>NC_041386.1:689710951-689733964 GCF_002162155.2 Triticum dicoccoides
GAAAACCCTGATACTTTGAAAGAGATTGTCCGTTTTGTACACGAAGTCTATCTAGTTTTTGCCATAACTCTCTCTACTTTCTCGCACGTGCTATGTGGGTGAAATGATGATACCATGCCAACTTGGAACCTTTTCAGAGTTCCTTTCAAATGCTTTTCAATTTCATGGTCTTATAGCTCAAAATAATCAGTAAATGCATGAAAAATAAGAAATGAAGTCAGAAAGGGTTGTAAATTGATGATGTGGCTTTGAATGGTGTGCATTTTGAACACAGAAAAACAAGGGAGTTCAAATAAGTTCAAAAAATGAAATCCCTTTGTAACAGACGAGTTTCCGTATGAAACCCTAATACTTCAAAAGATATTGTCTGTTTTGTACACGAAGTGCATCCAGTTTTTGCTGTAAGCCTCTGTACTTTCTTGCACATGCAATGTGGGTGAAATGATGATACCATGCCAACTTGGAACCTTTTCAGAGTTCATTTCAAATGCTTTTCAATTTCATGGTCTTATAGCTCAAAATAATCAGTAAATGCATGAAAAATAACAAATGAAGTCAGAAAGGGTTGTAAATTGATGACGTGGCTTTGAATGGTGTGCATTTTGAACACAGAAAAAGAAGGGAGTTCAAATAAGTTCAAAAAAATTGAAATCCCTTTGTAACAGACGAGTTTCCGTATGAAACCCAGATACTTCGAAAGAGATTGTCCGTTTTGTACACGAAGTGTATCCATTTTTTGCCGTAACCCTCTCTACTTTCTCGCACATGCTATGTGGGTGAAATGATGATACCATGCCAACTTGGAACCTTTTCAGATTTCATTTCAAATGTTTTTCAATTTCATGGTCTTATAGCTCAAAATAATCAGTAAATGCATGAAAAATAAGAAATGAAGTCAGAAAGGGTTGTAAATTGATGATGCGGCTTTGAATGGTATATTTTGAACACAGAAAAACAAGGGAGTTCAAATAAGTTCAAAAAATGAAATCCCTTTGTAACAGACGAGTTTCCGTATGAAACCCTAATACTTCGAAAGAGATTGTCTGTTTTGTACACGAAGTGCATCCAGTTTTTGCCGTAAGCCTCTGTACTTTCTTGCACATGCTATGTGGGTGAAATGATGATACCATGCCAACTTGGAACCTTTTCAGAGTTCATTTCAAATGCTTTTCAATTTCATGGTCTTATAGCTCAAAATAATCAGTAAATGCATGAAAAATAACAAATGAAGTCAGAAAGGGTTGTAAATTGATGATGTGGCTTTGAATGGTGTGCATTTTGAACACAGAAAAAGAAGGGAGTTCAAATAAGTTCAAACAAATTGAAATCCCTTTGTAACAGACGAGTTTCCGTATGAAACCCTGATACTTCGAAAGAGATTGTCCATTTTGTACACGAAGTGTATCCAGTTTTTGCCGTAACCCTCTCTACTTTCTCGCACATTCTATGTGGGTGAAATGATGATATCATTCCAACTTGGAACCTTTTCAGAGTTCATTTCAAATGCTTTTCAATTTCATGGTCTTATAGCACAAAATAATCAGTAAATGCATGAAAAATAAGAAATGTAGTCAGAAAGAGTTGTAAATTGATGATGTGGCTTTGAATGGTGCATTTTGAACACAGAAAAACAAGGGAGTTCAAATAAGTTCAAAAAAATGAAATCCCTTTTTAACAGACAAGTTTCCGTATGAAACCCTCATACCTCGAAAGAGAGTGTCCGTTTTGTACACGAAGTGCATCCAGTTTTTGCCGTAAGCCTCTGTACTTTCTTGCACATGCTATGTGGGTGAAATGATGATACCATGCCAACTTGGAACCTTTTCAGAGTTCATTTCAAATGCTTTTCAATTTCATGGTCTTATAGCTCAAAATAATTAGTATATACATGAAAAATAACAAATGAAATCAGAAACAAAATAAAATAAAATAAATAAGTAATTTGAAACAAAATAATATAAACTTTAATAAAATAGATAAGTAGAAACAATAAAACTGTAATAACATAAATAAAATTTATAAAACTAAAATTATGAAAGTATTTTTCTGTTCAAAACATTATAAGCAACCTCTAGTATTATTGAAACTAAAATTATATAAAATTGATGCAACTAAAATTATCAAAGTATTTTCTGTTCAAAATCATTAAAAGCAAAAAGAATTTTCACAAAGAACTTTTTTTGTCAGAAACTTTAATAGCAAAAAGAATTATCATAAAATAAAATTAATAAGTAATTATAAACAAAATGAAATAAAATAAATAAGTATTTTGTTGTAAGTAGAACAAAACAAAATAAATAAAGCAAAAAAGAAAACAAAAAAAAACTGGGAAAAAATAAAAAATTGGCCACCAACTAGGCCATCACGGCCTGAATACGACTAGAAACCCACACATGGGCCAGGATTCTGGCCCGCAGAAGGCCCAGAAGGCCCATTAGGCATAGCAGTAACAATTAGGCCCGTAAGCCTGGAATAGAGGGGAGCTCGAGAGGGGTGCGGTAGTGGCGCTTATAAACCACTGCGCGCCCCTCTCAACTAGCGAGGTGGGACTAAACTTTGGCCGCGATGCGGGCAGCACAGGGGTCTTTGGTCCCGGTTGGTGGCACCAACCGGGACTAAAGGGGGTGCATTGGTACCGGTTCATGGCACCAACTGGTACCAATGCCCCCCTTTAGTCCCGGTTTGTGCCACGAACTGGGACCAAAGGCCTCTGCTTTCCGCCCTTTGGGCTGCTGAAAAGAGGCCTTTGGTCCCGGTCGGTGGCACCAACTGGGACTAATGCACCCTTTAGTCCCAGTTCGTGCCACCAACCGGGACTCAAGGCCTCGCTATATAAGTTCACACTTAGGATTTTTTCACTCTCATCTCGCAGTTGCCACCCCTAACCGCCCCCGACAACGCCGACGACATCGACGCCGCCAGGTTGCCCCGATGCCGCCCGCCGTCGCCGCCGCCGTCGCCCGCGCCCTCGCCGTTGCCCGCGCCCTCGCCGTCGCCCGCTCCCCTGCCCCGACGCGCGCCGTCCCAGCCCACCGCCGTCATCTCCGTCGCCGTCGCCCCCTACTCCGCCCCCGTCGTCGCCGTCGCCCCCTACCCCACCTCCTCACTTGGTCTGGCCGGCGCAGCATTTTTTTTCTTCATATATATATGCTTATTTTTTCATATATATGTATATGCTTGTTTTTTCATATATATGATGATATATATGCTTGTTATCATAATTGTTTTTGTTCATATATATATATGATGATCTTTTTATAGAATATGATGTTTTTTTCATAGATGATCACATATATATATATGATGTATGCATGGATGTGGATGAAATATATGATATTTTTTTGTTCATAGAACATGATGTTTTTTATTCGTAGTTTTTTTTGTTCATGAGAGAGGCGGGGATGTCGGGGGATCATAGATATGATGTAATTTTTTCAGAATTTTCTATCGTGCATAGACCGATTTTAGACCACGGGATAGGAAAAAAGAAAATAAGAAGAGGAAGAAAGAAGAAGAGGAGAGGAAGAAGAGGAGTAATAAATAAGAAGAGGAAAAAAGAAGAAAAAGAAAAGGAGAAGAAGAAAGGAATAGAGGAGAAAGAAGAAGAAAAATAGAAAATTTTCTATTTTTTTCTTCTTTCTCCTCTATTCGTTTCTTCTTCTCCTTTTTTTCTTATTTTTTTTCTTCGATTGCTTCTCTTCTATTCCTTTCTTCTTCTCCTATTTTTATTTCTTCTTTTGTCTTCTTATTTTTTATCGGGTATGTCGTTGTCGATATACTCCCTCCCGATATAACTTCAACACGAAGGGAGGGGGTCGATATACCCCCTCCCCGATAACATTATTTTCCCATGTATGTATGTCGCGTCGTTGTCGATATAGCCCCCTCTCGACCGTGATAACTTATACCACGGGAGCACCCCCTCGGCCCTGTCGCTCGACCAAAACTGTCAAGGACACCCAAACCCTAGAAAAAAAATGATGTTGGTCTCCTACCCCCTCCCACCGCACCCCTACCCGACAAACTCTCTCGAGGCCGCCCAAATTTAGCAAGTTAAAAGACGTTGTCGTCGAGGCCACCCCAAACCCCTTGAAGCGTTGTGGAGGCCACCCTAACCCTTGAAGCGTTGCCGAGGCCACCCCAAACCCTAGAGAAGCAGCGTCGAGGCCACTAATATGATTCCTTATTGTGATTATATTAGCTAGCTAGTTCTATGTTTGCCACTAATATATCCAGCTGTCATGTTTGAATAATAATTGCCATGTTGTAAATATTTGCAGAAACTATGGAGCACCCCCGAGACGAAGAAACAGAAGAGATGTTGGGGGACATAATCGTAAAAGGAAGTGATGTCGTTGCGTCGTTTCTCAACGACACCGATGGTCTGGAAGGACAGGGTACTGAAGAAGAAGGTTATGAGTATGATGGCTCCGGTGACCCAATGACGGCTCCGGTACAAGAAGAAGTAGACCGTCATGATGGCTCCGGTGACCGAACCGAGTCCGGCCAGGTATATATATTAGTTAAGCCTGTGCTGACTAGCTAAGTGATGCATTCATTGTTTTCGTATGCACACATATTAATTAACTTTGGTCTTTCTTCTTTTCTCTAGCCCTCCGGATCGAGCACAACTTCGGTAAAGAAACGAGGCCCAAAGAAAAAGTTGCGCTCAGATGAAAGGTTTGAGATCACAGCAATCGCGCGCGATGGCAAGCCGATTGAACCCATCCGGACAAGGGATGCATTTCGTGCTCAGTGCGGGGTTCTTGCTAGGGACAAGATCCCGATCAGTATCCAGCAATGGTTAAAGCCTAAGAAGGAAGACCCTCAGGTGTCTTATGTGTCCGATATGCAGAAAGAAGATCTGTGGACATTGCTTAAGGCAAATTTCACCCTACCGCCAAAGGAGGATCCGGAGAAGCCAGTTAAAGAGAAATTGATCAAGTCTCATGCTCTTAAGAAGATGGCAGAACTATTCAGGAGGTGGAAGAATGAGCTGAAAACAGAGTTTGTCGACAAAGATTTGACACCACAATTCACCGGAAAGTATGAGAAGATCAGAGATCACTGGCCCGCATTTGTGGCCCACAATACATCGGAAAAGAGTAAGAAGATGTCAGCGATAAACAAGATAAATGTTGCGAAGAAGAAGCATCACCATCGCACGGGGTCAGGTGGCTACCTCAATGCCCGACCTTTGTGGGAAAAGGCTGAGAATGACCTGATTGCTAAAGGGGTCGAACCAGAGACATTGAACTGGCCAGACCGTTGCCGGACTTGGTTCTTCGGGGTTAGCAGAACCTTGGACCCTGTAACAGTGAAGTGCGTTTGGACGGATGAGCAACTGCGAATACCGGTCAGAAAGCTTCAGGAGTATATCAAGAAAGCGCAGCAAGGGACGTTCGTCCCAGACAGAGAGAATGACGAGCTCACAATGGCCCTCGGGAATCCTGAGCACCCTGGACGGACACGAGGCACGCCAGGCTCCATTCCGTGGAAGGCTGGCTTTCCGGACGCAGGGGGTTACAAAACCCAAGAGAGGAGGAAGAAAGTGGAGCATAGCCAACTGCAGGCGCTGCACGAAAGGGTACAAGGGCTAGAGGAACGAGAAGCAGACCGCAGCAAACGACCTGCCGAATATTCCCCTGAAGCGGAGAAGCAGCGTGGCTTCCGCCGAGCAGACTCAGTAGCTAGAGCATGTCTTCACGGCTCCTGCTAGCTACCCGTGGATGCTATCATGGAGTCTCAACATTGCCACCTTATGACGCGATGGATGACATTGAAAGTCAAGGCGGCTGTTGGCTCTGTTATACCTAATAAACCTGACTCAACTTACCATGGCCAGCCGATTCCAGAAGGATATGCTAGGGTGATGGTGGATCAAATAACGGACGGATTTGAGGACCTTCAACTTGACCACCCTACGGGTGAAGGGGAGATTCGGCTGGGTTCTTCTCCGAAGACTCCATGCCTATGGCGGAAGGATCACATCAACCTTCCGAACTGGACGCCTCCGCCTCCTCCTCCTCCTCCGGCGAGTCAGGGCAATCCGCCTCCTCCTCCGCCTCGTCCTCCGGCGAGTGATCAGGGCACTCAGCCTCCTCCTCCGCCTCCTCCTCCGGCGAGTGATCAGGGCACTCAGCCTCCTTCTCCGGCGCGTGGCGGCACTCCGCCTCCTTCTTCGCCTGAGCTAGCACGCCTGAGCAGCCAACCTCCTCCTTCTCTGACTCGTCAACAAGGGCGGATCAAGAGACCCGCCGCCGCTCCGGCTGCTCCGACGCGTCGTATTCCTTCGCCTCCGCCTCGTAAGAAAGGAAAGACAGCCGCAGCCGCTCCGTCTGCTCCGGCGTCTAGCAGCACAGCCAGAGCCGGGAGGCAATACAAATACGGTCCTTCTCTCAAGAATCTAGAGAAGTTACCATACGAGACGACCGTGGAGGAAAACACACGGATCGTGCAAGCCGAAGTGGATAACTTCTTTGAAGGGGTGAAAGCAAAGAAACATCCACCTCCAGAGGAGAAGATAGATCCGGTAAAAGTGAAGCGTACTCTGGCTGCCCTGCAGAAATCGCCAAAGTCTCCGGCGAAAGGCAACTATGAGCGTATTCTTACAAAGTCATTTGTGGAAGCGTCGCGGTTGGGAAGTACTATCAGTGGTCAACGACGAGCTGGGAAAAAAGTTGCCCAGCTCGGCGAACAAGCGAACCAATCGTTCCCCCCGCTCCAGGTGTCTAGCGATATCGTTGCTAATGTTCCGGGCGGGATGGTGCCCGGTTATAACAATCCTGAAGATTACCTGCCCGACGAAGTACATTATGATTTATTGGAGGTGGACGAACACAAATACGTGTACGGGAAGCCTCTCATCAAAGATGAATGATCTCTACCAACGATGATGTTCAGATTCCATGAGTGGTACATGAAAACCTGCAGAGAGTCTGAGGGGAAGAATATTTTGACGCTGATGGTCAGAGAGGAGCATGACCTCATTGGGCTTGAACTGTTGAATGTTCCATTTGAGGAGTTCTTCGCATTTTTCAATCTAAAGGCCCTCGATAAATTAATGATCACTTGCTACTGCCTGTAAGTACAGTACTACTTCTGTCATTAAGTCTCTATATATAGGTCAGCTCTTTCATTGCATGTATTTTTAATTATCCTCACTATATTATGCAGATTGAAGATCGCCGAATTGAAAAAACGACAAATCTGTGATTGATACGTCTCCAACGTATATATAATTTTTGATGGTTCCATGCTATTGTTCGGGAACGTTGCAGAAAATTAAAATTTTTCCTACGGTTTCACCAAGATCCATCTATGAGTTCATCTAAGCAACGAGTCATGGGAGAGTGATTGCATCTACATACCACTTGTAGATCGCGTGCGGAAGCGTTCAATGGAATGGGGATGATGGAGTCGTACTCGCCGTGATCCAAATCATTGATGACCAAGTGTTGAACGGACAGCACCTCCGCGTTCAACACACGTACGGAGTGGATGACGTCTCCTCCTTCTTGATCCAGCAAGGGGGAAGGAGGGGTTGAGGAAGAAGGCTCCAGCAGCAGCACGACAGTGTGGTGTTGGTGGAGAGGCAGTAGTCCGACAGGGCTTCGCCAAGCACTCAACGGAGGAGGAAAGGTGTTGGGGAGGGGAGGGGCTGCGCCTTGGATCAGGTGTTCAGCCCTCCCCTCACCCCTCTATTTATAGGGGAAGGGGGCCGGCCCCCTCTAGATGAGATCTAGAGGGGGGGGGCGGCCAGGGAGGGGGGCTTGCCCCCCAAGCAAGGGGGGCGCCCCCACTAGGGTTCCCCCCAAACCCTAGGCGCATGGGCCCAGGGGGGGGGGGGCGCCCAGCCCTCCAGGGGCTGGTTCCCTGTCCCTTGCGGCCCATGAGGCCCTCCAAGAGGGGTGGCCCCTCCCGGTGGACCCCCGGAACCCCTCCGGTGGCCCCGGTACAATACCGACATGCCCCCGAAACTTTCCGGTGTCCGTATGACAACTTCCCATATATAAATCTTCACCTCCGGACCATTCCGGAACTCCTCGTGACGTCCGGGATCTCATCCGGGACTCCGAACAACATTCGGTAATCACATACAAGTCTTCCTAATAACCCTAGCGTCACCGAACCTTAAGTGTGTAGACCCTACGGGTTCGGGAGACATGCAGACATGACCGAGACAGCTCTCCGGTCAATAACCAGCAGCGGGATCTGGATACCCATGCTGGCTCCCACATGCTCCTCGATGATATCATCGGATGAACCACGATGTCGAGGATTTGATCAACCCCGTATACTATTCCCTTTGTCAGACGGTATGTTACTTGCCCGAGATTCGATCGTCGGTATCCCAATACCTCATTCAGTCTCGTTGCCGGCATGTCACTTTACTCGTACCGTAATGCATGATCCCGTGACCAAACACTTGGTCACTTTGAGCTCATTATGATGATGCACTACCGAGTGGGCCCAGTGATACCTCTCCGTCATACAGAGTGACAAATCCCAGTCTCGATCCGTGTCAACCCAACAGACACTTTCGGAGATACCTGTAGTGCACCTTTATAGTCACCCAGTTACGTTGTGACGTTTGGTACACCCAAAGCACTCCTACGGTATCTGGGAGTTACACGATCTCATGGTCTCAGGAAGAGATACTTGACATTGGAAAAGCTCTAGCAAAACGAACTACACGATCTTGTGCTATGCTTAGGATTGGGTCTTGTCCATCACATCATTCTCCTAATGATGTGATCCCGTTATCAACGACATCCAATGTCCATAGTCAGGAAACCATGACTATCTGTTGATCAACGAGCTAGTCAACTAGAGGCTCACTAGGGACATGTGTGGTCTATGTATTCACACGTGTATTACGATTTCCGGATAATACAATTATAGCATGAATAAAAGACAATTATCATGAACAAGGAAATATAATAATAATACTTTTATTATTGCCTCTAGGGCATATTTCCAACAGGCTCCCACTTGCACTGAGTCAATAATCTAGTTACATTGTGATGAATCGAACACCCATAGAGTTCTGGTGTTGATCATGTTTTGCTCGCGGAAGAGGTTTAGTCAACGGATCTGCGACATTCAGATCCTTATGCACTTTGCAAATTTCTATGTCCCCATCTTGAACATTTTCACGAATGGAGTTGAAGCGACGCTTGATGTGCCTGGTATTCTTGTGAAACCTAGGCTCCTTGGCAAGTGCAATAGCTCCGGTGTTGTCACAGAAGGGTTTGATCGACTCCGATGCATTGGGTATGACTCCTAGGTCGGTGATGAACTCCTTCACCCAAATTGCTTCATGCGCTGCCTCCGAGGCTGCCATGTACTCCGCTTCACATGTAGATCCCGCCACGACGCTCTACTTGCAGCTCCACCAGCTTACTGCTCCACCATTCAACATATACACGTATCCGGTTTGTGACTTTGAGTCATCTAGATCTGTGTCGAAGCTAGCGTTGACGTAACCCTTTACGACGAGCTCTTCATCACCTCCATAAACGAGAAACATGTCCTTTTTCCTTTTCAGGTACTTCAGGATATTCTTGATCGCTGTCCAGTGTTCCTTGCCGGGATTACTTTGGTACCTTCCTACCAAACTTACGGCAAGGTTTACATCAGGTCTGGTACACAGCATGGCATACATAATAGATCCTATGGCCGAGGCATAGGGGATGACACTCATCTCTTCTTTATCTTTTGCCGTGGTCGGGCATTGAGCCGAGCTCAATTTCACACCTTGCAAAACAGGCAAGAACCCTTTCTTGGACTGATCCATTTTGAACTTCTTCAAAATCTTATCAAGGTATGTGCTTTGTGAAAGACCTATGAGGCGTCTCGATCTATCCCTATAGATTTTGATGCCTAATATGTAAGCGGCTTCTCCAAGGTCCTTCATTGAAAAACTCTTATTCAAGTAGGCCTTAATGCTGTCCAAAAGTTCTATATCATTTCCCATCAAAAGTATGTCATCTACATATAATATGAGAAATGCTACAGAGCTCCCACTCACTTTCTTGTAAACGCAGGCTTCTCCATAAGTCTGCATAAACCCAAACGCTTTGATCATCTCATCAAAGCGAATGTTCCAACTCCGAGATGCTTACACCAGCCCATAAATGGATCGCTGGAGCTTGCATACCTTGTTAGCATTCTTAGGATCGACAAAACCTTCTGGCTGCATCATATACAGCTCTTCCTTAAGATAACCGTTAAGGAATGCCATTTTGACGTCCATCTGCCATATCTCATAATCATAGTATGCGGCAATTGCTAACATGATTCGGACGGACTTAAGCTTCGCTACGGGAGAGAAAGTCTCATCGTAGTCAATCCCTTGAACTTGCCGATAACCCTTAGCGACAAGTCGAGCTTTATAGATGGTGATATTACCATCCGCGTCCGTCTTCTTCTTAAAGATCCATTTGTTTTCTATCGCTCGCCGATCATCGGGCAAGTCTGTCAAAGTCCACACTTTGTTTTCATACATGGATCCTATCTCGGATTGCATGGCTTCAAGCCATTTGTTGGAATCTGGTCCCGCCATCGCTTCTTCATAGTTCGAAGGTTCACCATTGTCTAAGAACATGATTTCCAGGACAGGGTTGCCATACCACTCTGGTGTGGAACGTGTCCTTGTGGACCTACGAAGTTCAGTAGCAACTTGATCCGAAGTACCTTGATCGTCATCATTAATTTCCTCTCCAGTTGGTGTAGGCACCACAGGAACATTTTCCTGAGCTGCACTACTTTCCGGTTCAAGATGTAGTACTTCATCGAGTTCTACTTTCCTCCCACTTACTCCTTTCAAGAGAAACTCTTTTTCCAGAAAGGATCCATTCTTGGCAACAAAGATCTTGCCTTCGGATCTAAGGTATAAGGTATACCCAATGGTTTCCTTAGGGTATCCTATGAAGACGCATTTTTCCGACTTGGGTTCGAGCTTTTCAGGTTGAAGTTTCTTGACATAAGCATCGCATCCCCAAACTTTTAGAAACGACAGCTTAGGTTTCTTCCCAAACCATAATTCATACGGTGTCGTCTCAACGGATTTAGACGGTGCCCTATTTAAAGTGAATGTAGCTGTCTCTAGAGCGTATCCCCAAAATGATAGCGGTAAATCAGTGAGAGACATAATAGATCGCACCATATCCAATAGAATGCGATTATGACATTCGGACACACCGTTACGCTGAGGTGTTCTAGGCGGCGTGAGTTTTGAAACGATTCCACATTTCCTTAAGTGTGTACCAAATTCGTGACTTAAATATTCTCCTCCACGATCTGATCGTAAGAATTTTATCTTTCGGTCACGTTGATTCTCTACTTCATTCTGAAATTCCTTGAACTTTTCAAAGGTCTCAGACTTGTGTTTCATCAAGTAGACATACCCATATCTACTCAAGTCATCAGTGAGAGTGAGAACATAACGATATCCTCCGCGAGCCTCAATGCTCATTGGACCGCACACATCGGTATGTATGATTTCCAGTAAGTTGGTTGCTCGCTCCATTGTTCCGGAGAACGGAGTCTTGGTCATCTTGCCCATGAGGCATGGTTTGCATGTGTCAAATGATTCATAATCGAGAGACTCTAAAAGTCCATCAGCATGGAGCTTCTTCATGCGCTTGACACCAATGTGACCAAGGCGGCAGTGCCACAAGTATGTGGGACTATCGTTATCAACTTTACATCTTTTGGTATTCACACTATGAATATGTGTAACATTGCGTTCGAGATTCATTAAGAATAAACCATTGACCATCGGAGCTAAGTATTTGGGGCAGTTCCGCTTCCAGTGACCCTTCCCTTTGCAATAAAAGCACTCAGTCTCAGGCTTGGGTCCCTTGCCTGACTTCTTCCTGGAAAATGGCTTACCAGGAGCGGCAACATCCTTGCCGTCCTTCTTGAAGTTCTTCTTACCCTTGCCCTGTTGGAAATATGCCCTAGAGGCAATAATAAATTGATTATTATTATATTTCCTTGTTCATGATAATCGTTTATTATCCATGCTAGAATTGTATTGATAGGAAACTCAAATACATGTGTGGATACATAGACAACACCATGTCCCTAGTAAGCCTCTAGTTGACTAGCTCGTTAATCAATAGATGGTTACGGTTTCCTGACCATGGACATTGGATGTCGTTGATAACGGGATCACATCATTAGGAGAGTGATGTGATGGACAAGACCCAATCCTAAGCCTAGCACAAGATCATGTAGTTCGTATGCTAAAGCTTTTCTAATGTCAAGTATCATTTCCTTAGACCATGAGATTGTGCAACTCCCGGATACCGTAGGAGTGCTTTGGGTGTGCCAAACGTCACAACGTAACTGGGTGGCTATAAAGGTACACTACGGGTATCTCTGAAAGTGTCTGTTGGGTGGGCACGAATCGAGATTGGGATTTTGTCACTCCGTGTAAACGGAGAGGTATCTCTGGGCCCACTCGGTAGGACATCATCATAATGTGCACAATGTGACCAAGGGGTTGATCACGGGATGATGTGTTACGGAACGAGTAAAGAGACTTGCCGGTAACGAGATTGAACAAGGTATTGGTATACCGACGATCGAATCTCGGGCAAGTACCATACCGCTAGACAAAGGGAATTGTATACGGGATTGATTGAGTCCTTGACATCGTGGTTCATCCGATGAGATCATCGTGGAACATGTGGGAGCCAACATGGGTATCCAGATCCCGCTGTTGGTTATTGACCGGAGAACATCTCGGTCATGACTACATGTCTCCCGAACCCGTAGGGTCTACACACTTAAGGTTCGATGACGCTAGGGTTATAAAGGAAGTTTGTATGTGGTTACCGAATGTTGTTCGGAGTCCCGGATGAGATCCCGGACGTCACAAGGAGTTCCGGAATGGTCCGGAGGTAAAGATTTATATATAGGAAATCCTGTTTCGGCCATCGGGACAAGTTTCGGGGTCATCGGTATTGTACCGGGACCACCGGAAGGGTCCCGGGGGCCCACCGGGTGGGGCCACCTGCCCCGGGGGCCACATGGGCTGTAGGGGGTGCGCCTTGGCCTACATGGGCCAAGGGCACCAGCCCCTAGAGGCCCATGCGCCAAGATATAGGAAAAAGGGGAGAGTCCTAAAAGGGGAAGGCACCTCCGAGGTGCCTTGGGGAGGATGGACTCCTCCCCCCCTCTTAGCCGCACCCCTTCCTTGGAGGAAGGGGCAAGGCTGCGCCTCCCCCCTCTCCCCTGCCCCTATATATAGTGGAGGGGAGGGAGGGCATCCATACCTGAGCCCTTGGCGCCTCCCTCCCTCCCGTGACACCTCCTCCTCTCCCGTAGGTGCTTGGCGAAGCCCTGCAGGATTGCCACGCTCCTCCATCACCACCACGCCGTTGTGCTGCTGCTGGATGGAATCTTCCTCAACCTCTCCCTCTCTCCTTGCTGGATCAAGGCGTGGGAGACATCGTCGAGCTGTACGTGTGTTGAACGCGGAGGTGCCGTCCGTTCGGCACTAGGATCATTGGTGATCTGAATCACGACGAGTACGACTCCATCAACCCCGTTCACTTGAACGCGTCCGCTTAGCGATCTACAAGGGTATGTAGATGCACTCTCCTTCCCCTCGTTGCTAGTCTCTCCATAGATAGATCTTGGTGACACGTAGGAAAATTTTGAATTTCTGCTACGTTCCCGAACAGTGGCATCATGAGCTAGGTCTATTGCGTAGATTCTTTGCATGAGTAGAACACAAAGTAGTTGTGGGCGTCGATATTGTTCAATATGCTTGCCGTTACTAGTCTTATCTTGATTCGGCGGCATCGTGGGATGAAGCGGCCCGGACCAACCTTACACGTACGCTTAAGTGAGACCGGTTCCACCGACAAACATGCACTAGTTGCATAAGGTGGCTGGCGGGTGTCTGTCTCTCCCACTTTAGTCGGATCGGATTCGATGAAAAGGGTCCTTATGAAGGGTAAATAGCAATTGGCATATCACGTTGTGGTTCATGCGTAGGTAAGAAACGTTCTTGCTAGAAACCCATAGCAGCCACGTAAAACATGCAAACAACAATTAGAGGACATCTAACTTGTTTTTGCAGGGTATGCTATGTGATGTGATATGGCCAAAAAGGATGTGATGAATGATATATGTGATGTATGAGATTGATCATGTTCTTGTAATAGGAATCATGACTTGCATGTCGATGAGTATGACAACCGGCAGGAGCCATAGGAGTTGTCTTTATTTATTTGTGACCTGCGTGTCAACTTAAACGTCATGTAATTACTTTACTTTATTGCTAACCGTTAGCCATAGTAGTAGAAGTAATAGTTGGCGAGGCAACTTCATGAAGACACGATGATGGAGATCATGATGATGGAGATCATGGTGTCATGCCGGTGACGATGATGATCATGGAGCCCCGAAGATGGAGATCAAAAGGAGCAAAGTGATGATGGCCATATCATGTCACTATTTGATTGCATGTGATGTTTATCATGTTTATACATCTTATTTGCTTAGAACGACGGTAGTAAATAAGATGATCCCTTACAACAATTTCAAGAAGTGTTCTCCCCTAACTGTGCACCGTTGCGACAGTTCGTGTTTCGAAGCACCACGTGATGATCGGGTGTTAGATTCTAACGTTCTCATACAACGGGTGTAAGACAGATTTACACACGCGAAACACTTAGGGTTAACTTGACGAGCCTAGCATGTACAGACATGGCCTCGGAACACGGAGACCGAAAGGTCAAACATGAGTCATATAGAAGATACGATCAACATGAAGATGTTCACGGATGATGACTAGTCCGTCTCACGTGATGATCGGACACGGCCTAGTTTGACTCGGATCATGTAATCACTTAGATGACTAGAGGGATGTCTATCTGAGTGGGAGTTCATAAGATGAACTTAATTATCCTGAACATAGTCAAAAGGTTTTTGCAAATTATGTCGTAGCTCACGCTATAGTTCTACTGTTTAGATATGTTCCTAGAGAAAAATTAGTTGAAAGTTGATAGTAGCAATTATGCGGACTAGGTCCGTAAACTGAGGATTGTCCTCATTGCTTCATAGAAGGCTTATGTCCTTAATACACCGCTCAGTGTGCTGAACCACGAACGTTGTCTGTGGTTGTTGCGAACATCTGACATACACGTTTTGATAACTACGTGATAGTTCAGTTAAACGGTTTAGAGTTGAGGCACCAAAGACGTTTTTGAAACATCGCGAAACATATGAGATGTTTTGAGGGCTGAAATTGGGATTTCAGGCTCGTGCCCATGTCAAGAGGTATAAGACCTCCGATGACTTTCTTAACCTGCAAACTAAGGAGAAAAGCTCAATTGTTGAGCTTGTGCTCAGATTGTCTGAGTACAACAATCATTTGAATCGAGTGGGAGTTGATCTTCCAGATAAGACAGTGATGGTTCTCCAAAGTCATTGCCACCAAGCTGTTAGAGCTTCGTGATGAACTATAACATATCAAGGATAGATATGATGATCCTTGAGGTATTCGCGATGTTTGACACCGCGAAAGTAGAAATCAAGAAGGAGCATCAATTGTTGATGGTTGGTGAAACCACTAGTTTCAAGAAGGGCAAGGGAAAGAAGGGATACTTCATGAAACGGCAAATCAGCTGCTGCTCTAGTGAAGAAACCCAAGGTAAAACCCAAACCCGAGACTAAGTGCTTCTGTAATAAGGGGAACAACCACTAGAGCAGAATTACCCTAGATACTTGGTAGATAAGAAGGCTGGCAAGGTCGATAGAAGTATATTGGATATACATTGTGTTAATGTGTACTTTGCTAGTACTCCTAGTAGCACCAGGGTATTAGATACCGGTTCGGTTGCTAAGTGTTAGTAACTCGAAACAAAAGGCTACGAAATAAACGGAGACTAGCTAAAGGTGAGCTGACGATATGTGTTGGAAGTTTTTCCAAGCTTGATATGATCAAACATCGCACGCTCCCTCTACCAAAGAGATTGGTGTTAAACCTAAATAATTGTTATTTGGTGTTTGCGTTGAGCATAGACATGATTGGATTACGTCTATCGCAATACAGTTATTCATTTAAGGAGAATAATGGTTACTCTGTTTATTTGAATAATACCTTCAATGGTCTTACACCTAAAATGAATGGTTTATTAAATCTCGATCGTAGTGATACACATGTTCATGCCAAAAGATAGTAATGATAGTACCACCTACTTGTGGAACTGCCACGTAAGTCATATCGGTATAAAACGCATGAAGAAGCTCCATATTGATGGATCTTTGGGCTCACTCGTTTTTGAAAAGTTTGAGACATGCGAACCATGTCTATTGGTGTATATGCATGAAGAAACTCCATGCAAATGGACCGTTTTGACTCACTTGATTTTGAATCACTTGAGACATGCAAATCATACCACATGGGCAAGATGACTGAAAGCCTCGGTTTCAGTAAAATGGAACCAGAAAGCAACTTGCTGGAAGTAATACATTTTGATGTGTGCAGTCCAATGAGTGCTGAGGCGTGTAGTGGATATCGTTATGTTCTTACTTCATAGATGATTCGAGTAGATGTTGAGAATATTTACTTGATGAAACACAGGTCTGAATTATTGAAAGATTCAAGTAATTTCAGTGTGAAGTTGAAAGATCGTCGTGACAAGAGGATAAAAGATCTATGATATGATCATAGAGATGAATATCTGAATCACGAGTTTGGCATAGAATTAAGACATTGTGGAAATTGTTTCACAACTGATACAGCCTGGAACACCATAGTGTGATGGTGTGTCCAAACGTCATAGTTGCACCCTATTGGATATGGTGCATACCATGATGTCTCTTATCGAGTTACCACTATCGTTCATGGGTTAGGCATTAGAGACAACCACATTCACTTTAAATAGGGCACCACATAATTCCGTTGAGATGACACCATATGAATTATGGTTTAGAGAAACCTAAGTTGTCGTTTCTTAAAGGTTTGGGGCTGCGACGCTTATGTGAAAAAGTTTTAGGATTAAGCTCGAACCCAAAGCGAATAAAGTACATCTTCATAGGACACCCAAAACAGTTGGGTATACCTCCTAATTCAGACCCGAAAGCAATATGAATTGTTTCTAGAATTGGGTCCTTTTTCGAGGAAAGGTTTCTCTCGAAGAATTGAGTGGGAGGATGGTGGAGACTTGATGAGGTTATTGAACCATCACTTCAACAAGTGTGTAGCAGGGCACAGGAAGTTGTTCCTGTGGCACGTACACCAACTGAAGTGGAATCTTATGATAGTGATCATGAAACTTCGGATCGAGTCACTCCCAAACCTTGTAGGATGACAAGGATACGTACTACTTCAGAGTGGTACGTAATCCTGTCTTGGAAGTCATGTTGCTAGACAACAATGAACCTACGAGCTATGGAGAAGCGATGGTGGGCCCGGATTCCGATAAATGGCTCAAGGCCATAAAACCCGAGAGAGGATCCATGTATGAAAACAAAGTGTAGACTTTGGAAGAACTACTTGATGGTCGTAAGGCTGTTAGGTACATATGGATTTTGAAAGGAAGACAGACAATGATAGTAAGTCTCACCATTGAGAAAGCTCGACTTGTCGTTAAGATGTTTTTCGACAAGTTCAAGGAGTTGACTACGATGAGACTTTCTCACTCGTAGCGATGCTAAGAGTCTGTTGGAATTATATTAGCAATTACTGCATTATTTATGAAATCTTGCAGATAGGATGTCAAAACATTGTTTCCTCGACGATTCTTGAGGAAAGGTTGTATGTGATACAACCGGAAGGTTTTGTCTATCCTGAAATATGCTAATAAGTATGCAAAGCTCCAGCAATCCTTCTGAGGACTGGAGTGAGCATCTCGGAGTTGGAATGTATGCTTTGATGATGATCAAAGATTTTGGGTGTATACAAAGTTTATGAGAAACTTGTATTTCCAAAGAAGTGAGTGGGAGCACTATAGAATTTCTGATGAGTATATGTTGTTGACATATTAATGATCAGAAATGATGTAGAATTTCTGGAAAGCATATAGGGTTATTTGGAAAGTGTTTTCAATGGAAAACCTAGATTAAGCTACTTGAACATTGAGCATCAAGATCTATAAGGATAGATCAAAACGCTTAACAGTACTTTCAAATGAGCACATGCCTTGACGTGATCTTGAAGGTGTTCAAGATGGATCAGTCAAAGAAGGAGTTCTTGCCTGAGTTGTAAGGTATGAAGTTAAGACTTAAAGCTCGACCATGGCAGAATAGAGAGAAAGGAACGAAGGTCGTCCCCTATGCTTAAGACATAGGCTCTACAGTATGCTATGCTGTGTACCGCACCTGAAGTGTGCTTTACCATGAGTCAGTCAAGGGGTACAAGAGTGATCCAAGAATGGATCACAGGACAGCGGTCAAAGTTATCCTTAGTAACTAGTGGACTAAGGAATTTTCTCAATTATGGAGGTGGTAAAAGAGTTCGTCGTAAAGGGTTACATCGATGCAAGCTTAACACCTATCCGGATAGCTCTGGGTAGAGATACCGGATACGTATAATGGAGCAACAATTTAGAATAGCTCCAAGTAGAACAGTTATTTGGAATAGCTCCAAATAGAACGTGGTAGCTGCATCTAGGAGATGACATAGAGATTTGTAAAGCACACACGGATCTGAAAGGTTCAGACCCGTTGACTATAACCTCTCTCACAAGCATAACATGATCAAACCCAGAACTCATCGAGTGTTAATCACATGGTAAATGTGAACTAGATTATTGACTCTAGTAAACTCTTTGGGTGTTAGTCACATGGGGATGTGACCTTGAGTGTTGATCACATATCGATGTGAACTAGATTATTGACTCTAGTGCAAGTGGGAGACTGTTGGAAATATGCCCTAGAGGCAATAATAAATTGATTATTATTATATTTCCTTGTTCATGATAATCGTTTATTATCCATGCTAGAATTGTATTGATAGGAAACTCAGATACATGTGTGGATACATAGACAACACCATGTCCCTAGTAAGCCTCTAGTTGACTAGCTCGTTAATCAATACATGGTTACGGTTTCCTGACCATGGACATTGGATGTCGTTGATAACGGGATCACATCATTAGGAGAATGATGTGATGGACAAGACCCAATCCTAAGCCTAGCACAAGATCATGTAGTTCGTATGCTAAAGCTTTTCTAATGTCAAGTATCATTTCCTTAGACCATGAGATTGTGCAACTCCCGGATACCGTAGGAGTGCTTTGGGTGTGCCAAACGTCACAACGTAACTGGGTGGCTATAAAGGTACACTACGGGTATCTCTGAAAGTGTCTGTTGGGTTGGCACGAATCGAGATTGGGATTTTGTCACTCCGTGTAAACGGAGAGGTATCTCTGGGCCCACTCGATAGGACATCATCATAATGTGCACAATGTGACCAAGGGGTTGATCACGGGATGATGTGTTACAGAACGAGTAAAGAGACTTGCCGGTAACGAGATTGAACAAGGTATCGGTATACCGACGATCGAATCTCGGGCAAGTACCATACCGCTAGACAAAGGGAATTGTATACGGGATTGATTGAGTCCTTGACATCGTGGTTCATCCGATGAGATCATCGTGGAACATGTGGGAGCCAACATGGGTATCCAGATCCCGCTGTTGGTTATTGACCGGAGAACATCTCGGTCATGACTACATGTCTCCCGAACCCGTAGGGTCTACACACTTAAGGTTCGATGACGCTAGGGTTATAAAGGAAGTTTGTATGTGGTTACCGAATGTTGTTCGGAGTCCCGGATGAGATCCCGGACGTCACAAGGAGTTCCGGAATGGTCCGGAGGTAAAGATTTATATATAGGAAATCCTGTTTCGGCCATCGGGACAAGTTTCGGGGTCATCGGTATTGTACCGGGACCACCGGAAGGGTCCCGGGGGCCCACCGGGTGGGGCCACCTGCCCCGGGGGCCACATGGGCTGTAGGGGGTGCGCCTTGGCCTACATGGGCCAAGGGCACCAGCCCCTAGAGGCCCATGCGCCAAGATATAGGAAAAAGGGGAGAGTCCTAAAAGGGGAAGGCACCTCCGAGGTGCCTTGGGGAGGATGGACTCCTCCCCCCTCTTAGCCGCACCCCTTCCTTGGAGGAAGGGGAAAGGCTGCGCCTCCCCCCTCTCCCCTGCCCCTATATATAGTGGAGGGGAGGGAGGGCATCCATACCTGAGCCCTTGGCGCCTCCCTCCCTCCCGTGACACCTCCTCCTCTCCCATAGGTGCTTGGCGAAGCCCTGCAGGATTGCCACGCTCCTCCATCACCACCACGCCGTTGTGCTGCTGCTGGATGGAATCTTCCTCAACCTCTCCCTCTCTCCTTGCTGGATCAAGGCGTGGGAGACATCGTCGAGCTGTACGTGTGTTGAACGTGGAGGTGCCGTCCGTTCGGCACTAGGATCATCGGTGATCTGAATCACGACGAGTACGACTCCATCAACCCCGTTCACTTGAACGCTTCCGCTTAGCGATCTACAAGGGTATGTAGATGCACTCTCCTTCCCCTCGTTGCTAGTCTCTCCATAGATAGCTCTTGGTGACACGTAGGAAAATTTTGAATTTCTGCTACGTTCCCCAACATGCCCTTCTTGAACTTAGTGGTTTTATTGACCATCAACACTTGATGCTCCTTCTTGATTTCTACCTCTGCTGACTTCAGCATTGAAAATACTTCAGGAATAGTTTTCACCATCCCCTGCATATTGTAGTTCATCACAAAGCTCTTGTAGCTCGGTGGGAGCGACTAAAGGATTCTGTCAATGACCGCCTCGTCTGGGAGGTTAATGTCCAGCTGGGACAGGCGGTTATGCAACCCAGACATTTTGAGTATGTGCTCACTGACAGAACTATTTTCCTCCATCTTACAACTGTAGAACTTGTCGGAGACTTCATATCTCTCGACCCGGGCATGAGCTTGGAAAACTAGTTTCAGCTCCTCGAACATCTCATATGCTCCGTGTTGCTCAAAACGCTTTTGGAGCCCTGGTTCTAAGCTGTAAAGCATGCCACACTGAACGAGGGAGTAATCATCAGCACGAGACTGCCAAGCGTTCATAACGTCTTGGTTCTCTGGGATGGGTGCTTCACCTAGCGGTGCTTCTAGGACATATTGTTTCTTGGCAGCTATGAGGATGATCCTTAGGTTCTGGACCCAGTCCGAATAGTTGCTGCCATCATCTTTCAGCTTGGTTTTCTCTAGGAACGCGTTGAAGATCATGGTGACATGAGCGTTGGCCATTTGATCTACAAGACATTTTGCAAAGATTTTAGACTATTGTTCATGATTATAAAGTTCATCTAATCAAATTATTTAATGAACTCCCACTCAGATTTGACATCCCTCTAGTCATCTAAGTGTTACATGATCCGAGTCGACTAGGCCGTGTCCGATCATCACGTGAGACGGACTAGTCATCGTCGGTGAAAATCTCCATGTTGATCGTATCTTCCATACGACTCATGTTCGACCTTTCGGTCTCTCGTGTACCGGGGCCATGTCTGTACATGCTAGGCTCGTCAAGTTAACCTAAGTGTTTTGCATGTGTAAAACTGTCTTACACCCGTTGTATGTGAACGTAAGGATCTATCACACCCGATCATCACGTGGTGCTTCGAAACGACGAACTTTAGCAATGGTGCACAGTTAGGGAGAACACTTTCTTGAAATTGTTATGAGGGATCATCTTATTTACTACCATCGTTGTAAGTAAACAAGATGCATAAACATAATAAACATCACATGCAATTATATAGTAGTGACATGATATGGCCAATATCATATAGCTCCTTTGATCTCCATCTTCGGGGCTCCATGATCATCTTGTCACCGGCATGACACCATGATCTCCATCATCATGATCTCCATCATCATGTCTTCATGAAGTTGTCACGCCAACGACTACTTCTACTTCTATGGCTAACGTGTTTAGCAATAGAGTAAAGTAATTTACATGGCGTTCTTCAATGACA
Source organism: Triticum dicoccoides (assembly GCF_002162155.2). Classification (NCBI taxonomy): domain Eukaryota; kingdom Viridiplantae; phylum Streptophyta; class Magnoliopsida; order Poales; family Poaceae; genus Triticum; species Triticum dicoccoides. The sequence goes on from NC_041386.1 coordinate 689,732,974, forward strand.
CGCAGGTCATACAAAAATAAAGACAACTCCTATGGCTCCTGCCGGTTGTCATACTCATCGACATGCAAGTCGTGATTCCTATTACAAGAACATGATCTCATACATCACATATATCATTCATCATTCATCACAACTTTGGCCATATCACATCACAAAACACTTGCTGCAAAAACAAGTTAGACGTCCTCTAATTGTTGTTGCAAGTTTTACGTGGCTGCAATAGGGTTCTAGCAAGAACGTTTTCTTACCTACGTGAAAGCCACAATGTGATTTGTCAACTTCTATTTACCCTTCATAAGGACCCTTTTCATCGAATCCGCTCCAACTAAAGTGGGAGAGACAGACACCCGCTAGCCACCTTATGCAACTAGTGCATGTCAGTCGGTGGAACCTGTCTCACGTAAGCGTACGTGTAAGGTCGGTCCGGGCCGCTTCATCCCACAATACCGCTGAAGCAAGATAAGACCAGTAGCGGCAAGAGAGTTGACAACATCTACGCCCACAACAGATTGTGTTCTACTCGTGCAATAGAGAACTACGCATAGACCTAGCTCATGATGCCACTGTTGGGGAACGTTGCAGAAAATTAAAAATTTTCCTACGGTTTCACCAAGATCCATCTATGAGTTCATCTAAGCAACGAGTCATGGGAGAGTGATTGCATCTACATACCACTTGTAGATCGCGTGCGGAAGCGTTCAATTGAACGGGGATGATGGAGTCGTACTCGCCGTGATCCAAATCACCGATGACCAAGTGCTGAACGGACAGCACCTCCGCGTTCAACACACGTACGGAGTGGATGACGTCTCCTCCTTCTTGATCCAGCAAGGGGGAAGGAGAGGTTGAGGAAGAAGGCTCCAGCAGCAGCACGACGGCGTGGTGTTGGTGGAGAGGCAGTACTCCGACAGGGCTTCGCCAAGCACTCAACGGAGGAGGAGAGGTGTTGGGGAGGGGAGGGGCTGCGCCTTGGATCAGGTGTTCAGCCCTC
>NC_041386.1:689734121-689752841 GCF_002162155.2 Triticum dicoccoides
GGGGGGGGCGCCCAGCCCTCCAGAGGCTGGTTCCCTGTCCCTTGCGACACATGAGGCCCTCCAAGAGGGGTGGCCCCTCCCGGTGGACCCCCGGAACCCCTCCGCTGGCCCCGGTACAATACCGATATGCCCCCGAAACTTTCCGGTGTCCGTATGACAACTTCCCATATATAAATCTTCACCTTCGGACCATTCCGGAACTCCTCGTGACGTCCGGGATCTCATCCGGGACTCCGAACAACATTCGGTAATCACATACAAGTCTTTCTAATAACCCTAGCGTCACCGAACCTTAAGTGTGTAGACCCTACGGGTTCGGGAGACATGCAGACATGACCGAGACAACTCTCCGGTCAATAACCAGCAACTCTCCCACATGCTCCTCGATGATATCATTGGATGAACCACGATGTCGAGGATTTGATCAACCCCGTATACTATTCCCTTTGTCAGACGGTATGTTACTTGCCCGAGATTCGATCGTCGGTATCCCAATACCTCATTCAATCTCGTTGCCAGCATGTCACTTTACTCGTACTGTAATGCATGATCCCGTGACCAAACACTTGGTCACTTTGAGCTCATTATGATGATGCACTACCGAGTGGGCCCAGTGATACCTCTCCGTCATACGGAGTGACAAATCCCAGTCTCGATCCGTGTCAACCCAACAGACACTTTCGGAGATACCTGTAGTGCACCTTTATAGTCACCCAGTTACGTTGTGACGTTTGGTACACCCAAAGCACTCCTACGGTATCCGGGAGTTACACGATCTCATGGTCTAAGGAAGAGATACTTGACATTGGAAAAGCTCTAGCAAAACGAACTACACGATCTTGTGCTATGCTTAGGATTGGGTCTTGTCCATCACATCATTCTCCTAATGATGTGATCCCGTTATCAACGACATCCAATGTCCATAGTCATGAAACCATGACTATCTGTTGATCAACGAGCTAGTCAACTAGAGGCTCACTAGGGACATATTGTGGTCTATGTATTCACACGTGTATTACGATTTCCGGATAATACAATTATAGCATGAATAAAAAACAATTATCATGAACAAGGAAATATAATAATAATACTTTTATTATTGCCTCTAGGGCATATTTCCAACAGCTATTATATTACCCCTTTTGGATGTTTATGGGCTTTATTTTACACATTTATATCATTTTGGGACTAACCTACTAACCGGAGGCCCAGTCCGTATTGCTGTTTTTTGCCTATTTCAGTATTTCGAAGAAAAGGAATATCAAACGGAGTCCAAACGGAATGAAACCTTCGGGAGCGTGATTTTTGGAACGAACGTGATCCAGAGGACTTGGAGTGCAAGTCAAGAAGCAGCCGAGGCCTCCACGAGATAGGAGGGAACCCCCCCCCCTATAGGGCGCGCCCCCTGTCTCATGGGCCCCTCGGGCGTCCACCGACGTACTTCTTCCTACTATATAAGCCTACGTACCCCGAAAACATCCAGTGAGCCAACGAAACACAATTTCCACCGCCGTAACCTTCTGTATCCGCAAGATCCCATCTTGGAGCCTTCGCCGGTGTTCTGCCGGAGGGGGAATCGACCACGGAGGGCCTCTACATCAACATCCTATGATGATAGTTGATTTGATTCTGTTGAAAAACAGAAACTTTGCGCGCACGAATTTAGTTTTGTTAAATCACAGAAACGTGATTTTGCGTTGATTCTTTTTTCTGTTGATCAATAGACAAATTTTCCAGGACTTCCTATTTTGGTAGGATTTTTGGAGTTCCAGAAGTTTGCGTTAGTTACAGATTTCTACAGACTGTTCTGTTTTTGACAGATTCTGTTTTTCGTGTGTTGTTTGCTTATTTTGATGCATCTATGGCTAGTAAAATAGTTTATAAACCATAGAGAAGTTGGAATACAGTAGGTTTAACACCAAAATAAATAAATAATGAGTTCATTACAGTACCTTATGTGGTGGTTTTGTTTTCTTTCACTAACGGAGCTTATAAGATTTCCTATTGAGTTTTGTGCTGTGAAGTTTTCAAGTTTTGGGTAAAGCTTTTATGGACTATGGAATAAAGAGTGGCAAGAGCCTAAGCTTGGGGATGCCCAAGGCACCCCAAGATATTCAAGAATAGCCAAAAGCCTAAGCTTGGGGATGCCCCGAGAAGGCATCCCGTCTTTCGTCTTTGTTCATTTGTAATTTTACTTGGAGCTATATTTTTATTCGCCACATGATATGTGTTTTGCTTGGAGCGTCGTGTATTATATTAGTCTTTGCTTTTAGTTTACCACAATCATCCTTGCTGTACACACCTTTTGGGAGAAGCCTATTTGATTAGAATTTGCTAGAATACTCTATGTGCTTCACTTATATCTTTTGAGCTTGATAGTTTTTGCTCTAGTGCTTCACTTATATCTTTTAGAGCACGTCGGTGGCTTATTTTTGTAGAAATTGCTAGTCTCTCATGCTTCACTTATATTATTTTGAGAGTCTTTTAGAACAGCATGGTATTTGCTATGGTTATAAAATTGGTCCTAGAATGGTAGGCATCCAAGTTGGGTATAGTAAAAACTATCATAGGAAGTGAATTGGATGCTATGATCAATTTGATACTTGATAATTGTTTTGAGATATGGAGGTACTAATATTAAAGTCATGCTAGTTGGGTGATTATGGATTTAAAGAATGCTTGTGTTGAAGTTAGCAAGTCCTGTAGCATGCACATATGGTTAAAGTTGTGTAACAAATTTGAAACATGCAGTGTACCTGGCTTGTGCATCCTTATGAGTGGCGGTCGGGGACGAGCGACGGTCTTTTCCTACCAATCTATCCCCCTAGGAGCATGCGCGTAGTACTTGATTTTTGATGACTTCTAAATTTTTGCAATAAGTATATGAGTTCTTTTGACTAATGTTGAGTCATGGATTATACGCACTCTTACCTTTCCGCCATTGCTAGCCTCTTCGGTACCGTGCATTGCCCTTTCTCACCTTGAGAGTTGGTGCAAACTTCGCCGCTGCATCCAAACCCCGTGATACGATACGCTCTATCACACATAAACCTCCTTATATCTTCCTCAAAACAGCCACCATACCTACCTATTATGGCATTTCCATAGCCATTCCGAGATATATTGCCATGCAACTTTCCATCGTTCCGTTTATCATCTTCATGACATACTTTACTTTTGTCATATTGCCATTGCATGATCATGTAGTCGACATCGTATTTGTGGCAAAGCCGCCATGCATTATTTTTCATACATGTCACTCTTGATTCATTGCACCATCCCGGTACACCGCTGGAGGCATTCATATAGAGTCATATCTTGTTCTAGTTTCGAGTTATAATTCATATGTTGTAATCAATAGAAGTGTGATGATCATCATTATTAGAGCATTGCCCAAAAAGAAAAAAAAGAAGAAAGGCCAAAAAACAAAAAAAAGAAGAAAGGCCCAAAAAAATAAAAAGAAAATAAAAATAAAAATAAAATAAAAAGGGCAATGTTATTATCTCTTTTTCCACAAAGTAGCACCTTGTTCTTCATGTAGTGAGTCTCATATATTGTGCTTCAAAGTAGCACCATGTTTTTCATATAGTGAGTCTCATAAGTTGTCTTTTTCATACTAGTGGGAATTTTTCATTATAGAACTTGCTTGTATATTCCTACGATGTGCTTCCTCAAATGCCCTAGGTCTTCGTGAGCAAGCAAGTTGGATGAACGCCCAGTAGTTTTCTTTTGTTGAGCATTCATTTATAGCTCTAGTGCATCCGTTGCATGGCAATCCCTACTCCTCATGTTGACATCAATTGATGGGCATCTCCATAGCCCATTGATTATCCTCGTCAATGTCAGACTTTCTCCTTTTTTGTCTTCTCCACACAATCCTCATCATCATATTCTATTCCACCCATAGTGCTATATCCATGGCTCACGCTCATGTATTGCGTGAAGGTTGAGAAAGTTTGAGATTATTTAAGTATGAAACAATTGCTTGGCTTTTCATAGGGGGTATAGAAGTTGGGAACATCTTTGTGTGACGAAAATGAAGCATAGCCTAACTATATGATTTTGTAGGGACGAACTTTCATTTGCCATGTTATTTTGAGAAGACATGATTACTTTGATTAGTATGCTTAAAGTGTTACTATTTCTTTTATCAATATGAACTTTTATTTTGAATCATTTGGATCTGAACATTCATGCCACAATAAAGAAAATTACATTAAGAATTATGCTAGGTAGAATTCCACATGAAAAATTCTCTTTTTATCAATTACCTACTCGAGGACGAGCAAGAATTAAGCTTGGGGATGATTGATACGTCTCCGACGTATCTATAATTTTTGATTGTTCCATCCTATTATATTACCCCTTTTGGATGTTTATGGGCTTTATTTTACACATTTATATCATTTTTGGGACTAACCTACTAATCAGAGGCCCAGCCCGTATTGCTGTTTTTTGCCTATTTCAGTATTTCGAAGAAAAGGAATATCAAACGGAGTCCAAACGAAATGAAACCTTTGGGAGCATGATTTTTGGAACGAACGTGATCCAAAGGACTTGGAGTGCATGTCAAGAAGCAGCCGAGGCCTCCACGAGATAGGAGGGCGCGCCCCCTGTCTCATGGGCCCCTCGGGCGTCCACTGACGTACTTCTTCCTCCTATATAAGCCTACGTACCCCGAAAACATCCAGGGAGCCAACAAAACACAATTTCCACCGCCGTAACCTTCTGTATCCGCGAGATCCCATCTTGGAGCCTTCGCCGGTGTTCTGCCGGAGGGGGAATCGACCATGGAGGGCCTCTACATCAACATCCTCGCCCCTCCGATGAGTTGTGAGTAGTTTACCACAGACCTACGGGTCCATAGTTATTAGCTAGATGGCTTCTTCTCTCTTTTTGGATCTCAATACAATGTTCTCCCCCTCTCTTGTGGAGATCTATTCGATGTAAACTCTTTTTGCAGTGTGTTTGTCGAGATCCGATGAATTGTGGGTTTATGATCAAGTTTATCTATGAATAATATTTGAATCTCCTCTGAATTCTTTTATGTATGACTGAGTTATCTTTGTAAGTCTCTTCGAATTATCAGTTTAGTTTGGCCTACTAGATTGATCTTTCTTGCCATGGGAGAAGTGCTTAGCTTTGGGTTCAATCTTGCGGTGTCCTTTCCCAGTGACAGCAGGGGCAGCAAGGCACGTATTGTATTGTTGCCATCGAGGATAACAAGATGGGGTTTATATCATATTGCTTGAGTTTATCCCTCTACATCATGTCATCTTGCTTAATGCGTTACTCTGTTCTTATGAACTTAATACTCTAGATGCAGGCAGGAGTCGGTTGATGTGTGGAGTAATAGTAGTAGATGCAGGCAGGAGTCGGTCTACTTGTTGTGGACGTGATGCCTATATACATGATCATGCCTAGATAATCTCATAATTATTCGCTTTTCTATCAATTGCTCGACAGCAATTTGTTCACCCACCGTAATACTTATGCTATCTTGAGAGAAGCCACTAGTGAAACCTATGGCCCCCGGGTCTATCCTTTATTATATTTGCTTCCAATCTACTTTTATTTGCATCTTTACTTTTTGCATCTATATTATAAAATACCAAAAATATCTTATCATACTATCTCTATCAGATCTCACTTTCGCAAGTGGCCGTGAAGGGATTGACAACCCCTTTATTGCGTTGGTTGCGAGTTCTTTGTTTGTTTGTGTAGGTGCGTGGGAGTTTTGAGGAGCCTCCTACTGGATTGATACCTTGGTTCTCAAAAACTGAGGGAAGTACTTACGCTACTATTGCTGCATCACCCTTTCCTCTTCAAGGAAAACCAACGCAAGCTCAAGACGTAGCAGTGATATTGGGTTCATTAACACAAATCTCATAGATGCATATATGGTTAAATCTCAGGCCAAAGAAACCGAGGCCAAGCTGTATTAAATCAAAACAAAGCTATAATACTCTTCCCTTACGAATTCAAGTGAGTGTTACTGTCTTGTGCATATTCGGTTTCCCTTATTAGTCGAGGTTATAATAGTAATGTACTTGATGAGTTATGCATACGTGCGCAGGTTCCACTATATTCTCCTAGAGATTAAGCTTGAGCAGGGACTAGTAACCGTCTTAGACTCGAGACGTAAAGATCCCACGGAGTATGCAGACATGACTGAAATGCTAGAGAAGTAAGTTAAATCGATCATTACACCATATCGGCAACTTTGTTCATTTCCTGATATCAAGTAATTGTTTTTTTTGTCTGCTGGCAGGGTTTGGAAAAAATTCACCTCAAAAACTCCGGGACAGCCGAAGAAGCTGCAATTTAGACACCTGAAAGTAAGTACTATAGTAGCATGTTCCACGCATCTCCTAGTGATTCAAGTGCTAGTTTCATCAATGCCATTTAGCATGCTTGCTAATTATCACTTTGATTGACCTCTATTTCTTGTAAAGTGGTTGTGGCAGGAACAAGGGAAAGATTACTGTGGATACTACATTTGCGAGTCCATCCGCCACACGACCTATGAGCGGGGCTACTCTGACAAACAATATGAAGTGCGTAAATAATAATATTCACAATTTTCTTTATTACCACCATTTGTGTTCAGTTTCATTTATTCATATATATATGTATTGCCCCCCTTCTTCAAATTAGATATTTCGGATGCGGGTTGAACTCCTACCACCAGATCGTATGCGAGGAATTCAAGAGTAATTGGCGGCATTCTTTCTTGACCACGTGATCGCTAAAGACGGAGAATACCATGTGGACCCTGAGTTCATTTGGAATTAGGAGATTATATTGTAAGAGATAATTATATTGTATATATATGTAGCCAGTACGTAGCGTCGGATAGATATACGAGAACTTGTTGTTCGACCAATCTCTCAGAGAAGGAGAGGTGGTCGATATCACTTCTCTCTATATGCATATGTTCATGACGATCTTCTGTTTCCTTCATTTGCTTACTAGCTAGCGTGTCTAGTCCTCTCTATACATATATGTAGTACGTAGCATCGACCAAGCACGGAGATAAGAGAGGACACTTCTCTCTATTAATTAGCTAGCTAACACAATATATGAAACACCTAAATTAACCCCCGAAAACCCCCTAACCCCCCCTTAAAAAAACAAAAACCCCAGCACCTGAAATGCTGACGCGTGGATGCCTATTGGTCCCAGTTGGTGCCACCAACCGGGACCAAAGGGCCTCCTGCCTGGGCTCGCCGCACCGGCCACGTGGAGGCCCATCTGTCCCGGTTTATGCAAGAACCGGGACTAAAGGTTTAGGGAATTAGTACCGACACTTTAGTCCCGGTTCAAAAACCGGGACTAATGGCCCTTATGAACTGGGACTATAGGTCCTTTTTCTACTAGTGCTATTTGCAACAATAAGAACATCATTAATCCTTCCCGTAGGTTGTGGAATCCGCAAGATGCAAATTTAAAGAACAATCATCAAATTCACGGAAACCTAGCACATCACACAAAGTTTTTGGAATCATGGAAACACTAGCACCCAAATCACACAAAGCATAACATTGATAATCTTTAATCTTAATCCTAATAGTAGGTTCCCACTCATCATAAAGTTTTCTAGGGATAGAGACTTCTAGTTCAAGCTTTTCTTCATAAGATTGCATCAAAGCATCAACGATATGTTTAGTAAATCTTTATTTTGATTATAAGTACAAGGAGAATTTAGCACGGATTGCAACAAGGAAATACAATCTATTAAAGAACAATTATCATAATTAAATCCTTTGAAATCCAAAATAGTGGGTTCATTCCTACTTAAAGTTTTGGCCTCTTCAATCCCACTTTTATGAATTTTTGCAACTAGATCAAAAAACTCAGAATCATTGGGACGCCTTTTAACTGAAGTTGACTCATCTCGAGTCCCATCTTTATCAAGATTCATATTGGAAAACAAAGATTTAATAGGAGTCACATCAACCACTTTTAGATCTTCATCATTATTATCATGAAAACTAGAAGAATACACTTTCACAAACCAATCTTTTTAGCACGCATCCTAGCGGTTCTGTCTTTGCACTCATCAATGGAAATTCTCATGGCTTTGAGAGACTCATTGATATCATGCTTAGGTAGAACATATCTAAGTTTCAAAGAATCAACATCAAGAGAAATTCTATCAGCGTTCCTAGCCAACTCAACAATTTGAAGCAATTTTTCTTCAATCAAAGCATTGAAATTCTTTTGTGAACTCATAAATTCTTTAACACTATTCTCAAAATCAGAGGGAAACTTATTAAAATTTTCATAAGAGTTATTGTAGGAATCTATACCTATATTACTTAGGCACTTCCTACAAATTGCCACGTTAATCAGTATTTAGAAGCCGTTAATCTGGTGGGACCGAATTATTATGGTGGAGATCGACCCATATAATCCTTGGAAAAAAATCAACTCCAAAAAACAAAATTGAGAATTGAGAACCATCTATTTTGTGGGACCAAATTACAATCAAAGATAGCATCCGTGAGTAGAGTCCAGGACAAAAGAAATACCAAAGATAGCATTCGTGTGTAGAGTCCAGAACAAAAGAAATACTATGAACCATATATTTGGTGTGTGGTATAACTGTCCAGATGTAACCTCTATGCGTAGAGTCCAGGAAAAAAAAGTACAGCAGCAATCCGATCCCAACCAATCTAAAAGAGCAAACGAGTTAAAAACAACAATCTGATCGCACACGTAAAAAATGAAATATGATCGCACCTCCATTGGGCATAATCTCCTCTTCCCCGCAAGCCTCTCTCTCCTCGCGCATCCATTGCCTCCCCCCTCTCTTCTCTACTAAAAAACTTCAATAGTTCTCTTCCATCCATCTGATGACAGCGAGTTAGATAAACTGACAAATCATGTCTCTTGATTGATTCTTATTGTACCAAGGCTATTGGGATTGGCCTTGGCCTTAGCCTCCCGGTGCAATCGACCTTTGTCTTTCCACGTTGCTTTTTCTGAGGAAGAAGCGATATTGAAAAGAGGATGATGAATATCGATTCATTATGTAATCAGTGGCCTCCACACAATTCTATAAAATTGGAGGATGAAGTTGAATGCAGGACCTCGGTTATGCAGTGAATAATCAGTATGCAGCACCCTGCCCAGCCTTTTGATCAGGTAAAAACAATTGTTTGCCTCTTCGTACAGTGTATCACACATACATTATTTAATCTATCTAGCCAGGGCGCATATGGTAAGTTCTTCTTGATGTGTACCATAGCCTAAGAAAGTAAGCATCATAGATTGATTCATAGGTGTTGAGATTGGATTTGATGAAACCACTTTGCTATGCGCAGGAGATCATGCATTGGAGTCCTTTTATCAGGTGGCCTCTAAGATCTAAGGTGATGCGTGTGAACTAAAGAAGGTTTGAGTAATTAAGCTCACAATAAATTAAGCTCTTTATGTTTAACAAAAGGCAGTCGGTAAATCTTGGATGCCCCGGTTAATATGCAAAAATAGTATGTATTTGCACAGCTATTATATATAACATATATGAGACATCTCATTTATTATGGTTCTTTCTGTTTCACAAAAGAAGATGCCGGTTGAGCTAATTTCTATATGTGTAGGTGTGAAGATGAAGAAAACAAGAGTGAACAACTCTGCAGTTATAAACAGACTCATAGTATGTTTTGCCTACAAACATGTATTATCATAAAGATGAACTCTTCTTTAAACCATATCTGCTGAAGGTACCAAGTCCCTGCAATTGGTCAATGAATATTGTACTATTTTAGACCTCTCATATAACCATCCTTAATCCCCCCCTCCCCATGTGGTTTCCACACATTTTATTTTGTATCAGAGCATGCAAAGAATTCTATGCTACACAGCAAAATAAAGTAGTAGTTAATATTCCCAACTTTGTTTTCTTTACAAGAATGGTTCCATGTTATAATTTTTTTAGTGGATTGACACTATTATTCAACGTTTATAGTTGAGAGTGTCATTGGCCTCTACATATGGTACATCTGTATCTGAACCAACTTTTATTTACATTGATACATGAATGACCAATAGCGGATCATTCTCCTTCTCCCTGTCTCTTCTAATTCTTATGTCGTTCCTTTAGTACTTCTAGGCTTGGGCGCTCTTCACATATGGTACCATTGTTTAAGCTACCACTAGACTGTAACAAAGATGACCGGTTTGTTGCCAGTGAAACAAACAACTTTAATCGACATTAGGTACAAATTTGATATATACCTTTAGTATTGAATATATGCAAAGGTCTGAACTTTGACCATATTGACGCCTAAGGAATTAGACCTATCATATAGCCATCCATAATCTTGCATGTGCTTTTCCAGTTTTTTTTGTCCAAGATTGAACATTATCTGCTATATGATAAAAGTATTCAGTGCAATGATGCAAAATAAAGCTGTCGTAATAGTCCCAACTTTGTTATGTTTACAGATGGGTCCATCTTATGAGTGTTTTAGTGCACTGACATGTAATCCCCTATTTGGGTTTGATTGAAATGCCACTACAAATTGGTACCTCCGTATTTAAACTCATCTTTATATGCGTTGATACATGTGCATGAAGGTTTGTCAACATGGTGAGCTCCTTCGCCGCATCTCGCTTTGGAAGCAGTACATTCACCGGTATAAACAATAACTTCTCTATGGCCATTCTGAGTATGAATCAACATGAATTTGTTGATCCAACTAGAAAAGAGAAGGCATAATAGTTCCCAATATATCAATTGTTGTCTTCTCACGGGTTAAACAATCCCAACTTCGTTTTTGAGGTACGATTGCCCATTAATACATCCGTATTGGGTAGTCTCTTGAACGAGCATGTGTACTTGGCTCAAACTTGTGAGAATAAAGAGTTGGTTGACCAGTTGTCAATCAGAAGGTATCCTTTTCACATACATTTTCACTCAGTCAATCAAGCTGCATGTTACCCTTTGTAGTCAGATGGGAAGGATACATACAGAGTCCAATAATGGTGGGGATTACTAGCAAAAAATAGTGAGTGCAAATGAAAGCATGATGAATGATGCACTTGAAACATAAATATAATAAAACAAAATGAGAAAAAATAGGAGAAGTTCAAATTTTTAATGCTTCAAATCTATTAAGAACACATATATACTTCCTTATACATAGTTAAAACTACGAATTCTAAACAGGGAAAAGAAAGTGTTATAGCAAATTCACAATGGAAGCCAAGACTAACAATTGTGAATCAAGAGCCAAATAACAATGATGAACTCAAAATCGTAGCAACTATTCGTAAACATTCTGTAGACTAGCCCGTGCAATTGCATGGGTTGACGACTAGTTACCATAATTATTAGAGGAATTACTAGGAAACGGCCTAGGATTAAAATTGCCTCTATACGCATTGTTACCAAAAATTGTTCCTACCAATAAAATTCACATCCATAGATTCATTATTATTCTCAATCAAAGTGGACAAAGGCATATCATTAGGATCAGAAGAAACACTTTTATTAGCAAACAATTTCATAAGTTCATCCATCTTTCCACTCAAAACATTAATCTCTTCTATCGCATGAACTTTTTGACTAGTTGATCTTTCGGTGTGCCATTGAGAATAATTAACCATAATATTATCTAGAATCTTAGTAGCTTCTCCTAAAGTATTTTCCATAAAAGTGCCTCCTGCGGCCGAATCTAAGAGATTTCTAGAAGCAAAATTCAATCCGGCATAATTTTTTTGTATAATCATCCACAAATTCAAACCATATGTAGGGCAATTACGTATCATTAGTTCCATCCTCTCCCAAGCTTGTGCAACATGCTCATGATCAAGTTGCTTAAAATTCAAATATCATTCCTAAGGGAGATGATCTTAGCGGGATGAAAATACTTAGAGATAAAAGCATCTTTGCACTTATTCCATGAATCAATACTATTTTTAGGCAAAGAAGAGAACCAAGTTTTAGCACGATTTCTAAGTGAAAACGGAAATAGCTTCAATTTAGCAATATCATTATCCACATTTTTCTTCTTTTGCATATCACACAAATCAACAAAGTTTTTTGTATGGGTTGCGGCATCTTCACTAGGAAGGCCAGAAAATTGATCTTTCATAACAAGATTCAACAAAGCGGTATTAATTTCACAAGATTCAGCATTGGTAGTAGGAGCAATCGGAGTAATAATAAAATCATTGTTGTTGGTATTGGAGAAGTCACATAATTTAGTATTATACTGAGCCATCGTGACAAGCAATCAATCCAACACACAAGCACACAAGAAGCAAGCGAAAAGAGACGAATGGAAGAGGGCGAAGAAAAGGCAAATGTTTTCAAAAATCATTTTAGAAGTGGGGGAGAGGAAAACGATAGGGGAATGGAAAATAATGTAATGCAAGGGAGAAGAGTTTATGATGGGTACTTGGTATGGCTTGACTTGGCCTAGATCTCCCTGGCAACGGCGCCAGAAATCCTTCTTGCTACCTCTTGAGCTTGTGTTGGTTTTCCTTTGAAGAGGAAACGGTAATGCATGGTAACCCGCAAGTATACGGGATAATTGTAGCCTCTTTCGATAAGTAAGAGTGTCGAAACCAACGAGGAGCTAAAGGTAGAACAAATATTCTCTCAAGTCCTATCTGCCACTGATATGACTCTACACATTCTTAGTGCTCGCTTTACCTAGAACAAGTATGAAACTAGAAGTACTTTGTAGGTGTTGTTGGATAGGTTTGCAAGATAATAAAGAACACATAAATATAAACTAGGGGCTGTTTAGATAAAGAAGCAATAAAGTAAATATAGCGAGTGTGGAAAAGTGGTGGTAGGAGTTGTGGAATTTTCCCTAAGCAATTGACTATGTTACTAGACCGGTAATCACTATTGCAATTCTATTTGAGGGAGAGGCATAAGCTAACATACTTTCTCTTCTTGGATCATATGCACTTATGATTGGAACTCTAGCAAGCATCCGCAACTACTAAAGACCATTAAGGTAAAACCCAACTGTCGGTGTCAAAACCGGCGGATCTCGGGTAGGGGGTCTCGAACTGTGCGTCTAGGCGGATGGTAACAGGAGACAAGGGACATGATGTTTTTACCCAGGTTCGGGCCCTCTCGATGGAGGTAAAACCCTACTCCTGCTTGATTAATATTGATGATATGGGTAGTACAAGAGTAGATCTACCACGAGATCAGAGAGGCTAAACCCTAGAAGCTAGCCTATGGTATGATTATTGTTCGTCCTACGGACTAAAACCCTCTGGTTTATATAGACACCGGAGAGGATTAGGGTTACACAGAGTCGGTTACAATGGAAGGAGATCTACATATCCGTATCGCCAAGCTTGCCTTCCACGCCAAGGAAAGTCCCATCCGGACATGGGATGAAGTCTTCAATCTTGTATCTTCATAGTCCAGGAGTCCGGCCAAAGGTTATAGTTCAGCTATCCGGACACCCCCTAATCCGGGACTCCCTCAGTAGCCCCCGAATCAGGCTTCAATGACGATGTGTCCGGCGCGCAGATTTTGTCTTCGGCATTGCAAGGCAGGTTCTTCTCCAACTTCTGTGTACCTGTTGAATAGTGTCCGGCTTTTCGTGAATATTGCGCTCCTTGGCTTCCGCGCCCAATAATGGTCGTCTTCCACGTGTCAAACGAATGTGAAAAGCCAGGGTGTTTTTACTTTTACCCCCCTAGCTGCGCAAATAAGCTGCCTTATAAAGGAGACGAGGATTTAAATCCGAATCACACCATCTCCCCTTCGCGAGCATTCATCGGAGCGCATCTAACAGAAACCCATTCCATCATGGCCAGTCGACGCAACTCCTCCTCTCGCCCTGCCAGCCCTCAGCCTGGAGATTGGGAGAGATGTTCCGTCCCACACAGCGAGCTAGCGACGCTCCAAACCAAGGGATTCCTTCCCCCAGCCTTCATGGTCGGTTCGAGCCGGACTCGCCACCTATAATGGCGGAGAGCGTCCCTAATCCCTCCAAAGGAGAGCGGGTATTCCTTGTCCCTTACTTAATAAGAGGGCTCGGATTTCCAATTCATCCGTTTCTCCGGGGGCTCATGGAGTTCTACGGCCTCCAGCTGCACAACCTTACGCCTGCCTCCATATTGCATATTGCGGGCATCGTAGCCCTTTGCAAGCTATTCTTGGGCGTCGAGGCTCACTTCGCGCTGTGGAAGAAGCTGTTCTGCCTTGTGCCCCATTCTCAGGAGGGGTCGATATATCTAGTGGGCGGAGCCAAACTATGGCGCATTGCCGGGACCGGATATCTATCCGGAACCCCAAACAAGGCATCCGAAGACTGTCATTCAGAACGGTTTTATATAGAAGATGTCTCCCTGCCGGACCCTGTGCGGATCGGCCTTCCTGAGTTCAATAATGCTCCTTTGAAGAAGCGCCTAAGCTGGCGCCCACGGAGCCCTCAAAAGGAAAATGACAGGGACGTCCTTTACCTGATGAGCTGGATAAGATTACCAGCTCATTCTGGACTGACCATGATCGGGGTCATGGCCACATGCATCATGCGGGGGGTGCAGCCGCTTTCGTATAGGGGCCGCCCCATGTGGGACTTCAACGGGGAGGATGATGCCACCCGCTACGGCCGTAAGGGGCCGGGATCAGTTGCTGCTCCGATGAAGGCCTTGTCCGCATTATACAAGGGAGAAGAGGAGGATTTCCTCCGCGTCAATTCATAGGGCGGATTTTCTATGTACGATCGTCCAAGCTGGGTAAGCGGACACTTCTTTTATGCCCATTCGTTCCATGTTCCCGTAGTTGGGTACCTTATTCTGTGATTTTGACGCAGGAATTGCGCCGGGCTGTAAAGGATATAAACAGCCCTCCTCCACAACCCGAGGATCCAGAAAGGTCCTGCGATCCGGCCTCCCAAGAGGATCCAGACATATCCGTGGAGCTGATCGATGGGGTATTTTACCAACTGAGCATCGACAATGCCTTGGTCGCCATTACGGCCGATTACCCCGGGATATTTCCAGCCTCACAGGTAACTGAGATCGAAGTCCCAATACTTTGAAAATGATCCACCGGTGCTTAGCTTTGATCACCGTATATCAATGGTGTTTTGCAGGGGGAGCCCTTGAGGCGGAAAGCTGAGCCTGCGGTGGCTAGCCAACAAAGGGCAGCAAGGCCCAGCAGGCTGAAAAGAAGTGCAGTCCGAATTGAGACGCCGGCGCCACGGTATGGCATGCCGCCTTATTCCCATGTTTTATTCCCGGAAGGTATACTAACGCTCGTGCTCTCTTCAGGAAAAAGAGCGCTCGCTGGACTATATCCGGAGAGGCTGCCAATCGAGCCTCCACCAGCCAGGCTCCAAAGCCAGGTCCAAAGGCGGAGGCGAACACGAGGCTTGCGTCAGACACTCCTCCGACAGAGGATGCCGACGGACTATCTGCCACCAATTCCGAGGTGGAGAGTGCCATGAAGCACAGGTGTCGCCGGACTGTTCTTCGTGACGCATGTTTCTCCCAAGAGGCATTGGATGCCTTCAATTCGGGAGATGCGCACCTCCGTGCCGCTGAAAATGGTCTAGCCAGAGCCACGGAGCAGTATGTGAAAGACATACGGGTGAGAAAATTTGATGGTTATATATACCAATAGCCCCCGAGACTTGAAATAGTTAGAATAACGGATTTAAGGATCGTTTATTATGCAGAATCTTACAAAAAAGAATACCCAACTGTCCCAGGAGCTGGAAGAGTGCAAAGCCCAACTTGAGGCTGCACTAGCCGCTGCAGGGGAGGCCAAGGAGACCCCCTCTGCTAATATACGCTTCGAAAGATAAGTATGTTGTGAAGTGTGGCATATGTGTAAATCTGACAATATCATTGCAGATGGCGCCGGAGTAGATCCGGACAAGCACAACTCTTGCGCCGGTTAAAAGCCGGGGAGAGAGTGCTTACGAGGGTGAGGCAGGAGAAGAATAATCTCCAAGATGCCAACACCCAGCTGGGAGAGGAACTCAAAGATGTTCGTGCCCAGCTGGCGGACTATGTGAAGGAGAATCGACGTCTTCGACGCGGCATTTTTAGTAAGTGCTTGAACGAACTTTGAAAAAGAGTTCGGCGAAGAAGTCGACTAACAGAGTTATGTTTGTAGGTATGCTCACAGGTCGTCCTGCAGAGGAAATGCCCGGTTCTACGGGTGACCTTCTTCCCGAGCTCTTACAACTGCACGAACGAGTTCGGCAGGTGATGAAGGGCGTCACCCAGGCCTTGTGGCCATCTGTCTCCCTGCCCGAAGGCCTTGGAGAGCTTGCAGAGAGGCTTAAGGGAGCGTGGCAGTGCTTCCGATTATGGAAGATATCGGCCTGCCATCAAGGCGCCAGGGAGGCCTGGGCCATGGTGAAGACGCGGTACACGAAGGCTGACCCAAACCACATGGCCGAGGTCGGACCTGTGGGGCCCGATGGGAAGGAGATCCCTGTGAGCTTAGTGTACGGCCAAGTAGAATTGGCCGCAAAGTATTCCCAACAAGACTGTAAACTAGACAGCCTATTAGATGGTATTGAGGAGGAATACACCCAGTCAATTTTACTATGTAATTTAAGATGACATGTAAAAATGCCTTCTAGCCGGATTGTAGATCGTTTGTCATGGCGGACCTTTTCGCTTCAACCTCGGGACCCTATAGTCCGGAGTGTGTCCGAATACCATCACGGTTATATAAGAACCGGGGTATGCGTGGAGACCAGGCATAGGGGTCATTAGTGCTTTAACAGACAAGTGCCCAACTAGTTATGTTATATTACATGGTTAGTAAAAAACATCTTCCAGGGAGAATAGTTCCGTTAGGGGTTCCTTTCCCTGGGAGGCATGCCTTAAATTGCATGTCCGGACTGCGGAAAAAAGCAGAAAAGCATCTGGGGGCGGATAAATAAATAAGTGAGGAATCATGTTTAGTTCACCGACCGAATATTCCCTTAAGAACGCTAGCTTTCGGCTTCACCCAGTCTGAGGTACACATCCGGCTGACCTGACGGTAACAATCGCAGAGGTGCTCCCTTTACCACCTAGCCGAACAATCGGGAACGTAGGGGTAAGCACAGGAGCCAGGCAACCCAGCTTGGCCAAAACTTAAGTCATATCGATGCATATAATGGTGAATAAAAGGTACATGCGGAAGCATTACACATGTGTTAGGCATAGGGCCCGTAAAATAAGCTTCTTGTTAAAGAAGCCCCTAGGTATAATGAGCGCGGATAGCGCGTCAAGTGTGTGCGAACAATGTGCGAACGAGCCTTTAAAGGTTGTAAGAGAAAAAGAGGGAGAAGGAGAGAAATATAAGACAGCTAATGTGTAAAAAATAGACCAAGGAAGGAGACGAACTCAGAATCTGGCGCTAGGCGTAGAATCTTCGGAGACGGGCAGCGTTCCATGGGTTCGGCTCGAGTCGGTTATCTGATGCATCTCGCAGACGGTACGTTCCACCGGTCAGGACTTGGTCAATAATAAAGGGACCTTCCCATTTGGGCTTGAGTTTGTCCTTTTTCTTGTCCGGCAGGCATAGAACTAATTCACCAACATTGTAAGTTTTGGCCCGTACTTCTCTGCTTTGATATCTTCGAGCCTGCTGTTGATAGAGTGCGGAACGGGCTTTGGCCACGTCACGCTCCTCCTCCAAGGCGTCCAAACTATCCTGCCGATCGAGCTCGGCTTCTCTTTCTTCATACATGCGCACGCGAGGTGAGTCATGAATTATGTCGCAGGGCAGAACTGCCTCTGCGCCGTATACCATAAAGAATGGTGTGAATCCAGTGGTGCGATTCGGCATGGTCCGCAGCCCCCAGAGTACAGAGTCGAGCTCCTCTACCCAGTACGTGCTAGATTCCTTGAGGGACCGCACTAATCTGGGTTTGATACCGCTCATGATTAGACAATTTGCTTGTTCGACTTGACCGTTAGTTTGAGGGTGATAGACTGAAGCATAGTCGAGCTTGATGCCCATGTTTTTGCACCAGAGTTTGACCTCATCGGCCGTGAAGTTCGTGCCATTATCAGTGATGATGTTGTGGGGGACGCCGTAATGGTGTACGACCCCTGATATGAAGTCTATCCATTTGGTGAACTTGTCCACCATGACCAGTAGGTATTTTTGCTTGTGGGTTCCTCCTTTAAGGGGTCCAACCATGTCAAGCCCCCAGACCGCAAAGGGCCAGGTGATGGGTATAGTTTGGAGGGCGGTGGGTGGCATGTGGCTTTGATTAGCAAAGAGTTGGCAACCGACGCATCGTTGGACCAAGTCCTGAGCATCTGCCCGGGCCGTCGGCCAATAGAATCCTGTACGGAAGGCCTTACTTACCAGGGCCCAGGCTGCAGCGTGGTGCCCACCGAGTCCGGCATGAATTTCAGTCAGAAGATTCCGCCCTTCCTCTTCGGAGATACACCTTTGAAGGACTCCGGTGGTGCTTTTCTTATAAAGCTCTCCCTCATGGACTTTATAGGCTTTAGATCGCCGCGCTATGCAGTGTGCCTCATTTTGGTCCTCGGGAAGTTCCTGCCTAGTTAGGTAGGCTAGGAATGGTTCCGTCCACGGGGCAATGACTGCCATTATTACGTGGGCTGAAGATGTTACTTCGTTGGCAGAGCCTCCAATTGTGTCAGAATGTTCGGTGTCGGGCAGTGCTGTTGGGTCCGGGCTGCTATTTCCGGACTCCCCTTCCCATGATACGGATGGCTTGAACAACCTCTCTAATAAGATATTGGGGG
>NC_041386.1:689753150-689789045 GCF_002162155.2 Triticum dicoccoides
TTGCGCCAATGCGTGCCAGGACGTCTGCTGCCTGATTGTTTTCCCGGGCTATATGGTGAAATTCGAGCCCTTCGAACCGAGTTGACATTTTTAGGACGGCGTTGTGATAAGCTGCCATTTTCGGATCCCTGGCATCAAAGTCTCCATTTATTTGGGACATCGCAAGGTTCGAGTCCCCGCGCACCTCTAGGCGTTGAATGCCCATGGATACTGCCATCCGGAGACCATGTAGAAGGGCCTCGTATTCGGCTGCGTTGTTGGAGTCCGTATACATTATTTGGAGTACGTATTGAACTGTATCTCTTTTTGGGGACGTCAGAACGACGCCAGCCCCCAGACCAGCCAACATTTTGGAGCCGTCGAAGTGCATGATCCAGTTGGAATATGTGTCGTACTCTTTAGGGAGTTCGGCTTCAGTCCATTCGGCGACGAAGTCGGCCAAAACTTGTGACTTAATTGCTCGCCGTGGCTTATAGGTTATGTCGAACGGGAGGAGCTCAATGGCCCATTTGGCAATCCGGCCTGTCGTGTCACGGTTGTTTATAATGTCATTAAGAGGTACTTCGGAGGCTACTGTTATCGAACACTCTTGAAAGTAGTGTCGAAGCTTCCGGGATGCCATAAACACTGCGTACGCTATCTTTTGATAATGCGGATACCGTGACTTGCATGGAGTGAGGACAGTGGACACGTAGTAGACTGGTTTTTGAAGGGGAAACTTGTGTCCGTCCGTTTCTCATTCGACAACGAGCACCGCTCTTACAACTTGATGAGTTGCGGCGATGTATAATAGCATTGGTTCGCCCATGTTGGGCACGGCCAGGACCGGGTTTGTTGCCAATATGGCTTTTATTTCTTCAAGTCCGGCTGTGGCGGCATCCGTTCACTCGAAGTGTTCGGTGCGCCGGAGGAGGCGATAGAGGGGTAATGCCTTTTCTCCTAGACGGGAGATGAAGCGGCTTAGAGCCGCCACGCATCCGGTCAATTTTTGTATTTGTTTGAGGTCCTTTGGGATATCCAATTGTGACAGAGCTCGAATCTTGGCTGGGTTTGCTTCAATTCCTCTACCGGATACAATGAAGCCCAAGAGCTTTCCGGCTGGTACGCCGAAAACACATTTTTCCAGGTTAAGCTTGATGTCATATGTTCAGAGATTATCGAATGTGAGCCTCAAGTCGTCTACTAGAGTTTTGACATGCTTGGTTTTGACGACCACATCATCTACATATGCCTCCACTGTTTTGCCGATCTGGTTTGCCAGACATGTCTGAATCATGCGCTGATATATTGCGCCGGCGTTTTTGAGCCCGAAGGGCATTGTGTTAAAGCAGAATGGGCCGTATGGGGTGATAAATGCCGTTGCGGCTTGATCAGGTTCTGCCATCTTAACTTGATGGTAGCCAGAGTATGCGTCGAGGAAACACAATGAATCGTGTCCTACGATAGCATCGATAATTTGATCGATGTGGGGGAGGGGGAAGGGATCCTTTGGGGAAGCCTTGTTGAGGTCCTTGAAATTGACACATAGGCGCCAGGATTTGTCCTTCTTGGGTACCATCAGCAGGTTTGCTAGCCAGTCCGGATGTTTTATATCTCTGATGAATCCGGCCTCCAATAGTTTGGCTAGCTCCTCTCACATGGCTTGTCTCTTAGGTTTGGAGAAATGCTGAAGAGCCTGTTTGACTGGCTTGAATCCTTTTAGGATGTCTAGGCTATGCTCGGCCAGCCGGCGTGGGATTCCTGGCATGTCTGAAGGGTGCCAGGAAAAAATGTCCCAATTTTCACGTAAGAATTCTCGTAGTGCGGCGTCTACACCATGGTTTAATTGTACCCCAATGTAAGTCGTTTTTGTAGGGTCCGTTGGGCGGACTTGGAATTTGACTATTTCTTCTGCTGGTTTAAGGGAGGTGGACTTGGATCTTTTATCGAGTATCACATCATCCCTGTTCACCGTTGAGCGTAGCGCAGTCAGTTCCTCGGCCGCTAGGGCTTCGGATAGTGCCTCAAGGGCTAGTGCGGCTGTCTTATTTTTGGCGCGGAGTGCTATGTCCGGGTCACTAGCAAGAGTGATGATTCCGTTGGGCCCGGGCATTTTGAGCTTCATGTACCCGTAATGGGGTATAGCTTGAAAAATTGTGAATGCCTCTCGCCCTAATAGAGCGTGGTATCCGCTGCTGAACGGGGCCACTTGGAACGTGACCTCTTCGGACCTGTAATTATCCGGCGTGCCGAACACTACATCCAGTGTGATTTTACCTGTGCAGCTCGCTTCTCAACTAGGGATTATTCCTCTAAAGGTTGTGCTGCTTCGCTCAATGCGGCTCCAGTCTATTTCCATTTTTCGAAGGGTTTCCTCATCAATGAGGTTCAATCCGCTGCTACCGTCCATGAGTACCTTGGTAAGGCGAAAGCCGTCCACTATTGGACTGAGGACCAATGCTACTGGTGCTCGGGCTGTTTGGAATTTAGGTTCATCACTGGCATTAAAGGTAATAGCCGTGTCACTCCATGTATTTATTGTTGCTACTTGGTAGACTTCGGCGAGGCTCCGGAGTGTTTGTTTTCGCATATTGTTTGATGCGAAAGTCTCGAAGACTGTTAATACCGTACTGGTATCCTTGGGCTGGTGCTCTGTGGATGCTGGGGTTAGAAGCTCCTTGCCGCTTTTGGCCACCTGCCGGAGTATCCAACATGCTCTAAGGCTATGTGTTGGTGTAGCGCTCTCTGTGCTATGAATTTTACAGGGTCCGTTGAGCCACCCCTCCAGTATGGTTCCATGCCCCGTGGGTTTTTTTGTTTTTTGGTGTTTAACCCGGGTGATTGGCGATAATGCACCCTTTTGTTTTGGACTGGGTTTGTATTCAGGGCCGGATTGTCCCAAAATCTTACTTTGGTTTTCCAGGCACTTTCCATCGCACAGTACTTTCGTACTGTGGATGCCAAGTCAGCAAAGCGTGTAATTTCACGGCGACCTATGGCGTTGAGGATTCCCATGTCCATGCAATTATTGCAGAAGAATGAAATTGTGTCTTCCTCGCTGCAGTCCTTTATCCTGTTCATAATCAGGAGGAATCTGGCCCAGTAATGATGTACTGTTTCTTCAGGCTCTTGCCTAATATTGGATAGATCGCCTATGTTCGGGTGGGTGGGTGGAATTAGATCCGAAACCCCACCCAATCTGAGGCTCAAGGGCCAAGGAGTTTCCGAACTCGGAAGCTTGGATTCTTGGATGTTATCCACTGAATCTAGCCCGTTGCCTAACTCTAAGTTCAGGTCTTGAGTGACGTCCTTCCCTCCGCGGGTATCCAGCTTGGAGGGATTGGGAATCCGGACATAGTTAGTCCTTAAGATAGATGAGGGGTTGCCGCGTTGTTCCTCCACCACATCAACGTGATGGGTGACCTGGGGAGAGTTAATCTCTCTCAGATCGGGTTTAGGCCTGATCTGATCGTAGTCTATAGTGACTCCTATGGCGGCGATGTGATCCAAGAGCTCGTTTAAAGAAGAGAGCTCCATCGGATCTAACTGCTCGGCGAGTTCCGAGTTGATGTGAAGATTGCTTTTGATGACCCGAGAAGTCATCGTCGGCGCGGCGGCCGAACAGGCGGTCATAAGAAAACCGCCTAGCCGGGGAGTTTGGCCGATAGCCAAAGCTCCTTTAGCAATAGAGCCGTCTTTAAAGACGGGATGAGGCATCCTTCCTGATGGAGACAGCACAACGGAACTCTCAATGAAAGCACCAATGTCGGTGTCAAAACCGGCGGATCTCGGGTAGGGGGTCCCGAATTGTGCGTCTAGGCGGATGGTAACAGGAGACAAGGGACACGATGTTTTTACCCAGGTTCGGGCCCTCTCGATGGAGGTAAAACCTTACTCCTGCTTGATTAATATTGATGATATGGGTAGTACAAGAGTAGATCTACCACGAGATCAGAGAGGCTAAACCATAGAAGCTAGCCTATGGTATGATTGTTGTTCGTCCTATGGACTAAAACCCTCCGGTTTGTATAGACACCGGAGAGGGTTAGGGTTACACAGAGTCGGTTACAATGGAAGGAGATCTACATATCCGTATCGCCAAGCTTGCCTTCCATGCCAAGGAAAGTCCCATCCGGACACGGGACGAAGTCTTCAATCTTGTATCTTCATAGTCCAGGAGTCCGGCCGAAGGTTATAGTTCGGCTATCCGGACACCCCCTAATCCGGGACTCCCTCACCAACCATAGCATTAAAGTATTAAGTCTCCTTTATCCCATACGCAAACAACCTACTTACTCGGGTCTGTGCTTCTGTCACTCACGCCACCCACCATAAGCAAATCATGAACATATTGCAAACCCTACAGCGGGGATCCCTCATGGTTGCGCGACACGGAGAGCACCATAGGATAGCACCAATAATAAAACATGCAACTCAAACCAATCATAGCAATTCATCAATCACCGATAGGACAACGAAAATCTACTCAGACATCATAGGATGGCAACACATCATTGGATAATAATATGAAGCATAAAGCACCATGTTCAAGTAGAGGGTACAATGGGTTGCGGGAGAGTGGACCGCTGGATATAGACGGGGGAAGGTGATGGAGATGTTGGTGAAGATGGCAGAGGTGTTGGTGAAGATCGCAATGATGATGATGGCCCCCAGCAGCGTTCCGGCGCAACCGGAAGCAAGGGGGAGAGGACCCCCCCTTCTTCTTCTTCTTCCTTGGCCTCCTCCCTAGATGGAAGAAGGGTTTCCCCTTTGGTCCTTGGCTCCCATGGCGTGGGAGGGGTGAGAGCCCCTCCGAGATTGGATCTGTCTCTCTGTCTCTCTCTGTTTCTGCGTTCCCAGATCCTTCCCTTTCACCGTTTCTTTTATATCCGGAGATCCGTAACTCCGTTGGGGTGAATCTTTCGCCCAGATTTGTCTCATAAAATTAGCTTTCTTGCGGCAAAAGAAGAGTGTCAACCACCTTACGGGGTGCCCAGGAGAGTCCAGGGCGGGCCTTCCTCCCTGGGGCGCGCCCCCTGTCTCGTGGCCCCCTCGGGCACCGTCTCACATTGATTCTTCCTCCTGAAAATCACAAATATTCCAAAATAATTCTCCGTCCGTTTTTATCCCGTTTGGACTCTGTTTGATATGGGGTTTCTGAAAAACATAAAACACGCAACAAACAGGAACTGACACTGGGCACTGGATCAATATTTTCGTCCCAAAAATAGTATAAAAAGTTGCCAAAAGTATATGAAAGTTGAATAATATTGGCATGGAACAATCAAAAATTATAGATACGATAAAGACGTATCAGCATCCCCAAGCTTAATTCCTTCTCGTCCTCGAGTAGGTAAATGATAAAAAGATAATTTTTTATGTGGAATGCTACCTAGCATAATCTTGATCATATGTCTAATCATGGCATGAATATTAAGACACGGGTGATTCAAAGCAATAGTCTATCATTTGACATAAAAACAATAATACTTCGAGCGTACTAATAAAGCAATCATGTCTTTTCAAAACAACATGGCCAAAGCAAGCTTATCCCTACAAAATCATATAGTTTAGCCATGATTCATTTTCGTCACACAAAATGCTCCCATCATGCACAACCCCGATGACAAGCCGAGCAATTGGTTCATACTTTTTAACGCGCTTCAGCTTTTTCAACCCTCACGCAATACATGAGCGCAAGCCATGGATATAGCACTATAGGTGGAATAGAATATGATGGTGGGGGTTTATGTGGAGAAGACAAAAGGGAGAAAGTCTCACATCGACGCGGCTAATCAACGGGCTATGGAGATGCCCGTCAATTGATGTCAATGCGAGGAGTAGGGATTGCCATGCAACAGATGCACTAGAGCTATAAGTGTATGAAAGCTCAAACTGAAAACTAAGTGGGTGTGCATCCAACTTGCTTGCTCATGAAGACCTAGGCCATTTGAGGAAGCCCATCGTTGGAATATACAAGCCAAGTTCTATAATGAAAATTCCCACTACTATATGAAAGTGATAACATAGGAGACTCTCTATATGAAGAACATGGTGCTACTCTGAAGCACAAGTGTGGTAAAAGGATAGTAACATTGCCCCTTTTTATTTTTCTCTTTTTTTGGTGGGCTTCTTTGGCCCCCTTTTTTTATTTAGGCTTCTTTGGCCTTTCATTTTTTTCATGGGGAAATGCTCTATAATGATAACCATCACACTTTTATTTACTTACAACTTGATACTGGAACAAAGATATGACTCTATACGAATGCCTCCGGCGGTGTACCGGGATGTGCAATGATCTAGAGTAGCAATGACATCAAAAAACGGACAAGCCATGAAAACATCATGCTAGCTATCTTACGATCATGCAAAGCAATATGACAATAAATGCTCAAGTCATGTATATGATGATGATGGAAGTTTCATGGCAATATATCTCGGAATGGCTATGGAAATGACATAATAGGTAGGTATGGTGGCTGTTTTGAGGAAGATATAAGGAGGCTTATGTGTGATAGAGCGTATCATATCATGGGGTTTGGATGCACCGGTGAAGTTTGCACCAATTCTCGAGGTGAGAAAGGGCAATGCACAGTACCAAAGAGGATAGCAATGATGGAAAGGTAAAAGTGCGTATAATCCATGGACTCACATTAGTCATAAAGAACTCATATACTTATTGCAAAAGTTTATTAGCCCTCGAAGCAAAGTACTACTACACATGCCCCTAGGGGGATAGATTGGTAGGAAAAGACCATCGCTCGTCCCCGACCGCCACTCATAAGGAAGACAATCAAAGAAACACCCCATGCTTCAAATTTGTCACACAACGGTTACCATACGTGCATGCTACGGGACTGGCAAACCTCAACACAAGTGTCTCTACAATCCACAACCACCCACTAGCATGACTCTAATATCACCATCTTTATATTGCAAAACTATTGCAAGGAATCAAACATATCATATTCAGCGATCTATAAGTTTATGTAGGATTTTATGACTAACCATGTGAATGACCAATTCCTGTCATCTCTCCAAATATATATAAGTGAAGCAAGAGAGTTCAATTCTTTCTACAAAAGATATGCCCACGCTCTAACAAATATAAGTGAAGCAAAAGAGCATTCTATAAATGGCGGTTTTCTATGTGAAGAGAAACTGGCAATCCAAACTTCAAATGATATAAGTGAAGCACATGAAGCATTCTATAAAGCCATACTCAAAAGATTTAAGTGAAGTGCAAAGAGCATTCTATAAATCAACCAAGGACTATCTCATACCAGCATGGTGCATAAAAGAAAAGTGAAAACTAAATGCAAAAGACGCTCCAAGACTTGCACATATCGCATGAACGAAACGAATACGAAAACATACCGATACTTGTTGAAGAAAGAGGGGATGCCTTCCGGGGCATCCCCAAGCTTAGACGCTTGAGTCTCCTTGAATATTTACTTGGGGTGCCTCGGGCATCCCAAAGCTTGAGCTCTTGCCTCTCTTCTTTTTCTTCATATCGAGACCTCCTCGATCAAACACTTCATCCACACAAAACTTCAACAGAAAACTCGGTAAGATCCATTAGTATAATAAAGCAAATCACTACTCTAAGTTCTATAGAAAACCAATTCATATTTTTTTGCATTGTGTCTACTGTAATATAGCTTTTCCGTGGCTTAATCCACTGATAGAAATTGATAGATTCATCAAAACAAGCAAACTTTGCATCAAAAACAGAATCTGTCAAAAACAGAGCAGTCTGTAGCAATCTGAACATTCACCATACTACTGGTACCCCAAAAATTCTACCAAAAATTAGGAAAAATAAAAAATTTGTACAGTAAGACAGTGCAAAAGGAATCAGAACCATTTGACATTCCAGTTAAAATGTAAAATCGCGCACTATAGCCAAAGTTTCTGTCCTGCACCGTACAAACCAACAAGCATTGTAAACATCGTAAAGGCAAACCTTGGCACATTATTTTTATAATACAATGGAATTGTACAAGGGGATAATTATTTTTGATGAAAAGTTTCTGTAATTAGGATTCACAAATTTTCCATGAGCATGAACAAAGTTCAAGGAGCTGTCCCACTTCAACAATGCTTGTCTTTCTCACTTTCACTTTCCTTCTTGAAAAGTTTTAGGTTTCTCTCTTTATTTTTTTGTTTCTAAAACTATATAAAAGCACTCAACAGAAATAAATGACTCTCTAAAACTTCCGGGTTATCTCCCTGGCAGTGCTTTCTTTAAAGCCATTAAGCTAGGCATATAGTGGTCAAGTAATGAATCCACCCGGATCCGAAGGTATATCAAAGCCAATTTTAATTAAAAATGATTTGTGACTTAGTAGTGAGCACAAAGTAACATATATCATGCAAAAACGAAGTCTAACTCTCTTACTATGCATCGGCATGTCATAAAAGAACAATTCATGCACACCAAGTAAAGGCCAATGCACAGTATAAGCAGTTTCTTGCGATTCTGTTGTGTTGGAAACATAGAGAGGTGGAGATAGAGTTCCTCTCTCATAATTGCAAGTAGGAGCAGCAAGCACATGCATATTATATTCATCAAAATCATCATGTGTAATGATAAAAGGCAACCCATTAATGTAATCCTTAATAAGCACAAACTTCTCCGATATAGTGTAGTTGGGAGAATTCAAAAAGATAAGAGAACCATCATGCGTGGGTGCAATAACAACAATTTCATGTTTAACATAAGGAACTATAGCAAGTTCATCTCCATAAGCATAATTCATATTAGCATCTTGGCCATAAGCATAGCAAGCATCATCAAAAAGGGATATTTCAAGAGAATCAACGGGATCATAGCAATCATCCTTCGGTAAGCATGAAGGGGAATTAAACAATGTATGAGTTGAAGAGTTACTCTCATTAGAAGGTGGGCACGGGTAGCTAATTCGCTCTTCCTCCTTTTGTTCTTCGCTCTCCTCATCATCTTTTTCA
Organism: Triticum dicoccoides; assembly: GCF_002162155.2. Classification (NCBI taxonomy): domain Eukaryota; kingdom Viridiplantae; phylum Streptophyta; class Magnoliopsida; order Poales; family Poaceae; genus Triticum; species Triticum dicoccoides. The sequence goes on from NC_041386.1 coordinate 689,762,100, forward strand.
TCCAATGAGCTCACAGTTTCATCAATTTCTTCTTCCATAGCTTCATGCAAAATATTAGTCTCTTCTTGGACAGCGGAGACTTTCTAAATAAATGCATCAATATTGTAATTGTATTCATAATTCTTATAACAATATTTAAGTATAGCAAAATTTTCAGGTCTATAAACTGAATCATCAAGATCTTCAAACTCTTTAAACATAGATTCAATCTCATAAGCACCCATAAAAGCAACGAATTCTTCTATTTGCTCCACATCATAGTAATCATATATACCACTAGCATAAGAAGCTAAGGTTTTATTATCATTGAATTTGCATGAAAAGGGAAGGTGTGGAGCCCTCATCCTAGAGCAACAAGTATAATCATATCTCAAGCATAGTTGACGAGCATACCAACGTAACATATGAATTTGATCCCATAATAGTTTCCCTTTTTGTGTCAAGCGATAATCCCTAAAGTATTCACGTTGATCCAACGTGTCTCCCATAACATAATTGAATGGGGTTTTCTCAGGATTACCGAAGTAGTACATAATATCTTTCACATAACTAGCATCGAGGGTTTTAGGAGGTTCCCCTTCTCCATGAGCAGCAAATACACCTAATTTCTTTGATATTTCGTGTTCCATATCCAGAACTAAAGATAGAAAACAACTAAGAACAACAAATAAAAATTACTTAGTGATAAAGCAAACAAGCACACACGAGAATATTCACCCCACGCTATGACTCCCCGGCAACGGCGCCAGAAAAAGGTCTTGATAACCCGCAAGTATACGGGATAATTGTAGCCTCTTTCAATAAATAAGAGTGTCGAACCCAACGAGGAGCTAAAGGTAGAACAAATATTCTCTCAAGTCCTATCTGCCACTGATACGACTCTATGCACGCGTAGTGTTCGCTTTACCTAGAACAAGCATGAAACTAGAAGTACTTTGTAGGTGTTGTTGGATAGGTTTGCAAGATAATAAAGAACACGTAAATATAAACTAGGGGCTATTTAGATAAAGAAGCAATAAAGTAAATATAGCGAGTGTGGAAAAGTGGTGGTAGGAGTTGTGGAATTGTCCCTAAGCAATTGACTACGTTAATAGACCGGTAATCACTATTGCAATTCTATTTGAGGGAGAGGCATAAGCTAACATACTTTCTCTTCTTGGATCATATGCACTTATGATTGGAACTCTAGCAAGCATCCGCAACTACTAAAGATCATTAAGGTAAAACCCAACCATAGCATTAAAGTATCAAGTCCCCTTTATCACATACGCAAACAACCTACTTACTCGGGTCTGTGCTTCTGTCACTCACGCCACCCACCATAAGCAAATCATGAACATATTGCCAACCCTACAGTGGGGATCCCTCACGCTTGCGCGACACGGAGAGCACCATAGGGCAGCACCAATAATAAAACATGCAACTCAAACCAATCATAACAATTCATCAATCACCGATAGGACAACGAAAATCTACTCAGACATCATAGGATGGCAACACATCATTGGATAATAATATGAAGCATAAAGCACCATGTTCAAGTACAGGGTACAGCGGGTTGCAGGAGAGTGGACTGCCGGATATTTATGGGGGAAGGTGATGGAGATGTTGGTGAAGATGGCGGATGTGTTGGTGAAGATCGCGGTGATGATGATGGCCCCTGGCAGCGTTCCGGCGCCACCGGAAGCAAGGGGGAGAGGGTCCCCCTTCTTCTTCTTCTTCCCTAGCCTCCTCCCTAGATGGGAGAAGGGTTTCCCCTCTGGTCCTTGGCTCCCATGGCGTGGGAGGGGCGAGAGCCCCTCCGAGATTGGATCTGTCTCTCGGTCTCTCTCTATTTCTACGTTCCCAGATCCTTCCCTTTCACCGTTTCTTTTATATCCGGAGATCCGTAACTCCGATTGGGGTGAATCTTTCACCCAGATCTTTCTCATAAAATTAGCTTTCTTGCAGCAAAAGAAGAGCGTCAACCGCCTTACGGGGTGCCCAGGAGAGTCCAGGGCGCGCCCCCCTGTCTCGTGGCCCCCTCGGGCACCCACTCGCGTTGATTCTTCCTCCCAAAAATCACAAACATTCCAAAATAATTCTTCGTCCGTTTTTATCCCCTTTGGACTCCGTTTGATATGGGGTTTCTGCGAAACATAAAACATGCAACAAACAGGAACTGGCACTGGGCACTGGATCAATATGTTAGTCCTAAAAGTGGTATAAAAAGTTGCCAAAAGTATATGAAAGTTGAATAATATTGGCATGGAACAATCAAAAATTATAGATACGACGGAGACGTATCAATGCAGCAAAGTACGTAAGTATTTCCCTCAGTTTTGAGAACCAAGGTATCAATCCAGTAGGAGACAACGCACAAGTCACCGAATACCTGCACAGACAATCAAGAACCTTGCAACGACCGCGCTAAAGGGGTTGTCAATCCCTTCACGGTCACTCGCAAAAGTGATCTGATAGAGATAATAAAGTAAATATTTTTGGTATTTTTGTTGTATAGATTGGAAAGTAAAGATTGCAAAATAGTAAAAGAGATTCAACAATATGGAAAAGAGATGAAATATAATGGAAAAGAGACCTGGGGGCCATAGGTTTCACTAGTGGCTTCTCTCGAGATAGCATGTATTACGGTGGGTGAACAAATTATTGTCGAGTAATTGATAGGAAAGCGCATAATTATGATGACATCTAAGGCAATGATCATGAACATAGGCATCACGCCCGTGTCAAGTAGACCGAAACGATTCTATATCTACTACTATTACTCCACACATCGACCGCTATCCAGCATGCATCTAGGGTATTAAGTTCATAAGAACGGAGTAACACATTAAGCAAGATGACATGATGTAGAGGGATAAACTCAAGAAATATGATATAAACCCCATCTTTTTATCCTTGCTGGCAACAATACAATACATGCCTTGCTGCCCCTACTGTCACTAGGAAAGGACACCGCAAGATTGAACCCAAAGCGAAGCACTCCTCCCATGGCAAGAAAGTTTAATCTAGTAGGCCGAACTAAACCGATAATTTGAAGAGACTTGCACAGATATCAAATCATGCATATAAGAATTCAGATAAGAACCAATTCATAGATAATCTTGTTCATGAATCCACAATTCATCGGATCTCGGCAAACTCACTACAAAAGAGTATTACCTCGAATAGATCTCCAAGAACACCGAGGAGAACTTTGTATTGAGAATCAAAGAGAGAGAAGAAGCCATCTAGCTAATAACTATGGACCCAAAGGTTTGTGGTAAACTACTCACGCTTCATCAGAGAGGCAATGTTGTTGATGTAGAAGCCCTCCGTGATCGATTCCCCCTCCGGTAGATCACCGGAAAATGCTCCAAGATGGGATCTCACGGGTACAGAAGGTTGCGGCGGTGGAAAAGTAGTTTCGTGGCTCCCCCTAATCTTTTTAGGTTATAAGAGTATATATAGGCGAAAGAAGTACGTCGGTGGAGCTATGAGGGGCCCATGAGGGTGGGGGGCACGCCCTCCTGCCTTGTGGATGCATTGTGGCATCTCTAACTTCAAATCCAAGTCTTATGGTTTGCTTTCGGTCCAAGAAAGATCATCGCGAAGGTTTCATTCCGTTTGGTATTCCTTTCTGCAAAACTCTAAAATAGGCAAAAAACAGAAACTGGCACTGGGCCTCCGGTTAATAGGTTAGTCCCAAAAAAATATAGAAGAGCATATTAAAGCTCATTAAACATCCAAAACAGATAATATAATAGCATGGAACAATAAAAAATTATAGATACATTGGAGACGTATCAGTATCCACCTTGGGTTTTGTTACCAGTGAGAAGCTCGTATGCCATCTTGCCGAGTAGCTTGTGAAGATATAGACGATTTGTTGCATGACAAGTTGTCTCAACCTCTTCCGCCCAAAAGTGTTTTGACGTCTTGTACTCATCAAGCATCATTCTTGCCATTTCAATGAGCGTCCGGTTCTTCCTCTCAACAACTCCATTTTGTTGAGGCGTGTACGTAGCCGAGAACTCATGTGAAATCCCTTCTTCGTCAAGAAAGGTGTCCACATTGGCGTTCTTGAACTCCGTCCCGTTGTCTCTACGAACCTTCTTAATCTTTGCTTCAAATGGATTTTGGGCCTTCCTAGCGAAGTTCTTGAAGATCTTTTGGACCTGCGATTTATCATCAAGAAAGAACACCCGCGTAAATCTTGAAAAATCATCAACAATGACCAATCCGAATGAGTTACCACCGAGACTCTTGTAGGCATTGGGACCAAAATGATCCATGTGAACTAGCTCGAGTGGTCTTCTCGTGGTCATGATGTTCTTCATGGGATAACTTCCTCCAACTTGTTGTCCTGCTTGGCAAGCACTGCAAGGTCTATCCTTGTCAAATATAACATCTTTAACACCAAGGATATGATCACCTTTAATAAGCTTGTCAAGATTTCGCATGCCCACATGACCTAACCGTCTATGCCACAACTAGCCTTTAGAATATTTAGCAATTAAGCAAGTTCTAAATTGAGCCTTTTTAGTGAAATCAACAATGTATAGATCACCTCTACGTATACTGGTAAATACCATATTATGATTATCTCTTCGAAACACTTGGCAATCTACTTCAGTGAATAGGACATTGAAACCGAAATCGGCTAGTCAAGATACAGAAAGTAAATTGTAGCCAAGAGATTCAACGGGCATAACATTTTGTATGGAGCTGTCATGTGAGATGGCCACCTTACCAAGGTCAACCACCTTACCCTTTGAGTTATCACCAAAAGTGACATACTTTCGAGGGTCGTCGTTTTCAGCAAGCTCATGAAACATATCCTTATCTCCGGTCATGTGATTGGTACATCCACTATCAAGAACCCATTCCTTTCCTCCAGCCATTTAGCCGCGAAGGTTTGCCATAAGACCAAAGTGTCTCATAGACTCATCAATATCAAAGTCACTACCGTCATCCTCATCATAGTATCCGTGTTCAACATCGTCTTGTGATTGATCATTACCTAGGGAGAGTGATTCATTAGATTTATGATCATGACAATGTGCATCTTTATGAATTCTAATGACTTCAGAGATGATGTTACTAATGGTTCCAACATCTCCGTTGGCACGCATAAGGTCAGGAAGCTCAAATAGTCAATCACCAAACTTAGGATTATTAGGGTTCATCTTATTTAAAGCAATGGACTTATGAAGAATCTCATCTAAATTTTCCAAGGAATAGTCTGGAAAGCGTTCCGCAAGATATCTCCATATGGTGTAAGCACATTCAAGAGTTGGCAAGCATGCAATCAAATTTCTAGGCAATCCTCTAGTGATAAGATTGATAGTTCTAAGATTGCAAATCATGTCAATAAACTCATCGGGGGTAGGATGCAATGGATCAACAAGGGGCGCACAAGGGGCAGTAATGTACTTGTTCAATTGATATTCATTGAAAATCTCAAGCATCTCATTTTTCCAAGCATTATAGAACTCTCCATCAAGTATAGGCACTCTACGTCTAATACTCCCAATCGTAGAAGCATCCATCTTCCTCCAATGGTGATTAAACCAAACAATGGAGATTAATGCTCTGATACCAATTGAAAGGATCGAGAAGAGGTGTCTAGAGGGGAGGGGTGATTATACACTCAACTAATAAAGGTGGCAATTTTTAAGTTCTTCAAGTTGAGGTGGAGTTTTAGCACAAGTTAAAACATTCACAATACATTTCAAGCAAGCATGGCAAGAGTATATGAGCAGCGGAAAGTAAAGCATGCAATGTGCAAGAAAGTAAAGGGATGGGATTGGAGTGTGCAAATGCAATTGGAGACACGGATATTTTTGGCATGGTTCCGATAGGTGGTGCTATCGTACATTCATGTTGATGGAGGCTTGAACCCACGAAGGGTAAAGGTTGAGCGAGTCCAGGAAGGGCTCCACCCACGAAGGGTCCACGAAGAAGCAACCTTGTCTATCCCACCATGGCCATCGCCCACGAAGGAATTGCCTCACTTGGGTAGATCTTCACGAAGTAGGCGATCTCCTTGCCGTTACAAACTCCTTGGTTCAACTCCACAATCTTGACGGAGGCTCCCAAGTGACACCTAACCAATCTAGGAGACACCACTCTCCAAAAGGTAATAGATGGTGTGTTGATGATGAACTCCTTGCTCTTTTGCTTGAAATGATAGTCTCCCCAACACTCAACTCTCTCTCACAGATTTGGATATGGTGGAAAGATGATTTGAGTGGAAAGCAACTTGGGGAAGGCTAGAAATCATGATTCTTGTGGTAGGATTGGAATGTCTTGGTCTCAACACATGAGTAGGTGGTTCTTTCTCAGAAAATGAGTAGTGGAAGTGCAGGCGCGTTCTGATGGCTCTCTCTCGAATGAAGAAGGGGGTGGAGGGGTATATATAGCCTCCACACAAAATCTAACCGTTACACACAATTTACCAAACTCGGTGAGACCAAATAGTGAAACTCGGTGGGACCGATCTGGTTCAAAATGTGAATGTTAGGGTTTTCGGTGGGACCGACAATATCAACTCGGTCGGACCGATGCACTAGGGTCAGGGCAGAACCTCATCTCGGTGAGACCGATTGCATGAACTCGGTGAGACCGATTTCAGCAATAAGCTAATAGAGACTTGGTCAAGCAAACTCGGTGGGACCGATTGCACATCTTGGTGAGACCGAAATAATTGCAACATGCAACAGAGAGTTTGCAGGGCCATCTCGGTGAGACCGAGATCCCATCGGTGAGACCGAACTGATTAGGGTTTCTGGCAGTGGCTATGTCAATGAACTCGGTGGCGCCGGATGAATCAAACCAGTGGGGCCGAGTTTGACTTTAGATTTAGGACATATTTGGAAATGAGAAAGTGGTTGAGGGCTTTGGAGCATATCACTAAGCACTTTGAGCAAGCAGACCATTAAGCAACACCTCATCCCCTTTTAATAGTATTGGCTTTTCCTATGGACTCAATGTGATCTTGGATCACTAAAATAGAAAAGAAGAGGCTTGAGCTTTTGCCAATGTTTGTCCTTAGCATCTAGAAGGGGTTCCACATCCTCTTGTCCTGCCACTCCACTATTGAACTCATCTGAAATATACTAGATGAAAATGTTAGTCCGACAAGAGATATGTTGACATTAATTACCAAAATTACCCAGGGAGCACTTGTGCTTTCACTAGGTCTGAGCAGGGTACCGGACAACAGCAAATCAAGATTGGAGCACACCAAATGCCCGCTCGACATCCTTCCTGCAAGCCTCCTGAACGTTCGCAAAGTGGGAGTTCTTGCCTCCTGGCACAGGGTTTGAGATAGTCTTCACAAATGTAGGCCATCTCGGATAGATGCCATCAGCTAGGTAGTACCCCTTGTTGTAGTGCCGCCCATTGACCTCGAAGTTCACCGAGGAGAATGACTTTCAACAAGCTTGGCAAAGATAGGGGATCACTACAGGATGTTGATGTCATTATGAGTTCCTGGCATCCCAAAGAAGGATTGCCAAATCCAGAGGTCCTGTCGGCCACTGCCTCAAGTACCACACTACAACCGCCTTTGGCGCCTTTGTACATCCCCTGCCAAGCAAATGGACAGTTCTTCCATTTCCAATGCATGCAGTCGATGCTTCCAAGCATCCCAGGAAATCCTCTTGCTGCATTCTGTGCTAGGATCCGAGCAGTGTCTTCAACATTGGGTGATGCAAGTATTGCGGTCCAAACACTACCAACACTGCCCTGCAGAACTTGTAGAAACACTCAATGGTTGTGGACTCGGCCATGCGCCCATAGTCGTCGAGTGAATCACCGGGAGCTCCGTATGCAAGCATCCTCATAGATGTCGTGCACTTTTGGATTGAGGTGAATCCAAGTGTGCCGGTGCAATCCTTCTTGCACTTGAAGTAGCCGTCGAACTCCCGGATGGAATTCACAATCCCGAGGAAAAACTTTCGGCTCATCCGATAATGGTGCCGAAATATTTTGTCGCCGTGCAATGGAGCGTCGACGAAGTAGTCGGAGTAGAGCATGCAATAGCCTTCCAGACGATGCCGATTCTTTGCTTTCAGCTGCCCCGGCGCCGAGCCACCTCGCCGCGGCTTTTCATTCACGAGCAGGCCGGCGAGGGTGGCGAGGAGCATGATATGCTCCTCCTCCCGGATGATGACATCGGCTTCCTATTCCAGCAATGCCGCGAGCGCCTCCTCGTCGTCCGAGTCCATCGCCGGGACGGGCAGACAAACCGCGGAACACCTGGCGGGCGTCGTAGGCGCACAACCGCCGGTATACCGCCCGCGCGGCCAGAGCACCGGAAAACTTGCCCGGAAGGTGCTGAAGAGGTTGCCACGGCGAAACCTTCTCTCCTTTCTGGCGGGGAATGGCCTATCTAGAGGTGCTGGGCGGTGAGCGGCGCCGGGATCGGCAGGGTGGTGGCTGAGCACGCGGGGGTATGGGTGGGGGGCAAATCTGGACGATTTCCTTGGCTTTTCGCCTGACAGTGTGGCCCAGGCGTGTTTTCCCTTCCGCCGGAGCCCCCGAGCGCCCCCAGCATGCTGGGTTGGGCCTGGGATCGCCGGGCTAAAAAACGGGCCGAGCCGGCGGATTTCGGCGTCTTGGGGGCGCGACTGGGGCTTTTTCTCGACGCCGGAGCCCCAAAATTCACCCTGGGGGCCTGTTGGGGGCACGTCTGGAGATCCTCTAAAACGGATGAAACTGTCAAAAACAGCAATTTGCTCTATTATTTGAGATGCCTATGTCTTATTACCACTTTGCTTGGAGTCTATCCCATCTCATGTCACAGTGAACACTACATATAACAAAACATCTCAAAGATACAAGTGCCCAATGTTTGAGTAATTTTGATGAGTAGACACTAAGATAAACAACGGGCAGGGATGGACGTTACTGGTTACGAAATTTCCACGCTGTGGATGAACTCAGCTTCAGCAACCGTTGCAGATTCTTTAGGTGGTTCGCTTTCTTCCTCCATTTCCCCGGTGATATCCTCGAGTGACATCCCTTTGGACTCCGGCAAGGCAAGAGTGAACATAACTCCAACCAGGTTGCACGCCGCCAGCAGAAGAAGAGAGCTCCGGATGCTCGCCTGAGAATACTGGAACCAGAGAACACCAATGATGGCACCACACTTACCCCCGGCAGCCGATATGCCATTGCACGTCGACCGCAGCCGCGTCGGGAATATCTCGGTGGGAAGGATGAACGTGGTGGAGTTGGGGCCGAAGTTCGCGAAGAAGAGGATCAAGGCATACATGACGGCGAAGCCTGTGTGCATGCTGGGCTTGGACCAGAATTTGTAGGGCGCGGCGAGCCCGATCATGAAGATGGTCATCATGGTGAACCCCATGAGCTGGATCTTGATGCGGCCGATGCGGTCGACCAAGAGGACGGTGAGGAAGTACCCTGGCAGGGAACCGCCGACCACGATGATGGCCTGTGTGCGGGCTATCTTGTAGGTCTGCTCGAGAGGGCTCATCTCGGCTGCGTCTCCAAACCAGCCGATGCCGCTGAAGATGTCCTTCATGAAGAGGTTGAGCGAGTAGAAGACGACGTCGAGGACGAACCAGCACACGGTGGTTCCGAGGAGCTGGCGGCCATGCTTGTGAAGGAACTCCATGGAGAAGAGGCCAAACTCGTCTTGCTTAACGACGGCCTCCGCATCCATGTCGGACATGAAGTCGATGTCAAGGACTGCGGCCATGTCAGACGCCGCTAGCTTGAGGTTCTTGGCGATGAGCGCGGTGTAGCGCGCCGTCTCGGGCATCTTCATGCGCCAGTAGTAGGTGAGCAGGGCAGGAACGGCGCCGAGCATGAGTACTATGCGCCACACGTAGTCTGCTTGCCCGAGCTGGTCAGTCTCGTACGCGGCCGTGTTCTTGAATCTCGCAGACAGCACTAGAACAACAGCCCCAGCAGCGAGGTTCCCAAGACCCTTTATGCAGAGCAAGCATAGTAAGATAAAGATTAAAATACTATCTTTGACTGAGTTGGACGTGAGAAAAGAGAAAGGGGCTGTAGATTAAGAATGAGATGCAGCACAGGCTTCAAGAAATATTGTGAATGTTTTACTTACACACCTGCATAGCGAATACCGCTGCGATGAAGGCTCCGCGAGTCCTCTTGTTGGCATACTCAGACATGATAGTCGCCGACAGCGGGTAGTCGCCGCCGACGCCGAAGCCGAGCCAGAAGCGGAAGAAGCACAGCGTGGCCACCACGCACTTGGGCTCGTTGTGGAAGGAGAGGCCGGACGCGAGCGAGCACACAACCATGAGCTTGAGCGTGACGCCGTAGATCCGCTTCCGCCCTATCCTATCGCCGAGCCAGCCGAAGAAGAGCTGCCCCAGGACGGTGCCGCAGAGCGCCACGCCGCTGACGGCGCCCGCGACCTTCCCGGGGAGCTTGCCGTCGGCCGAGTCGTAGTAGATGCGGCCCAGGAGGTCGGCAATGAGGGACACCGAGAACAGGTCGTAGGCGTCGGTGAAGAAGCCCATGCCGGCGATGACTATGGTGGTGAAGTGGTAGAGCTGCGTCCCGGCGACGTCCAGGGCCTCGAGCACCTCGACCTGCTTGCGAGCCCGCCGCGTCTCGCATTTCGCCGACGTCACCGCATCCAGCACGCGGTACAGCAAGGCGCTCCCGGCGCCATGGAGGTGGCAGAAGAGGGAGCTGCACGCGTGCCTCCTCGCAGGCCAGGTCGTGAACATTGTCGACGTAGTAGTCTCTGGGAAAAAATTCCTCTGGAGAACCAAGTGTCTCGTGTTTGCCATATATACAACCGCCTGGTTGTCTCCGTTCTTAATTATATTATACAACTGGACGAGTGTCCTCTGAAATATGATTACGAGGGTCGCAGCTGGACGAATTGACAACTTTGCTGACGAACTTGCTGCCGTTGCTAGAAAAAGGAAGGCGACCACAGAATGACGACGACGACAGTTGTTCCTTAGCCCTTAACGTGCATAAGGGCGTGGCCAATGCTACAGGGTGGACAGATGCCCCGGCCATCCACGTAGGCTCGGATGGTCCACAAAGGTTGAAACTGCTGTGCAGAGGGTAAAGCGGGTGCTTGCAGAGGAGACTGCCTCCTGACTGACAAAAGCATGCTACATGGTGCGAGCTGTGTGTGTGGGAGGCTGCATGCCGTGTGGTTTCGGAGGAAAGTCAGACTGAGAATTTTTTTTTAGGATAAAGCTAAGCTTTATTGATGATAATCCACATGTAGTGGGATACAATTCGGATCATGGGGATTTACCAACCAAGTATGGCGTCCCAGACCGAGAGAGAGTGCTTAGCTAAACTATATGCTTCGCCATTAGCGGCTCGGCCTTCAAAAATAAAATTACAATCAAAATTCAAAATTCTAAGTCTTATTTCTGTGATGACTGAGCCATATCGCCCCTAATTTCCTCTGTTAATATCCTCTACCACCTGCTTGCAATCCGATGATATGATGAAGTCATGGAGCAGCAGATCTTCCGCCAAGGCCAACGCCTCCCTGCACGCGATTGCTTCAAGCGTCGCCGGATAGGTTTGGCCTTCAATCACCAGCGACGAGCTTCCAAGGTAATTCCCTGCATCATCTCAACACACTGCTGCCGCGGAGCTGCCTCTATTACTAAAAACAGCACCGTCGACGTAGATCTTTGCGTACCCTGCGGGGGGAGGACTAGGCCTTGCATGTGACTGCCTAATTCCTCGTGGGGGATCCTGCACTTCAGCCGGTTTGTTCTGTAGCATGGTGATCTCGTCCATAAAACGATGGATAAACACGTGAGTAGAATGCGGACTCTGAGACACGCCTTCATGAATGAATTTCCTGCGAGAAGACCAAATCGCCCATAGTGTTACGGAGAGCCGAACAAACTCTGAGTGAGACAGTAACTCCATCATTCTGAACAGCCAATGCTTCGCCCTCGGCTCCGTGATAGTGATCATTCTGCTCACCAGATCGCTGTTATCAAGAGCCCAAACACATCTCGCCATTGAACACTCAAGTAGCGAGTGTCTCCAAGAATCCGGTGAACCACACAGACCGCATGAGCTCGTATTAGACATGTGCCGATGCGCACATACATCTTTTGTAGGGAGTGACTGCTTCGACAAACGCCATAAGAACATCCTCACCTTGGCTGGAACTTGAATCTTCCAGAGCGTCTTCCATGATTTCTCTTCCATGATCGAACTAGACGTTGCGGAAGTGCCATCCAGCCATGCTTCTCTCCGTTGCCGTGTCGCCACCAACATTCTGTAAGCCGAGCGTACAGAGAATATGCCATTTCTTTCAAAATTCCATGCCCAGTAGTCATCAAAATTCTTTGTACCGATGGGTATAGTCAAGATTACCGCAGCATCCATAGGCAAAAAGGTTTGCTAAACTCGTTGTTTATCCCAAGTCGCAGAGGTTTGATCGATATATTGAGACGCTAGCCTCATGGGGTTCTGTAACCTGCAGCCATAGGGGCGCAACATCTCGTTCCTTGGAATCCAGTTCTCCGTCCACACATCTGTAGATTCACCATTGCCGATCCTCTTGATGAGCCCTAGTTTCAAAACCTCCACACCCTCCATTATAGATCTCCAAATCTGACTAGGATGAGAGCCGACTTGAGCATGTAGTATGGATGAATTAGGGAAATAAACCCCCTTCAAGACTCGAGCACTCAGAGAGTCAGGCTGTTGGAGAATTCGCCAACCCTGCTTTGCAAGCATTGCTAAGTTGAATAATTCAAAATCTTTGAACCCCAACCCCCCACAAGATTGGGGTTGCGTCATATCCTTCCAAGAAACCCAATGAGGCTTCCTACGGCCATCTTTAGAGCCCCACCAAAACTTCCTTATCAACATATTCAAGTGTAAGCAGAGTCCCCTTGGAAGTTTGAAACATGACATTGAAAAAACTGGCACCGCTTGAGCGACGGCTTTTGACAAGTACCTCTTTCCCTACGGTGGACAAGGACTTCTCAATCCAGCCCTGGATTTTACTCCATAGGCGGTCTTTGAGAAACTTAAAGGCACCATTTCTTGAAGAGCCAACGTCGGATGGCATCCCCAAATATTTTGCATTCAGTGTTTCATTAGGCACATGAAGCAACTCTTTGATCTCTGCTCGAATATTTTCCGGAACCCCTTTACTGAAAAAGATAGAGGATTTGCTGTAATTAACCCTCTGCCCCGTTGCTGCACAGTAATGTTCCAACAATTGGTTGATCTCTTCTGCACCCGTAGCATTGGCCTTGAAAAACAGCAGGCTGTCATCTGCGAATAATAAGTGATTCACCGGTGGTGCTAGGGGCGCCACTTGCAATCCACTAAGGTTTGATGACTCAACTTGAGATTTTAACAGGCACGAAAGGCCCTTTGCTGCTAGCAAGAACAAGTACGGAGAGATTGGATCCCCTTGCCGGATTCCACGCGAAGGAGTAAACTGTTGCAATTTGCTGCCATTAAACATAACTGAAAATTTGACCGTTGTCACCATGCCCATGACTATCTCCACCATCTCTGGGTGAAACCCAACTTCAGCATGATAGCTTGTAGATATGGCCATTCAACCCTATCATAAGCCTTCATCATATCCAGTTTGAGAGCACAGTGTTGGTGTTTCTTTGCCTTATTTCTTTTCATAAAGTGAAGACACTCATAGGCTGCAATTATGTTGTCAGTAATCAGCCTCCCCGGGACAAAGGCAGACTGTTCGGCAGAGATGATATCAGGCAATACTAGCTTGAGACGATTCGGGATCACCTTAGATGCAATTTTGTATAGCACCTTGCAAAGTGATATAGGCCTGAATTGGGATAGCTGCGTTGGGTTTGTTACCTTTAGAATCAATACAAGAACCGTCTCATTAATACACTCTGCAGATTCCGTACCTTCAACGATACGTAGGACCACTTTCGTGACCTCGGCTCCACACACATCCCAGTGACGTTGAAAGAAGTGAGCCGGGAAACTGTCCGGTCCGGGTGCTTTAGTGGGGAACATCTGAAACAGGGCTTCCTTCACCTCCTTCTGCGAATAAGGGGCTGTTAACTGAGCATTCATCTCTGGAGTCACTTTGCGAGGGACTGTATCAAGAACTCTTTCCATGTGCTGGACACCCTCAGAAGTATATAGGTTCTCATAAAAGGTGCTTGTGAGGTTTGCCATCTCATGTGCATCCTCGTTCAGGCTACCATCCGGACGAGCCAGGGCTTTGATCTGATTTTTCCAACTCCTTCAGCTAGCTCGGAGGTGAAAAAAGTATGTGTTCTTATCCCCGTGCGACAGCCACTCTAACCTCGCTCTTTGTCGCCATAATATCTCTTCTCGGTGATAGAGTTCGACTAGGCGGTCTGTTATTTTGATCTCAACATGAGACGGGCCCGTCCTCCCCGCTAGTGCACGCAGCGCCTCTAGCTCGGCTTTGAGTTTTTTGATCTCTCCCAGAACAGAGCCGAACTCCGTACGATCCCATGCATGCAACCCTCGTGACATATCCTGCAATTTATCATGCAGTTCAAGCACCGAGTTAGCTTCTGTCCTTGTCCAATCATGTGACACTCGATTTAGAAAATCAGGGTGTCGCTCCCACATGATTTCGTACTTAAAAGGCTTGGGTCCCATCCGCCTTGCATGTACATCGAAGAGTGTAAGCAAGAGCGCAGTATGATCCGAGGTGGCTGTACTTTTGTGTTCCAGTTTCGCCGCATTTCAAGAGTGGTCCTAAAATGAGGCTGTCGCATTTCAAGAGTGATTTGATACGATGGTCTCAAACTTACTAACCTACGTGGATGGGCTGGGGCAACACCAAAGTGACGCTACCATTGTACATGCCTTAATGAAACTATCGTATGCACAATGATATCTTTGTTTGCGTTTTTTTCTTAGCCCTTACGTGCAAAAAAAAAAAAAAACTCCACCATCACATAAACAAAGGGCTCAATTTTTTATGATTTGAAAAAGTTCACTAATTCAAAGAAAATGTGAATTTACAAAATGTTGCTAATTTTAAAAATGCTCTTCGATTTGCAAAAAATCATGAATTTGAAAAATATACATGGAATTAACACAGTTCACGATTTTGAACAGCTCTTTAGGAATTTAATTTTTTCATGAATTTTAGAAAATGTTCATGAAAAAAATGGAAAATGTTTGTGAAGTTAAAAATATTTCCGAACTTTGAAAAATGTCTTACTAATCTTAAAAAATTTAGGGATTTGAAAATGTTTGTGGATTTTAAAAGTTCATGAATTTTTAAATGTTCATGAATTTTGAAAAAGCTCATGAAAATTTAAATATTATTGATGGCATTTTCAAAATCTTGGCAAATTTTAAAAATATTCAAATACAATAATACCATTCACGATTCTGAAAATAAATTGTCGATTAAAAGTTGCTGAATAATTTGAAATTTTTTCAAAAAATTTAGGTAGTACTAGTGAATTAAATTGTCAAATTTTTGGAAAGCACATGAATTTGAAAAGATATCTCCTAGTTTTAAGAAAAAACACACTTTAAAAGAAATTAGATTTAAAAAATCAGTAACTCCTTCAACTAGAAAAAGAAAGAATTAACCTAAATGAAAAAGGAAATGCAAAGAAAGAAAAAAATAGAATAAAAATGTAGAAAACGAAGAAAAAAAATGTGAAATGGGTGTAAGCTTCTTGAAACTTCCCAGAACTGGGAGTGAGTAGAAACTTTACATGGGTCGGCCGATACAAAAACATGTTGATACAATGGGTACAATTGAGGAAGTATTCGAAAGAAAAAGGTATAGAAATCACCTACAAATCTATTTCATGGAGCCAAATCCCCTTGAAATCAACTTATATATAGTTTTTACCCTCGAAACTTCAAAACCATAAAAATCACCCCCCTTGAGTGGCTTTGAAGCCAACATGTCCAATTTTGGTCGGTTTTCACTGATGTTTAGAACATTGACTTCCTCTTTCCTTTTCCCGTGTGTGTCCATCTTGTCGCCTGCTTCTTCTTCCCCTTTGATGGAGCGTCACATGATGCTAGGCTCAGTGCGGCCAACCCGCCTTCCTCCTTGTATAGTCTAGCACCTGGCTCGGCGCCGCCCGCCCACCTGCCTGCCTCTCTCATGCACCCTGCCGCCAGCCTCCTTTGTGGGCATCAAAGGAAGGGATTCCTAATCGAGTAATAGAAATTCTTTTGGAAGCCACTGGAGGAGGGTGTGCTGAAAATTAAGGTCGACGTGAGCTTTTGGGAACACTGTGGAAAGGGGATTACTGGGCTAGCCGTCACGGACCACGATGGAAGGCTGGTGCATGCCCAGGCAAAATGGTACGGATGAAAATGCCATAAATGGGGTAATTACTATAAAAATGCTAAAAGAGGGGGTAAAAAATTGAAATTCGCACTATTATTTGCTATGAGTACTTTTATTAGTTGTGTTATTGCCACTTCTTTTGGAGTCTATCCCATCTCATGTCATGTGAACACTATGTATAATCAAAACATTTCAAAGATATAAGTTCTCAGTGTTTGACTAATTTTGAGAAGACAATCAGCAACAAGCTTGAACCCTGACATCCAGGGACGAGTTATGGTACACGTTTTGTAGATGGGGTAAGATGGATGAAAATATCCTATATACTTACGAGAGTCATCCCCGCTAACTTATTTATCTCAGCATGTAAGCATGCCACATCACCATACAATTATGGATGGGATAAGTCTCACCTCAACAAGCAACCATGCATGTGAAAAGATCCACTACCACATGCAACCATGTGTGGGAAAATATTTTTCATTCTATGATTCTACTTATATTCAATTGATATTTTACAACTATGCATAATCAAATCTAATAAATCATATGTATTTAATTCTGGTAATGTGTTATTAATCTAAATATTTATATTTCGCACAGCCAAATCTTATGAAAGTATATTGCAACCAATTCCCGCAGCAACATGTGGTATATAAATGGGGTAATTGCAATAGAAACTGCTACGAGATGGGGCCAAACTGAAATTTGCTATATTTTTCGCTATGCCTAGGTTTAGTTGTGTTATTGCCACTTTGTTTGGAGTCTAACACATCTCATGTCAGAGTGAACATCTATATAACAAAACATCTCAAAGATACAAGTTCTCAATTGTTGAATAATTTGGAGAAGACAGTAAGATTAGCACCGGGAATGGCCAGTATTGGTTACGAAACTTCCATGATGTGGATGACCTCAGCTTCAGCAATCATTGCATATTCTTCAGGTGGTTCGCTTTCTTTCTCCATTTCTCCGGTGATATCCTCGGGTGACATCCCTTTGCAATCCGGAAATTCAAAAGTGAACATAACTCCAACCAGGTTGCAGCCTGCCAGCAGAAGCAGAGAGCTCCGGATGCTCGTATGAGAATAATGGAACCAGAGAACACCGATGATGGTACCGCACTTTCGCCCCACAGCCAATATGTTATTGCACATTGACCGCGGCCTCATCGAGAATATCTCCATTTGCAGGATGAAGGTGGTGGAGTTGGGGCCAAAGTTAGCGAAGAAGAGGATCAATGCATACGTGACGGCGAAGCCTGCGTGCATACCGGGCTTGGACTAGGACTTTTAGAGCGCGGCAAGCCCTGTCATGAAGATGGTCATCATGGTGAACCCCATGAGCAGGATCCTCATGCAGCCGATGCAGTCGACGAAGAGGACAGTCAGGAAGTACCCTGGCAGGGAACCGCCGACAACGATGATGGCCTGTGTATCTTGTAGGTCTGCTCCAGAGGGCTCATCTGGGCCGTGTCTCCAAACCAGTCGATGCCGCTGAAGATGTACTTCATGAAGAGATTGAGGGAGTAGAAGACAACATCGAGGACGAACCAGCACACGGTGGTGCCGAGGAGCTGCCGGCCATGCTTGTGGAGGAACTCCACATAGAAGAGGTCAAAATCGTCCTGCCTGATGACCGCGTCCACATATGCATCCGATACGATGTCGATCACGAGGACCGCGGCCATGTGGGACGCCGCTAGCTTGAGGTTCTTGGCGATAAGCACGGTGTAGCACACCCTCTCGGACATCTAGATGCGCCAGTAGTAGGTGAGGAGGGTAGGAAAGGCGCCAAGCATGAGCACGATGTGCCACACGTAGTCCGCTTGCCCAAGCTAGTGAGTCTCGTATGCGGCCGTGTTCTTGAATCTCGCAGAGAACACCCTTTATGCAGACCAAGTATAATAAGGTATAGGATCAAGGAAAAAATAGCGCCCAATACAAAATAGTGCCTCCCCTTAAATTACACTATTAGCATGATATAGCATGCTATTAGCGAGACATTGTACACTGATTTATTTAGCGGGACAATTATCTACACGCTGGAGTAACGTTTCGCTATCTCTTTAGCCTTCCTCCGAAACAATTTCATATCGATGATTTCAGCTGCCACCTAAGAAGAAAAATGTTGCTCCAGGTGATTATGATTCATTGTTTATTTTAGCGGTGTTTATGTTTTGTCACGTGTAAAACTGATTTGGTGTCTTTCACAGAGCTGCTGAATTTGGTCTTCTAATAGCTGATACGTGCATTATGTATTATCTTTTGTGACCTATTTAAAATTTAGTCTCCAATATATTAGACCTACACCTTTGTGTATATGATATCAATAGTTGCTTCCTTCATCGGAGTAGGTCCAAAAAAATGTGTAGACCAGGATTATTTCTTTCTAGAATGGGAAGGTAAAAGGAAGAGGAATAGTACATCTCTCGATACCACGGATCATGGCAAATCCATGGCACAGTTATGTGTTTGCTGATGTTTGAACAATCAATGATTTGGTACAACTTCTATTCTTACTTCTGTAGAATATATGGTTAGCCAAAAAAGTCTTACATTTTTAGAGAGAGGGAGTAGTTGTGGGGTTAATATTCCTACACCGTCTAGAGACCATTTACTCTTGAAACAGGCTCTTGACCTGCTTTATATATAAAAGGAACAACACCCAAGTTACACGGCGAAACAATACAATATGGTGAGGTAGCCCAATGAAACAACAGACCCCTAAATACCGGGCCAACACAATCTCACAATGTAAAACTATTTAGGAAGGTCCCGATTCTCTTCGTTGAAATCGCTTAGCGAGGAGTGGTCTCTGCAAAGGATGTCTCTATGTATGCCACCACATTTATGAAAAAAAAGTCAGATGTTGGGTTGCAAGGACCACTTTTTATTGTAAACAAGATGATACCCCGCGCATTGCTGAGGGAATATATGCTAAAAACAAAAATGATTTAATACTACTTTAAAAAAACGTTCAGATAAGAAAACATTTTTTAGGAACCTATGTTCGAGGAAATAATGAAGCATGAAGCACGTATAGTGATATACCTTAAAGATCATGTTTAGTAGTAAAACACGAGTGTCACATGGCCATACAAAAAATTAGCTGCTATAGCTACCATAGTATATTACACTTCGCACTGAATAAAACATTCATTTACCCCCAGCCCTCGTGGTATAGGGGGAGCTAAAAAAATTCCTCCTAAACTCCATATCTTCAGGACGAGGTTTTTCTTGGGGGGAGCTGTATAAATTTTTACAAGACCAGCCACTTTGCGGGATCTGGAATGGCCTTTTCTTTCGCCCAAAACCGTAAAATAGCGGCTGTTTTACAGAATCGGGCCTTTTACGAATCTACTAGAGATGTTCTTAGGTGCACTGCAAAGTAGATTTTCTAAATTATATTCCCTCCAAGACATTTTAGATCACTTGCAGGGAGTACCTTTTGTCAAACAGTGAGATTGACCATCCTTGATTGTACAAAAACATGCTAGGTTCGTTTGTAATGTTTTTGACTACTACTACCAGACTATCTTCTCTGTACACGTGAATTTTCACGTACACGCTTACTAGTAGTTCAAAAATACCAGTTGAGAGAAGTGTGTCGGATTATGCCAGACGGGTGCATCCATGAGCATGTAGTTTTTCCTAATTTTAATGCTTCTGCTATTTGCAATTTCCATCATTATGAACTAACATGAACATTTTCTTATGTTGTAACCATTTCTTGAAATTTGTCAACAAATCTGGAATAACAAATTGTGTATGAAATTTTACCAACTTAAACACATTTTCCAAAATTGGTAACAAATTCCCAACAATTGACGAAAATTTTGAACAAAAATTTCAGTCCATTTTTTTAAAATATCAACTTTTTTGAAGCACAAACATTTTTAAAATGTGTGAACAAAATATTCAAGAAAGGGATTATTTTTAATCAAATTCTAGATTTAAAAAAAAGTTATAAAAAATATTTGAAAATAAGAACATTTTCTGGTATTCCAAAGATTTTTTGAAGTTTTTGAAAAGGTTTCAAGAATTATAATAAAGTTCAAAAAGGAGGAAAATGAATTAACGAGAAAAGAGAAGAAAGACGAAAAAGATAGAAAAAACTGCTTATGCCCTAAAAATGTTTTCAAAAAATGTTTATAAAGTTGAAAAATGTTGTTAAATTTTAAAAAATGTTTGTATTTTCAAATAATGCTCACAAATTTGAAAAAGTGCTCGCATTTTTCAAAAATATTCTGAAATTTTAAAAATTGTTCAAGTTTCCAAGAAAATGTTCGCTAATTTTGAAAAATTGTTCGCACTTTCAGAAAATGTTCACAATTCTGAAGAAGTTTTCATAGGGCTTTAGGACAGACTCCAAAGTTACCTGTTGAATCTCAGTATGTATGGCCAAGGCTCACTCATTCAACCCGCAAGAAAAGCGAGTCTTGAACGAAGGAAGAATAGTTGCAGGATCCTAGGTTCGGTATGATCTAAATTTGAAAAAATGTTCACAAAATTAAAAAATGTTCGCGTTTCAAAAAGAAGGTCAAATTTTGAAAAACATTTTTGATTTTTAAAATTGTTCTTGTTTCAAAAAACATTTTAGAAATTGAAAAAACACATTAGCTACAATACCCCATCGGTCCGTTCACTACAGTGTCCCGCCCGGTCGTACAGTGGTGGTTTGGTCTGCTACAGTAAATCAATTCTTGTTGATAAGAAACTGTGCTACATATTTATCACCAAATCTGGTTGGTTCGAGTGGCTAACAACGTGCTCACAACCTCCCTGGTCCTGGGTTCAATATCTTGTAGGCTCATAGGGATTACTTGTCACTGCTCTAGTACAATTCTCTAATACAGTTGTACTGAACCGGCGGCAAGTAATATGGATAGGAGTAAAGGAAGGGGTAAAACTGAAAGTTGCTCTACTATTTGCTATGCCTAGATTTAGTTGTGTTATTGCCACTTCGTTTGGAGTCTATCCCATCCCATGTCACATTGAACACTATATAATCCAAACATCTCAAAGATACAAGTTTCCAATGTTTGAGTAATTTTGAGAAGACACTAAAATCAGCAACCGGGATGAATGGTACTAGTTACAAAATTTCCATGCTGTGGATGAACTCAACTTCAGCAACCGTTGCAGATTCTTGAGATGGTTCGCTTTCTTCCTCCATTTTCCCGGTGATATCCTCGAGTGACATCCCTTTGGATTCCGGCAAGGCAAGAGTGAACATGACCCCAACCAGGTTGCACCCTGCCAGAAGAAGGAGAGAGCTCCGGATGCTCGCATGAGAATACTGGAACCAGAGAACACCGATGATGGCACCACACTTACCCCCGGCAGCCGATATGCCGTTGCACGTCGACCGCAGCCGCGTCGGGAATATCTCGGTGGGCAGGATGAAGGTGGTGGAGTTGGGGCCGAAGTTTGCGAAGAAGAGGATCAATGCATACATGATGGCGAAGCCTGCGTGCATGCTGGGTTTGGACCATAACTTGTAGGGCGCGGCAAGCCCGATCATGAAGATGGTCATCATGGTGAACCCCATGAGCTGGATCTTGATGCGGCCGATGCGGTCAACGAAGAGGACAGTGAGGAAGTACCCTGGCAGGGAACCGCCGACCACGATGATGGCCTGCGTGCGGGCTATCTTGTAGGTCTGCTCGAGAGGGCTCATCTCGGCCGCGTCTCCAAACCAGCCGATGCCGCTGAAGATGTCCTTCATGAAGAGGTTGAGGGAGTAGAAGACGACGTCGAGGACGAACCAGCACACGGTGGTTCCGAGGAGCTGGCGGCCATGCTTGTGAAGGAACTCCATGGAGAAGAGGCCGAACTCGTCCTGCTTAACGACGGCCTCCGCGTCCATGTCGGACACAAAGTCGATGTCGAGGACCGCGGCCATGTCAGACGCCGCGCTAGCTTGAGGTTCTTGGCGATGAGCGCGGTGTAGCGCGCCGTCTCAGGCATCTTCATGCGCCAGTAGTAGATGAGCAGGGCAGGAACGGCGCCGAGCATGAGTACTATGCGCCACACGTAGTCTGCTTGCCCGAGCTGGTCGGTATCGTACGCGGCCGTGTTCTTGAAGCTCGCAGAGAGCACCAGAACAACAGCCCCAGCAGCCAGGTTCCCAAGACCCTTTATGCAGAGCAAGCATAATAAGATAAGGATTGAGATATTATCTTTGACTGAGTTAGACAGAGAAAAGAGAAGCGGGCTGTAGATTAAAAATGAAATACGGCACAGGCTCCAAAAAATATTGTGATAATTTTACTTACACACCTGCATAGCGAAGACTGCTGCTATGAAGGCTCCGCGAGTCCTCTTGTTGGCATACTCAGACATGATGGTGGCCGAAAGCGGGTAGTCGCCGCCGACGCCGAAGCCGAGCCAGAAGCGGAAGAAGCACAACGTGGCTACGACGCACTTGGGCTTGTTGTGGAAGGAGAGGCCGGACGCGAGCGAGCACACCACCATGAGCTTGAGCGTGACGCCATAGATCAGCTTCCGCCCCATCCTGTCGCCGAGCCAGCCGAAGAAGAGCTGCCCCAGGACCGTGCCGCAGAGCGCCACGCCGCTGACGGCGCCGGCAACGTTACCGGGGAGCCTGCCATCCGCCGAGTGGTAGTAGATGCGGCCCAGGAGGTCGGCGATGAGGGAGACCGAGAACAGGTCGTAGGCGTCCGTGAAGAAGCCCATGCCGGCGATGACGATGGTGGTGAAGTGGTACAGCTGCGTCCCGGCGACGTCGAGGGCCTCGAGCACCTTGACCTGCTTGCGAGCCCGCCGCGTCTCGCATTTCACCGACGTCACCGCGTCCAGCACGCGGTACAGCAAGGCGCTCCCGGCGCCATGGAGGTGGCAGAAGAGGGAGCTGCACGCGTGCCTCCTCGCAGGCCAGGTCGTGAACATTGTAGTAGTAGTCTCTGGGAAAAAAATTCCTCTGGAAAACCAAGTGATTCATGTTTGCCATATATAGAACGTAGTGATTTTTGCCATGTATACAGCTGGACGAATGTCCCGTGGAATATGAATACGACGGTGCCCCCAGCCGCATAACATCCACCTTACATTCTCCGAAGAACACATAAAATTGACAATTTTGCTGACGAACTTAGCCCTACGCTTTTGCTAAAAAAGGAAGACGGCAACAGAATGAAGACGACGACTACAGTTATTCCGCATCGAGACAAACGGGCGGAAATAACAAGATCAGGGTATCTGATTTGTCATTCTTGATAAAGGTTGTTTTTATTCAACGGGATACAAGCATAATTAGAATGAACTCGGTCTTTACATAACTAGAATGCACACAACCAACACTAACGCGCGTGCGCACACACAAAGAATTTAGCGGGCAAAGAGCAAAGTTATAGTAGACTGAAACTCTATCTAGGTGGAGGAAAGTGAAAAGGAAAAAGAATTCTAAGATGCAATGAAAACAGTGATCGACGTGTCAAACAAGATATTGTATCGTGACAGCCCAGCCGATCCTCACAGCCCAGCCGGCCTTCCTTGTACCGAAGACAGATAGACAGGGATAGAGATAGGTAGTTTATATTCTCTGTTATCTCTTGTAACTAGATATCCATCCCTTCCTTTTGAAGTCTGTAATCTCAACCATCTGTACGCTACCTCAGGGAGTCGCGCCCCTGACGATATAACACGCAGGCGTTGCCCAGATCAAGGGTACGACGTTTCCCACATGGTAATCAGAGCCTAACTCTTCCCATCTAGCGATCTCCTCCTCCCACCACCGAACCTCCTGCCATGGCATCCTCGAGCGCAGCCAACTCCACCTTCTCTGGCCAGATCACCGAACGCCTCACCCGAACAAAGTACATCCTATGGCGTACCCAGATCACGCCGCAGCTTTGGGGGGCAGGGTTCTTCGACTATGTGGACCGGAGCATGCCGGAGCAGGCCAAGGTTGTGGTCAGCAAGGACAAGGATGGCAAGGAGGAGACCATCCCCAACCTGATTCACTCAGTCTGGATCCGAGAGGATCAGCAGGTGCTTGGTTACCTTCTGAATAACCTCTCCAACGAAGTGCTTGTGCAGGTGACTTCGATCGCCCACGCGCGCGAACTCTGGACAGCGTTGGTGAGCATGTTCTCGTCCACATCGATGTCTCGCGTCAACAACATCCGCGTCGCTCACGAACGCGTAGAAAGGGTAGCAGTCGGTGGCCTCCTACTTCGCATACATGCAAGGTTTCACCGACGAGCTAGCTGCAGCAGGCAAGCCCGTGCAGGATGATGAGATGATCTCCTACATCCTCACTGGGTTGGACATGGAGTATCAGCCGCTAGTCTCCGCCCTCGATGCTCGGATCATCCCGGTTACCCGTGATGAGTTGTTCTCCATGATGAGCAATTTCGATCAAAGGGTGGCCCTCTTCCAAGGAGCAGGTGCAGGAGGCGGCTTCAAATCCTCTGCAAACGCCGCCACCCGCGGCCGTGACGGGGGTTCATGTCATCGAGGCCCTCCCCGGAACAGCAAGGGCAAGGGCAGCTGCAGCGGAGGAAACAACAGTGGCGGCCGGCCCTCCTTCACCAACAACGGAGGCCGGCGCAACGACAACTCCTCCAATAGCAGGTCCTGCCCTGACACAATCAGATGTCAAATCTGTTGAAAACCGGGGCACTCCGCAAAGGACTGCTGGTACCGTTTTTATGAAAACGAGGATGATTCCTCCCAAGATGAGAAGGTGGCCGGAGCTGCTGATGGTTCCTATGGTGTCGACACCAACTGGTACGTTGACAGCGGCGCCACCAATCACATCACCGGCGAGCTGGACAAGGTGGCTATGCGAGATAAGTACCATGGCAAAGATCACATCCACACCGCAAGTGGAGAAGGTATGAAAATTAGTCAAATTGGTCATTCAGTTATTAAAACTCCTCATAGAAAAATTCGTCTCTGAAATTTTTTGCATGTGCCTAGCGCTTATAAAAATCTTCTCTCTGTTCATCGCATTGTCATTGACTATCATGTCTTTCTTGAATTTCACCCCTTCTTCTTTTTCATCAAGGATCAGGCAACGAGGAAGGTGCTATATCGAGGTAGATGCGTTCGTGGGCTCTATCCTCTGATTCCGGAGATTAGAAGATTGAATAAAGAAGTTTTCAGTGCCACTAAACTGTCTTCAACACGATGGCACAATCGATTAGGACATGCATCATTTTCTTTAGTTGAGATATTGCTTAGGAAAAACAAGCTCCCGTATGTTGGTGAGCGTGATTGAGGGAGTCCCGGACTAGGGGTGGTCTGGATAGCCGAACTATCATCTTTGGCCGGACTCCTGGACTATGAAGATACAAGATTGAAGACTTCATGCCATGTCCGGATGGGACTTTCCTTGGCGTGGAAGGCAAGCTTGGTGATACGGATATGTAGATCTCCTACCGATGTAACCGACTCTGTGTAACCCTAACCCTATCCGATGCCTATATAAATCAGAGGGTTTTAGTCCATAGGACGAACGACAATCATACCATAGGCTAGCTTCTAGGGTTTAGCCTCTCTGATCTCGTGGTAGATCTACTCTTGTACTACCCATATCATCAATATTAATCAAGCAGGAGTAGGGTTTTACCTCCATCGAGAGGGCCCGAACCTGGGTAAAAACATCGTGTCCCTTGTCTCCTGTTACCATCTGCCTAGACGCACAGTTCGGGACCCCCTACCCGAGATCCGCCGGTTTTGACACCGACAGTGATGTTGAAACAATTTGTGATTCATCCCAAAAGGCTAAAAGTCATCAATTACCATATCCAGTTTCCACTAGTATTTCTACCAAGCCTTTGCAACTTATCTTTTCTGATGTGTGGGGGTCTGCACCCTCTTCTGTTGGTAGACATACATACTACGTGAGTTTCATTGACGACTATTGCAAGTTTTCTTGGATCTATCTTCTTAAGAAACGATCCGATGTATTCCAAGTTTTTCTCAATTTTCAAGCTTTGGTTGAACAAAAATTTTAATAGCAAAATCATTACTCTCCAGTCTGACTGGGGAGGCGAATATGAAAAATTAAACTCTTTCTTTCAAAAATTTGGAATATCTCATCATGTGTCCTGCCCTCATGCTCATCAATAGAATGGGTCTGCTGAGCACAAACACATACACATCGTTGAAGTTGGCCTAGCACTCCTAGCTGGTGCCTCCATGCCTCTCAAATTCTGGGATGAGGCTTTTCTTGCTGCAGTACACATCATCAATATGTTACCTAGTCGTGTCATAAACAATGGAACTCCCATGGAAAGACTTCTTCACACAAAACCAGACTACACAACTCTTCGCATTTTTGGGTGTGCATGTTGGCCCAATCTTCGCCCTTACAACAATCGCAAGCTTATGTTTCGATCTAAGCAATGCGTGTTCATTGGATATACATTGCTCAACATAAAGGTGTCAAGTGCCTTGATATTCACTAAAAAAGACACATCCGTGACATTTTGGGCCAAACGAATTTTTTTCCTGTCATACATATGACACTTCTATGACGATAATTGTGACAAAACCCGGTATCATCATAGATGTTGTGGGCTCCTACTTCTATGACAAAAAATCATGACAGAAAATGGGCTTTTCATCCTGGGCGGGCCAGAGACGCAGCTGCATGACATTCTTTGGGCCGTCCATGACGGAAAAAAC
>NC_041386.1:689789526-689790725 GCF_002162155.2 Triticum dicoccoides
AGTAGATGGTGGAGGGGTGCCCTTGGAGGGGTGGTTAAACAGGACCCCGTGGTGTGGAGGGCTGGATGAACAGTAGACGGTGGAGGGGTGGTTGAACAGTAGCCGGTGGAGTAGCGCGCGGTGGAGGCTGGATGAACAGGAGCCCGTGGAGGCTGGAGGAGGTCGACGGTAGCCCGTGGAGGCTGGAGGAGGTCGACGGTGGAGATGAACAGTATCCCGTGGAGTCCCGTTTTGCGGTACGCCACACCCCTCCCGATGAACAAGACCCCCGTTTCGACCGTAGGAGGTCCGTTTCGTCCGTTTTGCGGTATGCCACACCCCTCCTGATGAACAGGACCCCCCGTTTCGACTGTAGGATGTCCGTTTCGTCCGTTTTGCGGTACGCCACACCCCTCCCGATCAACAGGACCCCCGTTTTGACCGTAGGAGGTCCATTTTGTGGTACGCCACACCCCTCCCGATCAACAGGACCCCGTTCCAAACATAGGAGGGCAATTTCCTCCGTTGTGCGGTATGCCAGGTCTCGTTTCCATCGCCTGTTCCGTCCAAGCTCTCCCGATGAACACGACCACGCATTCCCTTCCGACCCAGCCGGTTGGCTCCCACGCGTTCTGTTGCCTTCCGATGAACACGACGCATTCCATTGCCTCCCGATGAACACGACGCATTCCGTTGCCTCCCCATGAACACGACGCATTCCGTTGCCTCCCCATGAACATGACGCATTCCGTTGCCTCCCCATGAACACGACGATGATGCTGTTTCTCCGTTCCGACCCAGCCATGTACACGAGCCCTCGCCGTACGTATGCGCGAGTAGGCGTTCGAGACCCCGCCCATATGTACACATACGTGGCCGTATTTTCTTTCTTGCACCCTGGCCGCTGTACGTACGTGTACATGCTACGTGCGCGCCTCTACTACGACACGTACGCGCCTCTACTACGACACGTGCGTGCCTCTACATCAACCAGTATATATGTACGTACACGTTCGCGACCAGAATGACAATGCTACGTACGCTTCGAGCAGGTGGGTCCCGACTGTCAGGCACTTCCTTGCGTGCGAAGATGTAGTTGGTGGGTCCCAGCAGTCAGGGGGCGTATTGTTTTTTTTTGCCCGGACGCACTTCCTTGTGTGCGAAGATGTAGCCGGTGGGTCCCAGCAGTCAGGGGGGCGAATCGTTTTTTTTTGCCCGGA
>NC_041386.1:689791111-689801793 GCF_002162155.2 Triticum dicoccoides
ACTTCCTTGCGTGCGAAGGTGTAGCTGGTGGGTCCCAGCAGTCGGGGGGCGAATCGTTTTTTTTCGGACGCACTTCTTTGCGTGCGAAGATGTAGCTGGTGGGTCCCAGCAGTCAGGGGGGCGAATCGTTTTTTTTCGGACGCACTTCCTTGCGTGCGAAGATGTAGCTCATGGGTCCCATCAGTTAGGGGGCGAATCATTTTTTTCGCGAAATACGGTGGCCCGTCCGGTGGGTCCCCGCTGTCAGGTGGAGGAATAATTATTTTGCGCGTAATAAGGAGGCACTTCCTTGCGGCTGCCATGGACCCAGCTATCAGCCTCTCCACGTACAGTCCACGTCCGATGGAAGTCGTTCCTTGACCACGTTGATCACGCCGCGCCGAGAGCACCACGGCGGTGGACGACGGCGAGGCCTAGGAAGGGGATGACGTGGAGCCCGGGAAGACGCAACAGTGGATGCACACGCGGAGAGGAGTACGACTGGTTCGGCTGCGCTGCCGTCGCTGCAGAATAACAGGGGGTGTGGGTGAGTGGAGGGATGGCCTGGCCAGCGGTGGGAGTAGTAGGGGGCGGTGAGGCCTCCGCGGTAGCACAACCGGCCACGGGAGGCAGGAGCAGGCGGCACGACCGGCGCTGCTTTGGGCGGCTAGAGCAAGAAGACCAGAGGTTGAAGAAGTACGACGGCCATTGGATGGACATCATACGGTCACTGCAGCTAGAATCATTTATATTGACTAAGTTGACAAAGCCCTTGGTACGTCAACTTAGTAGGCCCACAGGTCACCTTCCAAAACGGTGCGCCCCAGATGTCAGGGGGAGGAATCATTTTTTGGGCGGGTGAAGCTAGAATATCCGAGATTGAAGAAGAAGCACGGCATCCGTTGGATGGATATCCAACTGGCACTGCTGCTAGAACCGTGTGTTGACTATAAGTTGACAAAGCCTTGCATACGCGTCAACTCTGTTTTTTTAGGGGACGCGTCAACTTAGTAAGGCTAGAAGTGTGTGGCAGAGAACTTATAGCCCATTTGAGATTTTTAAGAATGCGTAGCCCATTTTTGAATTCTAACGGAATTTACTACAGCCCATTTATAGTTTGTTAAAAGTACAGCCCATTTCAACCAACCGTTCAAAACAGAATTCAATAAAATTTCCCAC
This sequence comes from Triticum dicoccoides, assembly GCF_002162155.2. Classification (NCBI taxonomy): domain Eukaryota; kingdom Viridiplantae; phylum Streptophyta; class Magnoliopsida; order Poales; family Poaceae; genus Triticum; species Triticum dicoccoides. The sequence goes on from NC_041386.1 coordinate 689,792,270, forward strand.
ATTTTGATGGGATCCAAAATATTTTTATCCCGACATTTCTAGTCAGATTAAATACAATTTCAATATAAATTTATATTACGTAAAAATCCAATGAAACATTGCGCTCGCAACAATTGATGAAATTAAAATTTTCAATATCCAAAAATAATAATTTATAAAGTAATCGCGTGTTTGGTGCATTTTTTTATAGTTACTGCCCGGTTTTTATAATTACATCCCATTTATTATTTCTTAAAGCCCATTTTCTTGTAAGCCTAATGCATCCCTCCTCGGAAAGATTTGCAGCCCAGCGGGGCGGAGAATAACAACTTGACCTTGCTTGGGTATTCCTAAAAAAAAGTATAGTTGGGCTAGCCATTTTCAGCTTGAAAAAAATTAATATCTGGGCTGGATATCTGGCCTGGGCTAGACGGGCCACAGCCCGCCCAGTTAATACCTGCAGCGATATTTTCGTTGTTGTTCAGAGGAGAAAAATTAATATCTGGGCTAAACATCGACAAACTCTGCACAAATACTGCTCGAGCTGCTTGGTCCCAGCTGTCGGCCGCTTCTTGTGCAATTCTCTCATTTATTGACTACTCCAGGAGGTTGACAATGGTGTGGGACCGTGATGTCAGGAAACCAGGAGGAAGCAAAATAAATTGTATGTATGTGTGTGTGTGTATATATATATATATAAAATAAGGAGGCACTTGCGTACGTGAGGCTATGGACCTGGTGGGTCCCCATTGTCATCCTCTCCAAGTAAAGTCATCTCCTCGCCCGCGCGTGCTTTCCGCCCGAAACAGTCAGCGCCGCCCGCCCCGCTTCCCGGTGCAGGCGATTGCTCCGCCTTCAAACGACACAAGTGCCGTCCGTCCGTCCATATGCCGCCCACATTTATGATACGCGGTTGCCGAGGCGGCTACTCCGGTGCCACACGTCCGTCCCTCCGCCCGCCCACCATTGCTATATAAACTGCTGCGCCGGCCATAGCCGCAGTCATCCGCATCCGTTCCCTTTCTCCTGTCCACACCACTACTGCCCACCATGGCTTCCTCGCGCTCCAGCGCTCTTCGGGACGGGCGAACGACGGACCACAAGGAGATGGTAGATATTGCTGCCGACCGGCTGGCCGGCAGGCAGCCGGAGTACGATGACGTCCCAATGAAGAACATGGTAGTCGACGATCCGGCGCCAACCCCCTCCTCCGCGCCATCCTCGCCGGTGCATTGCACCATGACTATCGGTGAGGGCCGTGCCCAATATATGGACAGGGTGAGGCAGATGCGTGAGGAGCAGTTCCCGGAGGCGCAAGCCGACGCCACCTACAACCACCATCTCCTCCAGGAGCACCTACAGGTGGAGGAGCAGATCGCCGTGGAGCGGGCGGAGCAGGAGGCGCTACTCGACTCGTACCGCTCCGCCCGCAAGGGCCGGCTCGAGCGCTGGCGGTACCGCATGCAGGTGGCGGAGGCTGCGGCCGCCTACAAAGAGGCTAGCAAAGAGGGTGATGAAGCGGGCGAGGCGCTGTTTGGCGAGACCGAGGAAGAGGCAGAGGACAATGCCGGCTTCGACGAGTCCCCGCTCCGCTGGCGTCGACGAGGCCGTGCTCCGCCGAGGCCTCACGGCGCCAACAACGAGGCAGAGGACACTGCCGGCTCCGCCGAGGCCCCGCCCTGCCAACAACGAGGCAGAGGACATCGCCGGCTCAGCCGAGGCCCCACCTTGCCGGCAACGTGGGGGAGGATTTCCACTGCTCCCCCGAGGCGCCGCCCGCCAGCAACAAGACAGAGGACATCGCCGGCTCCGCCGAGGCCCCGCCCCGCTGCCAACGAGGCCGCGCCACACAGAAAATGAGGAAGAGTAGAACACGGTAGGTCGCCGCCGCTCGGGTCCAAGTAAGGCCACCGCTGCTACCCTCCGGTTGAAGCCAAGCTAGGCGGGTTGACCATTGACGGCCGGTTAGCTTCTTGGCGGCGACGTGGAGTCGGAGAGCTGCGCTGGAGAAAAATGCTGCTTCTACTTAACTGCTGGTGCATTTGGCTGACTGACACGTGTGCCCAACAGGCCACATGTCAGTTACGCAACTGCACCTGCAGTTAAGTCACTGAAGCTTCTGTTCGGCTCAGCGGGACACAGGTGGGTAGCTTCGGTTAATTAATTATACCTCCAGCGCACCCCTTTTTAGTTGAAGAATATATGAAATGTAATGAAATCCGGCATGTTTATATGAAATCCGACCGTGTATTAATGAATTTATTTCGATTAGTTCGAATTCCTGTATCACTGGCATTGGATGAACATGCAAAACAATACGTACTAGCATTATTCCCAGGGTGATCACCTCGTTTGCAGCAGTTTCACATGTACTCCCTCCGGTCCTTTCTAGTCTGCATACAAGTTTTGTCTGCAGTCAAAGTATCTCTACTTTAACCAATCTTATACAAAAAAGTATGCACTTTCACAATGTGCGAAGTAAAAAGGAACAGAAGGAGTGGAAAGAGTTTGAGCAGCTTTTTAGCGTTTCTGTACATTGCAATCAAGCACACAGGCCTGGCAATTCATAGAGAACATTCAAAACAATCAATGATTATGCATCTCAGCGACTCACATGTCAGAGGCAATATTTACTTCACAACTAAAGAATAAAGTAAAATTGATCGACGCTGTTGACAGCAATGAGCAAAATTTGACAAGGTTGTCCCATTCCAAAATATCAAATGCCTACGATTGTGGAATGGGCAGGGTTTGCCATCAGTTCGGACATTGACATGGCACCTCGTGCTAAATAAACCAGTTGTTCTTTTTGTGCAGTTCCACCAAAATTAACCAAATTCGCGCGTAGCTTGTATGATTTCGCCCTTATATGTTGCAACGCCTTGAACTTATCGGCACCTCCTTTCTTGTGGTGGAAATGAATGATTCGATGTATTCATGAACATTTTGTGCAGTTCCCATTGAAATCAAGCTGAGCACCCCTGTTTGCACAAATACAAAAAAGTGATTACTATAAAGCAAACTGTACTATGGTTTGACAGTTTCAACAGGCACATACATGGTCCATGTAGAGCACACTTTTAGAAAAATGGAACTCACCAGAAAGAATCCTAGAACAACATTGTACTCGCGCATCACAGCGAAAAAATGGAGATTTGTTAGTCCTTTTGAGCTGAAGTTAGTTTGGTCTTGTGGGGAGTAATGTAACCATCCTTCAACTGCTCCTTCTGATGAGAAGATAGACAGGGCTTCTTCATCCTGGCATAATCGGAAGTAGTCACTTCACGTACTCCATATTCTTCTTCAGAGAAAGATGATCCTGTTGTGCAAAGACAAGAGGACTACTAAATGCTAGCATCCCTATTTGCTCGAAAAAAAGGAAAGGAAATATTTAAAACAGCACAGATGAAACACTTCTCAAGGACAATACCACTTTTTCATGACAGTATCGAAACAGTAGCACAACACCAATAGAGATGACAAAGCTCAATCATATGGATGAAATCAGTGGGCGAGTACCAACCTTTGTCAGGAGGCTGATTGTGTAGAGCATACAGATGAAGCACTTCTCCAGAACCATCTGTTGCTATCTACGGGGGTGGCCATGCTTACTATATACTCCTCGATTAGTTTAATGTTTCCAACATCTTCTTGTGCAGTTCCACTAAAATATATGGTATCTTCAAAGAAGATCCCTGTTTGCACAAGTAGAGATAATTACGTATGGCATCAAATCAGTGGCAAAACAATTGCTCGTTCCAGACATAGCAATAAATTAAGATGCAAAACTATATCATTACTTGTGTCATCACAGTTCCAGTGCTTCATTACAGCACCGAGAGTTGATTTTTGTTTTTCTTCCACTTGTTCTTCCCCTTCATCACTTGGTTCAATAACAGACAAGCTTCGCCTTCAATGTAAGATTTGGCATGTTAATTAGGGAGCACAAGTATAGTACTAAACTTAATTTTCTGATGAAAGTGGCAAAATACAGGCCAACAGTTGTGAAATATCCTTATCTTACCTCAATGGGATATTACGGTGCACATACAGATTGGAAGTCTTGTCTCCATTTGTGCAGTTCACTAAAATCAAGAAACATTATCGTACAAGTAGCACAACATATGAAAGCACACTGCAGAATCATGTGAAAGAAGGCTAGTACTGACCTCTCATGATGCGGAATTCAAACAACTCACAAGAAGAAGATCTGAACCAAATTCGCCTTAACGGATAGGAAGTACGATCTCCTCTTGTGCAGTTCCACTAAGATCAAGCAATGAAGCAACGTTGTCGGTGTGAAATTTTGGTTGAACTGCACAAAACACTCTTAAAACAAAAGTCTTTTGTGCAGTGCAACAAAAGGTCACAATGTCAACGAGGTGAAGCAGATGACCCTGTTTACACAGAGGTGCAAAGGAAACAATTAGTGGTCAATAACGGTGGATGACACAGAAGCCAACAAAAAGAAGCATCTACCTTATCTAAATGGGAAAGAAAGCAAGACAGTAGCATTTCTCAAACGGTGGCATTGATTAATATTAACATAGAGATTATATTAACAATAAAATTCGTTAAACATGTAATTTGCTTTTAACTGTGGCATTGCATCAATTTTCCAGCGGCATTATTAGAGGGTGTTTGTTTACAGGGACATTTTGGTGTATGGAGTAAAAAAACTCCGTGTCAGTCCTATCTAAACCAAACAGGAGGGACTTTTAGGGACTAAAAGTGGGCATTTGGGACTAAAGAAAGAAGACCCCGAGGGAGTCTTTTTGGGGCTTTTTCCAACAGTTGCCCCTGCCACGCATCGCACCTTATTTCTATTAGTTCATTGCTAGGGGTAACATGATCTTTTAGCATGTCATTTAATAACATCTAGACCATGTTTAGTCCCTGGAACCAAGCAGGTAGGGACTAGGGAGTTTTTAACCAAACAAGGCCTTAGATTAACAACAGCTAATGAGTTGCACGGGACAGTGGACGCACCAGCACCATGTGCATCTACCGATGTACTGTGGTCATGCACAGTCTGTTGCAACAAAGAACAAACAACCAAGGAGCATATTTGTGTTGGTCCCAGTTTTGTTATCTTTAGACACCTTTCCCTATGTGAGCGCAGCAAATCTAGTCCTGCTCAAACTCTATAGCCTTGTCCCTTCCTTTCCTTTTTGACTAGTACTTTCGCCCCTTCCTTTCCTCTTTGAACCACGTCCTAGATTTGTGCGATATAACTTTCCACACTACTTTCCCACATTCCTTTCCTCTTTGAACCACGTCCTAGATTCATGCTATACAACTTTCCCCCTTCATTTCCTCTTTGAACCACGTCCTAGATTCATGCTATATACAACTTTTCCCACTACTTTCCCCCACTCCTTTCCTCTTTGAACCACGTCTTAGATTCATGGTATACATGCAGCTAGAGCAATGCATGTGGAGTAAGTAAATTATACCTTAAGGTTCTTGGGGCGTGGTTCGGTGAGCGACGGGACGGCGGCGAAGAAGAAGGGGTCGGAGGCCCTCCCGCGCCACCGCTGGGTGGAAAGTGAACAGCTGCGCCGGTAGTGGATTCCCTCCCTAGCCGACGGCGACATCGTTAAGCCTCCTTCCCTTCCCGGCAGATGGATCCTGCCGGCTCTTTGAGTAGCTGTGAGGGGAGAAAGAGGCCAATGAAGTCTTGTTTAGATCTGGAGAGGGCGAGAGAGTGTGAAGAGAGCAACTACAAGCACTGAGGCTCCAGCGGGAGAGGGCGAGAGAGTGTGAAGAGAGCATCTACAAGCGCTGAGGCTCCAACGTGTATATATATACTGGAGAGAGAGTGTGAAGCGTGCAAACCCTAGAAAACATTTTGACCAGTTAAAGAATCCTCCTGGCAAAAATTATGCTCAAGTGTAGTTATCGAACCCGAGAACTCAAGTTTGATGAGCGAACAGGCTAACCAGCTACACAACCCTCACGTTATGTTCAACGAGAGGAAAATAACCTTTTATACATTCCTACATTCGTGTGACAAACATGCCGTGTTTTTTTTTTGTATGTGGGAGTCATTGGGATTTCAATCATAATCGTGTCATGTGGCTTTGGTGGTAAGACTATCCACAGTGGTGCAGAAATAATGCAGCCTTAGTCACCTTACCTCTCTCCACGTAGTACGTTGGGTCCCACCAGTCAGAGGGTGAAACAAACAAATTAATAAGAAAAATTAAAAGCGCCAGTGGTGTATCTTACCTCACACATCTCGCTACTACTCGGGAACACTGTCCAATTGATCCCTCTGTTCGCTCACGTACTATTTTAAGTGAATCCTCATTATAACATGCACACAAATTTTGGGCACTTGTATTCGACTTAAGTCAGTGTGCCACTGTATCTCGTATACTTACTACTCCCTCCATCTAGGTGTAATAAGTCAAGTTAGAAGGTGCAACGGGACCAAGGTGTGTGCGTGTGCGTGTGTGTGTTTAATAGCATGTGTGTGTTAGAGAGTGCGACAAATCGACCTACTCCTATAGAGAGATGGTGTGTAGTGTACGATTTTAGCCACGAGAGTGAGTGCATCCTCTCGTTTCCGGACGTGTCCGGTAGGGACATGCGGACAGCTGCCACGCCCGCTCCTGACCAGCCTAGCCCACCCAAAGCCCCTCCATCGCTCGTGCGCGCTTCCCGCCCGCGTCAGCGCCACTCCAAAGAATCGGTGCCGCATTCATGCCTGGGCAGAGCGGACGCGACCTCTCACTGGCGCAAGAGTGATGGTTGCTTCGTCCGTCCAACTTACTGCTGGGTCTATGTGATTTGACGGCTCATTGGTCTTTATTACTGAGGTGGTAGGACTGCTGGATGTCCCACGCTTTCGGCGAAAGGAGGTACTACTACTACTAGATTACAAATTTCTCCATTCTTACAGCGGAGGAGTGCAAGAGCAGTGAAAACACGCAGGCTCGGTGATTACATGGCCCACCTCACACTATCACCGTGCGACACCTAACTCTTTACATAGTAATCCCTCCGTTCCTAAGTATTACTAGATGAGTCCCCGCGCGTGGCCGCGGAACAGCGGTATATCTCTCTGCACAAAATTATCGATTTCATAGAACTAAAAAAAACTCTGTAACCGCATGAGAAATGTGGTAGCCAAACTAACATTTATATCATCATTTAGATCATCCCACGTAAGGAAAAAAGATCAGCCAACTCCTACTGGATAATGGTATTATATTTTTCTTTTTGACATGTTAATGGGACTTAAAAACTCACTTACATGCATGCTATCGGTGCATGCTTGCATACAGACATGTTGATGTGATTTAAAACCCACTCACATGCATGTGCCATGGTATTTCTGCATGCTTGCATGTGGCTTAGTGTGGAGCCTCTCAACGTCTAGATCAGACGGCTATTATGGACTGATTTACTTCATCTGACGGCTACATCAATTTTGATTATGTGGCTCAAGGAGAGGATAGAGAATTCCTAGTAGTGGGGGCTAGCTATTACTAGTAGATAAGTCTTTGTAGAGATTCCACTAGGTGAACTACATACGGAAAAAAATGAATGAATCTACACTTAAAATGCATCATGTGGTTCATGGTGAAATCTCTACAAAGACTTATATTTAGGAATGGAGGAAGTACTAGTATAGTCCGTACTCTAATTTATCAACGAGATAAATTTGTACAATGCTATGAAGCTTCCAGCTTCTGTTACATGTATCTTGCGTCCAAGGTTGCCCGTTGCAACATTTCATCAAATACAAAGGAGACTAACATGCATGCTATTGCATCTCAATGATTGACAGATCATAGCAAATATGTACTCCCTCCGTTCCAAAATAAGTGTCTCAACTTTGTGCAAACTTTAGTACAAAGTTGTACTACTACTAAAGGTGACACTTAGTTTGGAAGAGACGCAGCTAAAGAAAAAAACGATCCATGCAGTCCCTAGCCCTTGAACCGTGAATCCTGACCAGGCTTCAATTTGCTGGCAAAGTTCGAGCTTCCCAATAAATGAAGTTTGCAACCTTTTGACCATCGGATCATTTTGTGTAGTTTCACCAAAATCGAGATGAGCATCCCTGTGGCAAAGAAATTGAAGAAGCGTGATTAGAATAAGATTACTGGGACTAGTTGATGAGACATAAACTCATCATAAATACAGTACGTAGAAGCCAGTAGAGGTATGTGCGGGGCAAAGAAGTAGAGAAATATCCACAGGGAGTGATGTGGGCAGCTGGAGCAGTGGTGCAAGCCGGCTGTAAAGGGAGTTGTACCTGTGGGACGTAGCTCAACCTTGAGGAGGGCGGCGGGAGGCGGCAACTGCCCTCGTCGCGGCAGTGAGCAAGGGACGAAGGTAACCTCATCGGCTTTGTGAGATAGAACGGCGGGGACCCCTGATCGGGACGTGCCGACAGTGGGTTTTCACCGTCGGCGACGGCAACCGGATCTACACTAAGCAGCCACCCCTTCCCCAAGCGGACGTGATCCACCGGGATGTTAGAGATGTGGCCACAGTCGTTTTGTGCGAGAGAGTGTGAAGAGAGCAACCCCAGCAAGCAACCGTGTAGGCCGGCCCGTCCTGACTATGTATATAGTGGAGCGGTTTCCTTTTCTCTCCATATGAACCTATCATATTGTGTACGTGCCACTGAAGAAAAAAAACTTTATTTATAAATGACGCGGCACCTACTACTCGTTCTCCTATAACCTTGCGCTTGGCATCTCCAAAATATTAACCTTGCGATTGGCTCTTCGCCTCTTCGGGAAGTCGAGCAATAATGGTAGTGCAGTATATATCGTTCTGGCTATATGAGACCGAATGAATTGCTGCACATCCACCACGTGGGCGAGGGTCGAGGGGCGAGGTAGAGTGCTACATACAGAGCAAAATGAGTGAATCTACACTCTAAAATACGTCTATATACATCAGTGTTTGGAGTATGTACTAGTAGTTCATATTGAAATCTACTAAAGGACATATATATTCCAAACAATATGATATAATCTCTATAACCAAGGTAGTAGGGACGAGGAGTAAACGGAGGGAGTAGTAAATTTTCTCCTCGTCCTGCGAGCCACCGCGCGCATGGGCGAGGGAGCGGGCGTAAGGCGGAGCAAGCTTCACCTCATCCTGCGAGCCACCGCACCCGTGGGCGGGGGAGACGGCGTACTAAGCAAGCTTCTCCTTGTTCTGCGAGTTGACGGGACACATCAAAAGTACTCCAGTGTATAGAGCCTTTCCTCTAAGGTAGGCCCCACATGGTTTGCCTCTTTTTTTGACATAACACGTCAAGTCGCAATTTGTTTGTTCACCCGTGGTAGACGATCCTCCCTCCACCAAGTGGACAACCAGTACAGGTGCCAAATTACCACGTGGGCTGCCTTTTTCGTACAGAAATGAGCTCCACTGTGTACCCGCGCGGGTGTGGTTGGGAAAGAGACAGGAGTACATGCGCCGTCATGCACCTCTTCTCTTCCTGCACGTCCCCCACCTACGTTGGTGTGTGTGAGAGATACAAACCGCTTCCGTGAGTGTTTTTTTTTGGGGTG
>NC_041386.1:689802046-689841851 GCF_002162155.2 Triticum dicoccoides
GAGCCATCGAAATTGTGTGTGTGTGCAAGTCAAAGATATAGGGCGACTGGCCTACGGAACGTTAGAGGGCACATGTCAAGTTTGTGTGTGGCAGGGAGACATGACTAGAGCGCTCGATGTATCGGTGTGTGTGGGGGGGAGGAGGTGGGGGCGGGGTAGGCAGAGGCCTAACTATAGAGGTAGAACGACTCGTATATGTGTTGAGAAGGAGAGACCCAGCTATGTCTTGAGGAAGATCAGTCGACATCCATACATAACTGAAGGACGGGAAATATGATGGGACAGAGAGAAAGGAGAGAGAGAGGGAGGGAGAGGGAGGGAGAGGGGTAGAGTGCTGGATGGGTGATGGAGTTGCTTCTCGGAGATGGTGGGAGATGCCTACTAGATAAACTGAGGGTGGGGCTACAATGTTATCAATAAGAGTGGGGATGTGTTTCTGTGTGTGCCTGTGCGTGATAGATCTATCGGGATGCATCCATGGATGATGAAGGGGAACCATGTGTTTGGTAAGCAAACCTAACTAGATCGGTAGATCAATTGTTGTTTGTCGGAGGAAGGGAGAGACACAACTAATGAGGTAGATCGATCGACGTGTGGGTAAAAACGAGTTATAAGGACCTAGCTAGCTATATGTATAGCGAGAGATCGGTCAGTGTACGTCCATTTATTAGAGGCAAAGGCCTAGCGAGACGAATAGACAGAGAGAATGGAGCTAGGAGGTGGTGCGAGAGGCCCAACTACTAGCTAGATAGGGGGAGGAGTGTGCGGTTGTGAGATCGATGAAAAGAGGGGCGAGAGTTTACACGTGTGTCTGACCGTATGAGAGACACGAGGCAAGGACACATAAAGGAGGAGATTGAAGGTGTGTGTGTATGTTGTAGGCAGGCATCGCTGGAGATGTTTATCGATCGGTGTGTGTCGGAAAGGAGTTGTGGAGACTCTGGGAGAACGACCTAAAGAAAAAAATGAATGTGCCCGGTGGATAGAATGCCGAGGGAGGGGGAGGGCGAGGAGGGCGTGTGCATGCACGAGAGAAAGTTAGTGGTAGCTACAAAGGTTAGAGGATTGTGTGGGTGTAAGAGACTAACAAAGATCATAATTTGATATGAAAGAGGATTCATATATTTGAATAGGAGAACATAGTGTTTTAAATATTGCATGCATGAAAATAGCGGTGATACATGTGCTATGCACATGTTATACAATAATGTGATAATGCATGGCGTTTGCAACTCACAGCTAAATGCCGAACAATCTAAACCATACTATACATCAAACAATCTCACATTTTATTTGAATTTGTGATAATGTGTGGCGTTTGCAGCTTACAACTAAATATCGAACAATCTAAACAATACTATATATCAAACATTCTCACATTTTATTTGAATTTGTGGTAATGTGTGGTGTTTGCAACTCACATCTAAATACTTGTAGGCGTAGGGGGCGGGGCACCATACATAATGTGATAAACACATTATATATATGAGACATGGTTTAGATTATGAAGATCTGGCAAGAGCTAGAAATGTAATGTGATTTGAAATCAAAATAAAGTGGATTAAAAAATTATAGTTCGAGTTCATATAGTACACATAGTTCATATGTAACTCGAGACTAATCATGTGGTGTGCTGTGAAGATAATACACAAACGATGGTTTAACTTGACAATAATGATGATTGTAGATCTTATTAAAACAGAGAAACGAATTCAAATGCTTTGACTTCACAACAATCATTACTGTAGATCTTATTCAAATAGAGAAACGAATTCAAATTTAGTTCATATTGAAGCGGTAGTATATACGTTTGGGATGCACTAAAACGTTCATTTGAGTAGTAGGTTGCATGCATTATACACGTAGCGAAATATTTTAATTGAACATAACATGAATTCAAAGTTTTGAATGACATTTGTAGTGCGCATTGATTTGGTAAAGTACACGTTAGGCTTGTCTAGAAATTTCAACCCGCGCCTTGTTAGCCGGAAATATTTAAGATATATCTTTTTCTTATTGTGCTCCGACAACTCCCTCCATCTCAACCCGCGCCTTGCTATTCCGAAATTACAACGCGCGCGAAAACTCCCACCTCCTGTGAAATCCCGACACGCGAAATGCCCGTGGTACCCCTGAACCGAAAGTACCGCTCAAATTGGTGGGGGTACTTTCGTAACTTACCCCACATTTCAGACAAGCGCGTCTCTAGCCATGGTTCCCTACTGCCATCCCATCCGCCCACCCGTTCATACACCGAGGCAGCGAAAACCCGCGACGAAAACCACACCCTGCTCCGTCCGCCACCCAGCCGGAGCCTCTTCCCCGACGACATCGTCCAGAGCAACACTTCGACGTCCCTCGTCCACCGTACCGGATGAGGATCCGTTGTCGATCTCATTGTCCCGCCGGTTCAGCCATCCCGTCCTCCACCTCCAAGGAGCTGCCCCGACGTTCCCCTCGTCTTTTGCGCCACGTCCATTTCCACACCACCGTCTTCACCTGCACCACCGGAAGAGCATCATCATCACCGTTTCCTCGGATGAAGCTACGGCCTAATCAGCGTCACCAAAGAGGTTGTACACTAATCGCCGTATTTTCTTCTTGATTCGATCTCACGGTGCTGCCGGCGCTCGGTCCCGAGCCGACACGGCGCGGCTCCATCCACGGCGGCGTCGCCGGCCACTTCCCCCACGGCGTCGCTCCCTCGGCGGCGACGTCCACATCAGTAGGACCTGCTGCTGCTTTAGCTCTCGCTCGCGCTGCTGCTCTGCTCTTGCTCTCGGTCCCCTGCCTGGTCTGCTCTTGCTATTGCTCTTGCTCGCGCTGCTGCTCTCGCTCTTGCTCTTGCTTGCGATGCTGCTCCGATTTAGCTACACTTCAGTCGACTGAATCGACTTTTGGGTCAGTCGATTTTCAGGGGGTGGGGGGGCTCGCCGAGGTGAAGGAAGAACCAGCCGCAGCGGGGTGGGGAGCTCGCCGGAGAGGTACCCCACTATCTATCTTAGGGGTCAGGATGGGGGCGGTGGTCGCCAGCAGTGGCGGGGCGTTGGCGGGGCGGTGGCGTGGGGATCGCCGGAGAAAAAGCTCGGCACGGGGGGGGGGCTAGAGGGATGGCCGGGGCGGCGGCGGACCGGCGGTGGGGAGTGTTTTCGGGGCGGGCTGGGCAGTGCACCGCCGGCCGCGGGCGGCGGGGGGCTGCTGTTTGGCCGGTGGTGGCTGGCGGCTCAGGGGGTGGAGGTTGAAGATGAACCGCAGGCCCTTGATTTCGTATCCAACGGCTGCAAAATCGACTGACCAGAGATGAAAAAGTCAGTCGACCGACGTGTAGCCTCACCTTTCTAGTGCGTTCAGTTTCAACAGCAAAATTAAGTTTCGACAGCAAAATTCAGTTTCGACAGTTAAGTTCAGTTTGGACAGTTAAGTTTAGTTTCGACAGTTAAGTTCAGAGATGAGCGGCTGATGTATTTTACATCTAGCACTTTGTGGTTATGTATTTTACGTCATGTATTGGAGATGCTATTAGAATTCCACTCAGGTTAACGTTGTTCGTTGTCTCTCTTGTCCTGCTTCAGCCTCGGCGTCGTACAACTCACCGGAGCAGCTCCAACGACGAAACCCTCCATCACAGCGGAGCAGTACCTCAGGCTCCATCTCCAGACGCCTAAGATCTTCTTCCCCTCCTCCGACAGCAAAGTCAGCCGGAGCATCCTCACCGGCCAACCCAATCACGCTGAGATCGACATGGCTTCACCAAAGAGGTTGTACACTTGTTGCATCTCTTTTTTACTCTACATGTTATATATATTGTCCACTGAGCCCACGGATTTGTTCCTTTAGTGTCTCCTTGAAAGAAAAAATGTAGGAATTCTAATTTTCACGTGTCCTCCTTTTCAAATTCCTATTCATGAAGTAGAATACTAAGAGATAGTAGCATAATAGCATTATAACCGTACATTTTCTTGTGGTTTGACTTAATCTCACCATGCTTCTTTGCATCCTGTGATCTTCCAATTGTTGTGAATCAAACACCCAGATCGGCATAAATCCTGTGTTTTTAAATTCTCTATTTTGCACGTGCATTCCTATCCTATTCCTGTCTATTTCCTATCCCTGCATTGTTAGAATCCTCCAATTCAAACGAGAACTTACAGAATTACTTCTCTTACAGATAGTCGTCAAAGAAAACCTTGCGTGGTTTGTCCCACTACTGCTGCACCGTCGTCCACCCCAGCTCAGCTGCTCCAACGACAGAAGGGTCCAGTACAGCAGGGATCCGGCCTCCATACTGTCTTTCGCCGCCTCAGATCTTCTTCCCCGCCACTGGCAGCCATGAAAACTGCATTACCATCATCAACCAAGCAGATGACCTCGAGGACTACACGGGTCGGCAAGAGAGGTCGCACTCTTTCGTGCCTGCTCACGTTATGCATCGCTTAATATTACATGCTACTTTATCGTCCTGTTCATCGATTAGACTCCGAGTCAGCTCCAAACTAATGGTCAAACTTAAGTTTTTAAATGGTTGTGTGGTACATATCGGGGCCGCTATCAATAGTATCTATCTACTATCTGGTTAATCTCCAGTGTCTACTATGAGTTTCATGTTGGGTGGGAAACAAACAGTAAAGAAGCCATCATTTGTATTTTTTAACTGAAGCCATTATCTGCCTGCTATTATTGGTTTTAGGTCTATCCACAGGTTGCTACCATCACTCTGGATTTCTGCATGCACTCCTTACATAATCTCACTATGTTTTATTCCTATGCATGACAGTTATTGTAAACAACGGAACTGAACATGTAGAGCAAAAGAGATGAGCCTTGAGTGGCAATAAAATTTCATGCGGACGTCGCTCCATGGTAGGCGCAAAGGCAGCCCCCCTCCACGCATTTCGGATTGTAATCGAGAGGAAGATATCTGTTCTAAGGGGGATTCAGAAGGAGAAGACAACTCCTATTTACCCCCTGAGGTCTTCGCTCTAACTTGGCATGCTGATGTTTGTTATATCATGCATATGGTGTCTTGCATTTCTTACTTTATACATCAAATATGTCATCTGCTTAGTTTAGACATCCTTTGTGTGAATGCCATTTGTTTAGTTTATTCATCGTTTATGTGAATTATGCAACGCCATCTTGTTTAGCCAGGCATCATATATGTGAATTTTGCAATGCCATCCTGCTTAGCCAGTCATCTTCTATGTAAATTATATCAGGCCATCCTTTTTTTGCGTTACATATTACATTTGTCAACAATGTTAGTACATTCAATTGCTCTTCGTGTGCATCAGCCATTTGACACGGTGATGGCAAATTCTGGAGTGAAAACAAGGTCTTCAGAACAGACTATGCTATCTGACGAAGCGCATATCTCGCTGGTTACGGATAGCTCCTTAGAGGAGGATTCAGAGACAGATGACCAGTCCTATCCCCCCCCCCCGAGGTGTATGCTCTAACTTGGCAGGGTTATGTTGCTCATATCGTGCGTATGGTGTCTCACATTGCTATGTCATTTGATTAGTTTAGACATGCTTTGTGTGAATGCCACCTGTTCAGTGTCTAATTACCATATATGTGAATTATGCATTGCCATCTTTTTGCAAGACATTATATATGTGAACTATACAAAGCTATGTTGTTGCAAAGGCATTATATATGTGAATTATGCAATGCCATGCTGTTTAGCCAATCATCATGTATGTGAATTATATCATGCTATCATTTTTTTGTATTACGTGTTCCATTTGTCGACAACGTTTGTATATTCAACTACTCTTCCTGTGCATCAGCCATTTAAAGCGGTGATGGAAGTATCTGGAGTGAAAACAAGGTATTCAGAGCAGACAATGCTACCAGCTGAAGCAGACATCTTGCTGGTTACAGAGAGCTCCTCAGAGGAGGATTCAGAGACTGATGACCAGTCCTATTTCCCCCCTGAGGTCTATTCTCAAACTTGGCAGGGTTATATTAGCCATGTCATGCATGTTGTCTTGTATTGCTTAGTTTTTACATCATATATGGATTGCCATATGCTTACTTGCTTACTATATAAATCATATATTTGAATTATATCATGCCATCATGTTTACATAGTACATACACATCATCTATCTGAATTATGGCATGGCAACCCATTTAATAAAGACATCATATAGTTATATCATCTCATCCTGTTTAGTGTTTACAGTCATCATATTTCGAATTATGGCATTCTATCCGTGAATGTATGTGAATTATGGCATGCCAACCTATTTAATAAACACATTATATAGTTATGTCATGTCATCCTGTTTACATAGTCTCATATTTTGAACTATGTCTTTCCATCTATTTTAGTTAGCCATCATAATGTGAAATTGTGTCATGCTATCCTGTTTAGTTAGCCATCATATATGTGAAATTGTGTCATGCTATCATGTTTGGTTAGACAACATAAATATGAATTATTTCATGCCCTCTTTTATTCCCCACTATCCATTGCACATGTCTATCATACGATGTCTGTACTTTCAATACTTTTCTTGTTTATCAGCCATTTGAATTGGAGAGCGTGATGGCAGTATCTAAGGGAGTAACAACACGGTCTTCAGAAAAGATAGTGCTACCAGTTGATGCAGATAGAACCATGGTTGTACTTGCCCAAGGACCAGATCCACCACACATAACCCAGACTCTCGCAGATTGTACCCCTACCCAGCTGGACAGAGAACCAGCTACACTCCTTCTAAGCCCAACCCCGGCAGATAGTAACCTAGTTCCAGTTGACACAACACCGTCTCCACCACAGAGCACCCAAACACAAGAAGTTAGTAAGGGAACTGCAGTGCCCAAAGCACGAGGACCACCACTCCGAATCCCAACTCAACGCTTAAAGGAGAAGAAGATTTGTTCTCAGGTCAGGTTCTGTAGCTATGGTTCATACTCCTTTGCTGTTGCATTACTGTATTTACTCATACCAACTATTTTCTAATTTGAAGGATGGAATTGAAACTCCAATGGCGCAACAGGTATGTTTTAAACCTGTTTTTTAACTGGTTTGCTGTTGTAACCTGCTCTATGTTGATTTCAGTTTCAATTGAATAAACAGTTATGTTCTCATGTCATGCACATTACAAGTGTTGTTATTGCTCTATAGTTACCCATACTTATATTTTGTCTATTCTGCTTTGTCTTGAACAAATATTATTTGAATTGTGTCTCTATCTTGATTTGGCAACAAAAACTACAATGATATAGACCATAAAGTGACCATGGTACATAGATATATGTTTGTTTCATGTTGTTATCCTGTCCACTTTACTACTGAACTCATTTACCAAAATGAGTTTCATATACAACATGGTAAACATGTGATGTGTCTACTTGTTTCTCTTTTAGAATGCGGACAAAATATTGGAGAACAGTGCCGCGTTGTCCAATGGTAAAGGAAGTAATGCAGATAAGGTTCAAGATAGTGAGACATCCCTGTTGGTCTCCAAGAAAGCTGATAAAAACTATCTTGACGACAGTGAGGGAACCCAAAAGTCCTGTCTTGATGTAGTGTTCGAGTTACTGGCCACTACTGCTGGCACAAGCTCTTCGAACTCGCTGCCTGAATCAGTTCATCTTCTTGAGTCTCAACTTCAAGTTGAAAGACATCGATCGGATGTGCTGTGACAGGAAGCTGAAGGACTGAGGAAGTCCCTGCAGAATTCAGATGCATATTTTCTGGTGCAACAGCAAGCGCTGGAGGATTTAAGCGCCAAACAGGAGAAAGTTAATAAGCTTGCTAAGCATCTTGCCAGCATTATGGGTACCCAGGATATTGTTTCTTGAGATCTTCTGAAGTGGTTTCAGTTCTGGATTTGTTTTGCTGCGGCGTTTATTTGCGTTGGTCGCCAACTTTGACAACCAGTGTATATGATATGCTACTTTGTTCCCTATATTTGCACTGGTGGCGAACTTTGATGCCTAGTGGATGTAATATGTGTAATAGTCGTGATAGCCTAGCGTTAGTTGCTTGCTTATTTATTTCCTTGTTGTCTTATTTATTTGTTTGCTTGTAGTCATTGCAGTTCTTTTTCCGCGGTTTGCTAGTGGCTGCAATAACCTATTTCTTAAAACTAGGCCACAATAACCATGGGCTAATATTTACTATAGTGACAGTGGGCCTCCTACGGGTCGTAGAAACAGTGGGCCTTCTACGGGCCGTAGAAACAATGGGCCTTCTACGGGCCATAGAAACAACGGGCCTTCTGCGGGCCATATCATCAATGGGCCTTATACGGGTCGTATGATCGATTGGCCAAACATGGGCCAAACAGACCGCATTATGGCCGTAAACGGGCTAGAGTTGGAATCGTCCGTTCATGGGCCGACCATAACGGGCCATCGTTAATAGGCCGTATTTGATGACCTATGAAAACGGCCCAACGTATTAACGAACCACAAACGGGCCGACTGTAACCACGGGCTGAATTTGGCCCACAAGCAGAAAATGACAGTAACGGGCCATAAGTAAATGAATGCTAGAAATGAGCACAAGAATAAATGGATCTGAGAAGGCTGAAAGATAACATGGGCTGGAAACGGCCCAACAGAATGACGGGCCGTTAATGGGTATAAAGTGATACACTGTTCATTACGGGCCAGTTTCACCACGGGCCATTAATGGGTGTAAAGTGATACACTGTTCATTACGGGCCAGTTTCACCACGGGCCGTTAATAGGCCAAGAGTTACATAGGGCCTCATATGGGTCGAAAGACGTCATGGGCCATACATGCGCCAGAAGTGAAAATGGGCTGGAATCATATTGGATGGCCCAGATGACGCTACTGGGCCTAATTCGGATAGGGCGTAATGGGCCTTGGGTTAGCGGGCTGTAAATGGGCTATATGCGAACATGCCGTTAATAGACTTTCCATGGGCCGGCCTGCCATCTTTTGACTAAGTCAAATGGGTTGGCCTTTTCACAAGAATGGGCCTCTGTTGGGCCGTGCCACGTGTCGACGTATCATAGGCGCCTTACGTCCAATGAGTGGATGACATCTGTCCCAACGATGAGCAGACACGTGTTTCCTCCAGCCAAGGATGATTTTACACGTGGAAAATCCCCATTGGTCGGGGCTGTTAACGGGTTTCCTCTAGCTTAACGGCGTTCCGTTACAGTGGATGCCACGTGTCGGTCACCCTTGACGAAAGCACTTCTGTGACGCGCGATTTATCGTCATGGAAGTGGACACTTCTGTGATGATAATTTTGGTAATGTCATGGAACACTTCTATGACAGCACAGGTATGACTATCTTGATTCTGTCATAAAATTGTCATGGATGTACATGCATGACAAAAAATGCGACCTACTATGACAAACATGTATCATCACGGAAGTGTATTTTTTTTGTAGTGATTCCTACTGGTCGTGTGTATATCTCTCGCGATGTTGTCTTTGATGAAACACAATTTCCATTCTCTAAGCTTCATCCCAACACCGGTGCACTTCTTCGCAAAGAAATTCATCTTTTACCACCCAATCTCACTGGTTTTAAATAGGGGGAAATAATTCGGATGATCAACTATTGACTAATTCTCATAACTGTGTGCATGAGCTTTGTGATGATGCGACTGAAAATTGTGAAGAAAACAAAGAAATCATCCCAAACGCGTCACATTTTTTGTGTCCAGCGTTGGGAGACAAATCCGCCTCGGGATCGGCACTACAGCAGCGCAGCAGCCGATCTGCCTCGGGATCGGTGGAATGGCAGGTCCACAGTGTGCCGGAACCTGCTCACCCACAAGGCATGGCACCAGCGAATCCACGCGCGGCACGCGGCGTCTCTCCATCGGCCCCGACGCGGTCTCCAGTCTGCACCAATCGGGTGCCGACACGCGGCCCATTGGGACTCGCTGAGCTGCAAGCGGGCCCTACCACTACATGCGGCGACAGCGGCCAAGTCCTCCTCCGAGTGGGCGGGGATCAAACATGGATCCCAATGCCGATGATGTCATGTCACCTGGCGCGTAGTTCGGTGCGCATTCACCTGGGCCCAGGCCATCATCGCATCAAGATGGGTCGTTGATGGACCAGCAACACGGCGCAGGATCTTCTGTTCCGCATGCAACAGCGCTGCCACCTTTTGGAGCGCTTTCGGGAGCCGCAGAAAATCCCACCAGTGCGCCCACTAGTGATACAGGCGCGCCGGCAGGATCTGCCTTGGGATTGCCTTCTACACATGCGCCAGCAGGATCTTCTACAACTATTGTTCCTCCGTGTACACATCTCCAAAAAGGGGTAACTAAGCCTGTCAGTTACAAACAAGTTATGAAGTTTGGTCTGGCATGTTCTACAGGTGAACCTACTACCCCTGAGGAGGCACATAATGATACGCGGTGGAAGAAGGCCATGGAAGAGGAGTACATGGCACTCCGCAAAAATAAAACATGGCATTTGGTTCCCCCAGCGAGGTAAAAACTTAACTGATTGCAAGTGGGTTTTTAGAATAAAAAGGAAATCTGATGGAACCATAGACCGCTACAAGGCTAGACTTGTTGCAAAGGGTTTTAAACAACGATATGGCATTGATTATGAGGACACGTTTAGTCCCGTTGTTAAAGTTGCCACTATTCGCCTTGTATTATCTATTGTTGTTTCTAGGGGATGGAGCCTTAGACAGCTAGATGTGCAAAACGTGTTTCTTCGTAGTGTTCTAGAGGAGGAAGTGTACCTGAAGCAACCTCCTGGGTTTGAAAGTAAAACCAAACCATCCTACGTGTGCAAGCTTGACAAAGCTCTATATGGACTGAAGCAGGCTCCCAGGACATGGTACTCACGACTCATTCAGAAACTGCAAGCACTTGGTTTTCTTCCTTCAAAGTCTGACACATCCTTGTTCGTTTACAATAAGTCAAATACCTCCATATTTGTTCTTATTTATGTTGATGATATAATTGTCACGAGTTCATCTGATGGAGTTGTGTCAGGACTGTTAAACGACTTGAGTGTTGAGTTTGCCTTAAGGATCTGGGAGACCTACACTTCTTCTTAGGGATCAAAGTCAAGAAACATGGAGACACTCTTCATCTCTCTCAGGAAAAATATGCTACTGATCTAGTAAGAAGAGTTGGGTGCAAGGATGTAAGCCTTCACCAACACCGCTATCTAGTACAGAAAAATTGTCACTTGCCGAAGGAGAACCTTTGAGTCAGGAAGACAATACCAGATACAGAAGCATAGTGGGAGCACTTCAGTACTTAAGTTTAGCAAGGCCTGACATTTCTTTTGCTCTTAACAAAGTGTGCCAGTTCCTTCATGTTCCTACCAAAACTCATTGGACTGCTGCAAAACACATAGCGAGATATGTGAAAAATAATATGAATCTTGGTCTTACTTTCGGCAAGTCCTCCTCCACTCTTGTTAGTGCATTTTCTGACTTTGAATGGGCAGGATGTCTAGATGACAGACGCTCTACTGGTGGTTTTGCAATATTCTTTGGGCCAAACCTGATATCCTAGTGTGCAAAGAAGCAAGCCACTGTGTCAATGTTAAGTACAGAAGCTGAGTATAAAGCACTAGCAAATGCCACAGTAGAGATTATCTGTGTTCAGTCCATGTTGAGAGAGCTTGGTGTAAAGCACACGCAAGTCCCATGTCTATGGTGTGATAGCCTTGGTGCTACCTATTTATCTGCTAACCCAGTGTTTCATGCCAAGACAAAACACATTGAAATAGATTTTCACTTTGTCAGAGAAATGGTGGCTAACAAGCAATTAGAGATTCATTTCGTGCATTCACGAGATCGGGTTGCAGATGGTTTCACAAAGGCATTGCCTAGAAGGAATCTTGAGGAATTCAAGTGTAATCTTAACTTGACTAAGTTATGATTAAGGGAGGGATATTGTATCATGACAGCCTTGCCGATCCTCACAGCCCAGCCGACCTTCCTTGTAATCGAAGAGAGATAGACAGGGATAGAGATAGGTAGTTTATATTCTCTGTTATCTCTTGTAACTAGATATCCATCTCTTCTACCCAAGTCTGTAATCTCAACCATCTGTACGCTACCTCAGGGAGTCGCGCCCCTGACGATATATAATGCAGGTGTCGCCCAGAGCGAGGGTACGATGTTTCCCACACGACGAACTACAACATCGACCATCCACACCAACCATTTCTTGAGATCACAGAAACATCAAGAAAGGTTCTCCAACAGAACGCCTCCGGGAAGGAAATGGTAATCAAGCACTGATGTCACCGGATTTGAGCACGAAAGCTCAAAACCTAGGTTTTCACCCCAAAGATAAGATCGAGCAAATCGGAGCAGTGCTTTCAACAATGTAACAACGCAAAATTCCCGCCATTGTTAGGTATAACTAATTAGGTTCATGAAGGAAATATGCCCTAGAGGCAATAATAAAGTTGTTATTTATTTCCTTATATCATGATAAATGTTTATTATTCATGCTAGAATTGTATTAATCGGAAACATAATACATGTGTGAATACATAGACAAACAGAGTGTCACTAGTATGCCTCTACTTGACAAGCTCGTTAATTAAAGATGGTTGTGTTTCCTAACCATAGACATGAGTTGTCATTTGATTAACGGGATCACATTGTTAGGAGAATGATGTGATTGACTTGACCCATTCCGTTAGCTTAGCACACGATTGTTTAGTATTCTGCTATTGCTTTCTTCATGACTTATACATGTTCCTATGACTATGATATTATGCAACTCCCGTTTACCGGAGGAACACTTTGTGTGCTACCAAACGTCACAACGTAACTGGGTGATTATAAAGGTGCTCTACAGATGTCTCCAAAGGTGCTTGTTGGGTTGGCATATTTCGAGATTAGGATTTGTCACTCCAATTGTCGGAGAGGTATCTCTGGGCCCACTCGGTAATGCACATTACTTAAGCCTTGCAATCATTGCAACTAATGAGTTAGTTGCGGGATGACGTATTATGGGACGAGTAACGAGACTTGCTGGTAACAAGATTGAACTAGGTATTGAGATATCGACGATCGAATCTCGGGCAAGTAACATACCGATGACAAAGGGAACAACGTATGTTGTTATGCGGTTTGACCGATAAAGATCTTCGTAGAATAAGTGGGAGCCAATATGAGCATTCAGGTTCCGCTATTGGTTATTGACTGGAGACGTGTCTCGGTCATGTCTACATTGTTCTCGAACCCGTAGGGTCCGCACGCTTAAAGTTTGATGACGGTTATATTATGAGTTTATGTGTTTTGATGTACCGAAGGTAGTTCGGAGTCCCGGATGAGACCGGGGACATGACGAGGAGTCTCGAAATGGTCGATACGTAAAGATCTATATATTGGACGACTATATTCGGACATCGGAAAGGTTCCAAGTGATTCGGGTATTTTTCGGAGTACCGGGGAGTTACGGGAATAAGGGAAATAAGTATTGGGCCTTAATGGGCCTTAGTGGGAAGGAGAGGCAGCAGCCACGAGGTGGCGCGCGCCCCTCCCAAGCCCAGACCGAATTGGACAAGGGGTTTGGGGCGTGGCCCCCCTCTCCCTTCCTTCTCCTCTTCCCCCCTTTCCCCCCCTTCTCCTAGTTGGACTAGGAAAGGAGGAAACCTACTCCAACTAGGAGTAGGAATCCTACTCCCTTGGCGCGCCCCTCCTAGGGCTGGCCTCCTCCTCCCTTGCTCCTTTATATACGGGGGCAGGGGGCACCCCATAGACACAACAATTGATCGTTTGATCTTCTAGCCGTGTGCGGTGCCCCCCTCCACCATAGTCCACCTCGATAATACTGTAGCGGTGCTTAGGCGAAGCCCTGCGTCGGTAGAACATCATCATCGTCACCACGCGGTCGTGCTGACGAAACTCTCCCTCAACACTCGGCTGGATCGGATTTCGAGGGACGTCATCAAGCTGAACGTGTGCTGAACTCGGAGGTGCCGTGCATTCGGTACTTGCTCGGTCGAATCGTGAAGACGTACGACTACATCAACCGTGTTGTGCTAACGCTTCCGCTTTCGGTCTACAAGGGTACATAGACAACACTCTCCCCTCTCGTTGCTATGCATCACCATGATCTTGCGTGTGCGTAGGAATTTTTTTTTGAAATTACTATGTTCCCCAACAGTTCAAACCTTGGGTTTTCACGCGGAGCTCGAGGCGAGTACTCGAGAAGCACCACCAGATCAAAGTCATCATGTGTTCTCGCCATCATTTTCCATGATCTGAGCAGTTACATGTATAGCACAGTCTTGACATGACATGCCATGCAAGTGAAGACCATACCCACACAAGCATACAGTCAAACCGCAACAAGTATCATTGACCACCGAAGGCTCGGAAGGATGGAGGTCTCACCGACGCGCACATGCGAGGAAAATTGCCGAGGGACTCAGGTCACTGGCACAGCCAAAATCCAAATTGGGGACACTATAGTAGTGTGTCACGGCTGTCACGGCTACCCCACTAGCCGCGACGGCCCCACTGGCCAGCGAGGCAACCGAGCCACGACCAGACGGGGCTGACGGAGTCAAGACAAGTGGAGAGGAGGCAATCAGTGGGCCCGCGTAGTCAAGACGCATTGCGTGTGTGGCCTGCGTGCCATGGGTATTTCTAGGTGAGGCTGAGAGAGAGTGGGCATCGAGAATTATTATGTCAAAACTGATTAAGAGAAGCTGATCTTCTCCTCCGACCTCCTTCGTCCCCTCTCTCTCCCCATCCCCTACTCAGATCTAGATCGAGACCCTTACAACTTGGTATCAGAGGTCAATCATCCTGGATCCACTCTACCAGAAGCCTCGCTACCACACCAAAGCAGCGCAGCAGGCAGCAGCTATGGAAGAGCAGATCGCAGCCCTGGCGAAGGCGGTCCACGACGGGCGCGCCGCCAACGACGCCCGCCTCGACGCGATCCAACAATCGCTTGAGCTCTGGCGGCCGGCGGTGACCAACCTGCAGCAGCAACTCGACGAGCTACGTACCCAGGTCGGCCGGATCGCCCTCCACCCCGTGCTGACGGCGTCTTCGACATCTTCCGAAGGCGCGGTGGTGAAGCCGGCATCGTCCTCTCCAATCGACGACCCTGAGCACCACGGGCCAAGTGGCCACGGCGGGAACATCGACTCGGAGGGCTTGGCACACGGGGTAGTCACTACCCTGGCGCCGCCTCCGGTCACGGGTGAGCCTCTCTGATCTGCTTTTCCTTCGAAATCTGGCGAATCGGGCGGGGATCTGGCACATACTGTTGATCTTCCCCCTCCGTCTCCCCACGGTTCGTTCGGGGGGCACAGCAATTGGGCCCTTCCGCAGCTCGATTTTCCGCCCTTCGATGGCGAAAATCCCCAATTCTAGAAAAATAAGTGTGAGAAATACTTTAGTGTCTATGGGGTTCAGAGAGAGATGTGGGTGCGAGTTTCGACTCTTCATTTCGAGGGCAATGCCGCGCATTGGCTGCAGGTGCAGGAAGCGCACGGCACCTCCTTCACCTGGGAGGCGCTCTGTTCTGCCGTGTGTGCCAAATTTGGCCGAGAGCAGTACCAAGTTCAGCTTAGGCAGTTTAATACTCTCCGCCAGATAGGATCAATTACAGAGTACATGGAACAATTTGAGGAACTCATGCATCAGTTGTTAGCTCATAACCCTGCCTTTGATCCGCTGTTCTTCACTACGCAATTCCTTGATGGTCTCAAAAATGATATTAAGATTGGTGTTGCTTTACATCACCCGCAAGACTTGGACTCCGCCTTTTCTCTTTCTCTGTTACAGGAGGAGATGATGGGGCTGATGCCCCGGAAGGACCCATGCCAGGCGAGACACCTTGCTCGGCCTCTGCCAGCGGCGGGTGGATTACATCCCCGTCCGGTGCCGCCCGCGCCTCCAGCAGCAGCAGAAGATCGCCGGGCCTTGGACGCGGCTCGGGCAGCCAATCGACGTGTCGAACCAGCGCGGGGCGAGGACCGTGTTGCTGCACTGCGCAATTATCGTCGAGCGCGCGGCCTCTGCTTTAAGTGCGGGGAACGATGGGGTCAAGGCCACTAGTGCGCGCCACCGTCCAACTCCATGTGGTCGAGGAATTGTTGGAGCTGTTGCAGGCCGAAGCGCAAGACAGGCAAGGGGCTGAATCAGATTCTGATGAGGAGCAACTTATGTCCATCTCCAAAGTTGCAACCACGGGAGCAACAACTCCGAGAACTGTTCGACTGCTAGGATGGATTGACAGCCATGAGGTACTGATTTTGGTGGACTCAGGTAGCTCGCACGGCTTCATCAGTGAGGAAACAGCCCAGAAACTGAAAGCACGAGTACAGCCAATGCAGCCCGTGTCAGTAAAGATTGCAGACGGGGGTACTCTGACTTGTTCTGGGTACATACCTGCTTGCGAGTGGACAACACAAGGGCAGCAATTCGAGACGGCTGTATGAGTTCTTCCTCTTGGTTCGTATGATATAGTGGTGGGAATGGACTGGTTGGAAGCATGCGGACCTATGATGGTCAATTGGACAGCAAAAACGCTGCAGTTCCAGCACCGGGGATCTTCTATCACCCTGGTGGGGTTATAGCCCAAGCTTCAGCAGGTCGAACAAGTGACAATGGATCAGTTACTCAGGATGGAGCAAAGTGATTCTATTGCTCATGTGATATCGCTGTGTGCAATGGATCGCTCAGATAAAGCCTCAGACGTACCTCCAGCCATTCAACACGTAGTCGACAGTTTCCACTCGGTGTTTGCAGAACCGTCCAAGTTGCCTGATAGCCAACCATGGGATCATACTATTCCGCTGCTTGAAGGGGTTAAACCAATCAATATCAGACCGTATCGCTACACTCCTGAACAGAAAGACGAGATAGAAGCTCAGGTCAAGGAGATGTTGGAAAAAGGGCTCATCACACCCAGTACAAGTGCCTTTTCTTCGCCCATGCTGCTGGTCAAGAAGAAGGACCAAACGTGGCGCTTCTGTGTCGATTACCGTCACCTCAATGCCATAACTCTCAAAAAGACATACCCAATGCCGGTGATCGATGAGTTGCTCGATGAGTTAGCTGGTTCTAAATGGTTCTCGAAGTTGTACTTGCGAGCAGGATACCACCAGATCCGCTTGGTCCTGGAGGATGAGCACAATACAACATTTTGAACCTACCTGGGGCACTTTCAGTTCAAGGTTATGTTGTACGGCCTCGCATACGCCCCTGCAACATTGCTCAAGCCAGTTCTTCGCCACGGGGTGTTGGTATTCATGGATGACATCTTAATCCACTCTGAAGAGCTAGAAGAGCATCGACAGCTGCTGCAACGCGTCTTGCAGTTGCTGGCTGAGAAAGACCTCAAAGCCAAGATGTCCAAATGCACGTTTGCCCAATAGGAAATCAGTTACTTGGGGCATGTGATCAGCGACAAAGGGGTGGCCACAGACAAGAGTAAGGTCCAAGCAGTGCAGGAATGGCCACAGCCGCGGAACGTCAAAGAGCTACGTGGATTTTTGGGCTTGGCGGGTTATTATCGCAAATTTGTGCGATTCTTTGGAGTACTCAGCAAACCCCTCACAGAAATGCTGAAGAAAGGAGCGATCTTCGTCTGGACACCAACGGTCGAAGCCGCATTCTACGCGCTGAAACAAGCCCTGGTGCAAGCTCCAGTGCTCGTGTTACCTGATTTTCGGAAGCAGTTCGTCGTTGAAACGGACGCGAGTGCCACGGGAATTGGCGCAGTCCTGATGCAAGGAGGACATCCAGTGGCGTATCTCAACAAAGCCTTGGCTCCGCGCAATCTAGGCCTCTCGGCGTACGAAAAAGAGTGCCTGGCCTTGCTTCTGGCCGTCGACCACTGGTGGCCCTACCTGCAACATTCAGAGTTTGTGGTTCGCACAGATCAAAAAAGCCTATTGAACTTGACAGATCAACGGCTCAATACCCCGATCCAACAACGGGCGTTTACGAAGCTGATCGGTCTACAATACACAATTCAGTACAAGACAGGAGTCACAAATCGCGCGGCAGATGCGCTGTCGCGACGTGAGCACAAGTCAGATTCAGAGATGGCAGCGATCTCCGTATGAAAACCCACATGGTTAGAAGCTATCAAACGCAGCTATCAAGCAGATCCAGCGGTGCAGCAACGGATGACAAAGCTGGCTCTCACGCCGGACAGCGATCCCGGGTATACCTTGCAGGATGGCATCCTGCGCTTCCGAGGGAGAGTTAGGATTGGTGAGGATGATGACACCCAACAACATCTGATCCGAGCGCTCCATGACAGTGCTGCGGGGGGGGGCATTCAGGGTTCCATGCCACCTACGATAGAGTCAAACGGCTGTTCGCGTGGAAAGGCATGAAACTTCAGGTCAAGACCCTGGTGCGCAACTGTATGGTGTGTCAGCAAGCGAAAACAAAGCGTATATCGCCAGCTGGGCTCCTTCAACCACTGCCAATACCTCAAAAACCATGGTCAGTGATCTCGCTCGGTTTCATTGAAGGGTTGCCTCGCTCGGGAGGGTACGATGCAGTACTAGTAGTAGCTGACAAGTTCTCCAAATACGCGAACTTCGTGCCCTTGACTCACCCGTTCATAGCTCTCCAAGTGGCCAAAGTCTTTATGAAGGAAATCTTCAGGCTCCATGGCTTGCCACTAGCCATCATATCAGATCGGGACCGGATTTTTACAGGGCATGTGTGGCAAGAACTGTTCAAGCTCTGTCGGACAGACCTACGTCTCAGCTCATCCTACCATCCCCAGACAGACAGGCAAACTGAACACGTCAACCAGTGTCTGGAAGGGTACCTAAGGTGCGCAGTCCACTCTTTCCCCGGCAACTGGTCCAAATGGCTGTCCCTCGCAGAATACTGGTACAATACATCTTTTCATTCGGCTCTGGGCAAGACCCCATTTGAATTCATCTATGGCCACCTTCCCCGAGAGTTTGGCATCGCACAGATCGACGAATGTGCAGTCCCAGATCTTGCAGCATGGCTCCAGGAAAAAGAAGTGATGCTTGAGCACTTACAGCAACAGCTCAAGCGCGCGCAGGATCGGATGAAAGTTCAGGCTGATTGACACTGTACAGACAGAGAATTTGCTGTGGGGGATGCAGTGCTGCTCAAGTTGCAGCCTTTCATCCAATCGTCGGTGGCGCAGTGGCCGCGCCAGAAGCTCGCCTTCCGCTACTACGGCCCATACAGAGTGTTGGCTCGTATCGGGGTAGTGGCGTACAAACTTCAATTGCCTGCCTCCAGCCTATTCACCCGGTGGTGCATGTTTCGCAACTGAAGAAGGCCTTTGGAGCCACTGTGCCAGTGAGTGCTGATCTCCCTCCAGATAACTCGATTTTGCAGGCAGAACATGTTCCGAAGCTGGTGCTCGACCGCAAGATGGTGCGCGTCGCCGACGACACACGCCCTCGCATCCAGGTGCAATGGAGCAACCTTCCCCCATCGCTGTCGACCTGGGAAGATCCGGTGGCGCTGCAGCAGCGGTTTCCCTCTACGCCGCCTTGGGGACAAGTCGGCACACAAGAAGGGGGGAATGTCACGGCTGTCACGGCTACCCCACCAGCCGTGATGGCCCCACTGGCCAGCGAGGCAACCGAGCCACGACCGGACGGGGCTGACGGAGTCAAGACAAGTGGAGAGGAGGCAATAAGTGGGCCCGCGTAGTCAGGACGCGTTGCGTGTGTGGCCTGCGTGCCGTGGGTATTTCTAGGTGAGGCTGAGAGAGAGTGGGCATCGAGAATTATTATGTCAAAACTGATTAAGAGAAGTTGAACTTCTCCTCCGGCCTCCTTCGTCCCCTCTCTCTCCCCAACCCCTACTCAGATCTAGATCAGGACCCTTACATAGTGTGATACGTCCCCGTCGTATCTATAATTTTTTATTGTTTCATGCCAATATTATTCAACTTTTACATACTTTTGGCAACCTTTTATATGATTTATTTGGACTAACTTACTTATCTAGTGCCCAGTGCCAGTTCAGTTTGTTGCATGTTTTTGTTTCGCAGAAAATCCATATAAAACTAAGTCCAAATGGAATAAAAATCTACGGGGAATTATTTTGGAATATTTATGAATTTTAGGAGTTGGAATCAACGTAAACGGAGGCTCGAGGTGTCCACAACCCACCAGGGCGCGCCACCAGGGCCCAGGCACACTCCGGTGTACCACGCCCTCCTCGAACGTTGCTTGGATCTATACTTTGGGTGCAAGGAAGCTTATATCTAGAAAAAAATCGTGTAAAAATCTCAGCGCGATCGGAGTTACAGATCTCCGGGAATTTAAGAAACCGTCAAACCGAAGAGAACAGAGAGGGAGATCCAATCTCGAAGGGCTCCCGCCCCTCCGCCGCCATGGAGGCCATGGACTAGAGGGGGAACCCTCCTCCCATCTAGGGGGGAGGCCAAGGAAGAAGAAGAAGGAGGTGGGCTCTTCCCCCTCTCTCCCGGTGGCGCCGGAGTGCCGCCGAGGCTAGGATCGTGACGACGATCTACATCAACAATCTTGCCATCAACTCTCTCCCCCTCTATGCAGCGGTGTGACACCCCTTCTCCCCGCTGTAATATCTACTTAAACATGGTGCTCAACTCCATATATTATTTCCCAATGATCTATGGTTATCCTATGATGTTTGAGTAGATCTGTTTTGTCCTATGGGTTAATCGTGATCTTGGTTGGTATGATTGTATATTTTATTTATGGTGCTATCCTATAGCTCCCTCCGTCTCGCGCAAACGTGAGGGATCCCCGCTGTAGGGTGTTGCAATACGTTCATGATTCACTTATGGTGGGTTGCGACAGTGATAGAAGCTTAAACCCGAGTAGGTGGGTTGTTGCGTATGGGATAAAGAGGACTTGATACTTAATGCTATGGTTGGGTTTCACGAGCTTAATGATCTTTAGTAGTTGCGGATGCTTTCTAGGGGTCCAATCATAAGTCATATGATCCAAGTAGAGAAAGTATGTTAGCTCACGCCTCTCCCTCATATAAAATTACAAGAATGATTACCGGTACTTGTTATCAATTGCCTAGGGACAAATGACTTTCTTGTTGACAAAAGCTATCCACTTTTATTACCTTGCAATTTATTTGTAGTTTTATTCTTGCAAAGTACTCGTAGTTTATTCTTGCAAAATAGTTTCATACTTATTCTACGTAAAGCAAACGTCAAGTGTGCGTAGAGTTGTATCGATGGTCGATAGAACTTGAGGTAATATTTGTTCTACCTTTAGATTATCGTTGGGTTCGACACTCTTATTTATCAAAGAAGGATATAAATGATCCCTTATACTTGTGGGTTATTGATGTCTGCTAGAACTACGTCGGTATTTCCCCAAAGAGGAAGGGATGATGCAGTATAGCGATGGTAGGTATTTCCCTCGGTGATCAGACCAAGGTTATCGAACTAGTAGGAGAACCTCCTCACACCGTGTAAACAACACATGCATACAAATAACAAATACTCGCAACACGACGTGTTAAAGGGGTTTTCGATCCCTTTCGGGTACATCGCCTCAAGATAGGAAAATAACGTGAGGTAAAAGTGGTAGATAGGATAAATAGATCGCAGAACAAATAAATTGCAGCAGGTATTTTTATATTTCTGGTTTAATAGATCTGAAAATAAATGCAAAGGAAAATAGATCGCAAAGGCAAATATGATGAAAAGAGACCTGGGGACTGTAGGTTTCACAAGTGGCTTCTCTCGAGAAAAACAGCAAACAATGGGGAAAAAATTACTGTTGGACAATTGATAGAACTTCGAATAATCATGACGATATCCATGCAATGATCATTATATAGGCATCACGTCCAATATTAGTAGACAGACTCCTGCCTGCATCTACTACTATTACTCCACACATCGACCTCTATCCAGCATGCATCTAGTGTATTGGAGTAATGCAATAAGAACAATGGCATGATGTAGACAAGATCCATTTATCTATTGCGAAGATATAGATCCCATCTTGTTATCCTTAGTAGCAACGATGCATACGTGTTGGTTCCCCTTCTGTCACTGGGATCAAGCACCGTAAGATCGAACCCACTACAAAGCACCTCTTCCCATTGCAAGATAAATAGATCAAGTTGGACAAACAAAAACCCAAATATCGGAGAAGAAATACGAGGCTATAGGCAATCATGCATATAAGAGATCAAAGAAGACTGAAATAACTTTCATGGATAAAAACATAGATCTGATCATAAACTCAAAGTACATCGAATCCCAACAAACACACCACAAAAGACTTACAACATATGGATCCCCAAGAGACCATTGTATTGATAATCAAGCGAGAAGAGAGGAAGCCATATAGCTACTAACTACGGACCCATAGGTCTACAAAGAACTACTCACACATCATCCGAGAGGCACCAATGGAAGTGGTGAACCCCTCCACGATGGTGTCTAGATTAGATTTGGTGGTTCTGGACTCTGCGGCGGCTGGAATTGATTTTCGTCGACTCCCCTAGGGTTTCTGGAATATTGGGGTATTTATAGAGCAAAGAGGCGGTTCAGGGGGCACCCGAGGTGGGTACAACCCACCAGGGAGCACCTGGGCCTCCTAGCGCACCCTGGTGGGTGCTGCTCCCCTCAAGCCACCCCCAGGTGCTTTCTTGGCCCACTGGATGTCTTCTGGCCAAAAAAATCCTCCAGGAGTTTCGATGCGTTTGGACTCCGTTTGATATTGATTTCCTGCGATGTAAAAAACATGCAGAAAACAACAACTGGCACTGGGCACTTTGTCAATAGGTTAGTACCAAAAATGATATAAAATGACTATAAAATGATTGTAAAACATCCAAGAATGATAATATAGCAACATGGAACAATAAAAAATTTATAGATACATTGGAGGCGTATCAGCATCCCCAAGCTTAATTCCTGCTCGTCCTCGAGTAGGTAAATGATAAAAACAGAATTTCTGATGTGGAATGCTGCCTAACATGTTCATCACATTTCTTTTCTTTATAGCATGGACATATGGATTTTTATATGATTCAAAGCAATAGTCTAGTTTTGACATGAAGACTTTAATATTCAAGCATACCAACAAGCAACCATGTCTTTCAAAATATCAACACTAAAGCAAGTTATCCCTAGCCCATCATGCTCAATCATTGATCCATTCATGAAACACACTCGAATATTAGCTACACCCAATGCTCAAATACGATCATAGTGCCCCTTAGTTGGTTCTTTATAAGAGAAGATGGAGACTCAAATTCAAAATCAAAATTGTGTAAGTAAAAGAAAGGCCCTTCGCAGAGGGAAGTAGGGATTTGTAGAGGTTCCAGAGCTTAAAGCTTAAATTGAGAGATAAAAATATTTTTGAGAGGCATACTTTTCCCACCAACGAAAATGACTTGAAGAATCCCAACACTTTCCATGCTAGATACATCATAGGCGGTTCCCTAATAGAAAATAAAGTTTATTCCTTTTTCCACCATTACTTTCACTTTCCATGGCTAGCCGAATCCACGGTTGCCCTCCATACCAACACTTTCCAAGGAATTTATTATTTGACAACATAAAGTAAATTCATTTTTCATTCCGGGACTAGGCGTCCCTAATACTTTTGTCGTACTCTCGTGCAATGACAAGTGAATAAACACTCATCGTGAGAATAACACATCTAGCATGGAAAATATTGGCTACCCTTTACCACCTCGCGAGCGGTAGAGCACACGAAAGAGAAATTTATTTTGAAAATTAGATATGGCACATGCAAATTTTCTTAGAACGGCATGGAAATATGGCATATAGGTAGGTATAGTGGACTCATATGGCAAAAAAGGGTTTTGGATGCACAATTAGTGATCATACTTAGTGCAAAATGAATTCTAGCAAAAAGATTGAGAAGCGACCAACCAAAAAGCAAAAAATCTCGTACCCAAGTATTAAGCATAAGTAACACCGAATAATGCATAGTAAGTAGGATATAAATTTCAATGCATAACTATTGACTTTCATGCTTGCATAGGGAATCACAAACCTTAACATCAATATTCTTACTAAAGCACAATTACTCATCAACATGACTCACATATCATATCGTCATATCTCAAAACCATTACTAAGAATCAAGTTTATTTTTTCCAATGATCTTCATGAAAGTTTTTATTATATCCTCCCTGGATATCTATCACTTTGGAACTAATTTCATATGTTGCTTTTAATAAGCTCAAACAAATATAAGTGAAGATCATGAGCATAATTTTTTCTTTCTATCAAAATAATATAAGTGAAGCAAGAGAGAATTTCTTAAAATTTTACTAACTCCCAAATGAATCTAAGTGAAGCATGAGAGCATTTCTTCAGAAATAACAAAGCACACCGTGCTCAAAAAGATATAAGTGAAGCACTAGAGCAAATCCATGGCTCTAAAAATTTAAGTGAAGCATAGGAGCAAGCATAGCATAATTTTTGGCTCTCTCAAAAGGGTGTGCCCAGCAAGTATTCAACACTTAAGACACAAAGCAAAACAAGCAAAGACTCATGTCATACAAGACGCTCCAAGCAAAACTCATATTATGTGACGAATAAAAATATAGCTTCAAGTAATATACCGATGGTTGTTAGAAGAAAGCGGGGATGCCACTCGGGGGCATCCCCAAGCTTAGTTGCTTGCTAATTCTTTGAATATTATCTTGGGGTGCCTCGGGCATCTCCAAGATTAGCCTTTTTCTAATCCTTATTCCTTCATCCATCGTAAGATAACCCAAAACTTGAAAACTTCAATCACACAAAACTCAAACAAAACCTTCGTGAGATCCGTTAGTATAAGAAAACAAACCACTACTATAAGTACTGTAGAAAACATATTCTTATTTTGTTTTTGCATTATATCTACTGTATTCCAACTTTTCTATGGCAAAAACTCATCAAACAAAACCATAGAATCATCAAAACAAGCACACAACACAAAGAAAACAGAATCTGTCAAAAATAGAACAGCCTGTAGCAATATGAATATTTCGAATACTTCTGTAACTCCAAAAATTCTCAAATAAATTGGTGGACGTGAGCAATTTGTCTATTAATCTTCTGCAGAAAGAATTAACTCAAAATCACTCTTCTGTTAAAAATTAAAAATAATCTCGTGAGCGCAAAAGTTTCTGGTTTTCAGCAAGATCAAATCAACTTTCACCCAAATCTTCCCAAAGGCCTTGCTTGGCACAAACACTAATTAAATCACAAAAAACACGGTCATAAAAGTAGCATAATTGTGCTAACACACAAGAACAGAAAGCAAAATGCAAACATAAATTTTATTCATTGGGTTGCCTCCCAACAAGCGCTATCGTTTTACGCCCTAGCTAGGCATAACGCGTAGGATCTAAGTTTTGTCACTCTTATCCTTGTTTCGCTTGGAGGTATTTGTGTCGGGAGGCTTCGTAACTAATACATAAAACACATTATCCACAGAAACCATAGCACTATCAAGTTGCTTTTTATCATAACCCCTTTGATTTCTGGCAGTGATATAAGAATAGTGTTGATTAACATCGTTAAAAACTTGTTGGATCATATCTAAAACGGGGACTTGCTTTTTTAAGATTCTCATCAAAGATTTGGTTATCTCCAAGAAAATGTATCAAATCATAATCACTATTATAAATAATTTCATCAATCACGGGTTTTTCACAATTTATGCCATAAAAATCAAAGATTTCCCTAGCTTCACGTATTATGTAGTCAAATTCATTCATCAAAACAAGAGTGTCTAACTTTTTAGCTTTAGGATCCTTTATAATGGGTAACTCATAGAACAATCTTCGCAAGGTAGGATGGGTACGAATAAATCTAGTTTCAAGCTTTCAAAACAAGTGCCGAAATAGCTTTCGCATAAGATTTAGTCCTTTTAAGTATAGGGATATCATCAAGACTTAATTTTCCAACACAATTGAAAAATTCGTGGGTATGTTCTTTTCCCATAAAATTTCCTTGCCCCAAGACAAAAGTTTTGTCATCCAGATTACCCGTACTCTCCATTTTAGGAGTTAGGCAATCATCTGTTTCTGCCATACCAAAGTCACTCATGGTGACAAGTTCAAGCAAATAAGAGATCTGACGAGAAAACAGCGGACGAAAAAGAGGGCGAATAAAATCGCAAATTTTGTGAAGTGGGGGAGAGGAAAATGAAAGGCAAATGGCAGATAATGTAAGTTGCAAGGAGATGAGATTTGTGATTAGGAACCTGGTTGATGTTGAAGATCCTCCCCGGCAATGGTGCCAGAAATTCCTTTTGATGTCTGCTGGAACTACGTCGGTATTTCCCCAAAGAGGAAGGGATGGCGCAGTATAGCGACGGTAGGTATTTCCCTCAGTGATGAGACCAAGGTTGTTGAACCAGTAGGAAAACCTCCTCACACCAGGTAAACAGCACCTGCACACAAATAACAAACACTCGCAACCCGACGTGTTAAAGGGGTTGTCAATCCCTTTCGGGTACGGTGCCTCAAGATAGGCAAATAACGTGAGGTAAAAGTGGTAGATAGAATAAATAGATCATAGAACAAATAAATTACAGCAAGGTATTTTTGTATTTTTGGTTTAATAGATCTAAAAATAAATGCAAAGGAAAATAGATCGCAAAGGCAAATATGATGAAAAGAGACCCGGGGGCCGTAGGTTTCACTAGTGGTTCTCTCGAGAAAAATAGCAAACGGTGGGAAAAATGTTGGGTAATTGATAGAACTTCGAATAATCATGACGATATCGAGGAAATGATAATTATATAGGCATCACGTCCCAGATTAGTAGACCGACTCCTACTTGCATCTACTACTATTACTCCACACATCGACCGCTATCCATCATGCATCTAGTCTGTTAAGTTCATGGAAAAATGGAGTAATGCAATAAGAACGATGACATGATGTTGAAAAGATTCGTTTATCTATTTCAAAGATATAGATCCCATCTTGTTATCCTTAGTAGCAACGATACATACGTGTCGGTTCCCCTTCTGTCACTGGGATCAAGCACCAGACGATCGAACCCACTACAAAGCACCTCTTCCCATTGCAAGATAAATAGATCAAGTTGGCCAAACAAAAACCAAATATCGGAGAAGAAATACGAGGCAATAAGCAATCATGCATATAATAGATCAAAGAAGACTCAAATACCTTTCATGGATAAAAACATAGATCTGATCATAAACTCAAAGTTCATCGGATCCCAACAAACACACCGCAAAAAGACTTACATCATATGGATCTCCAAAAGACCATTGTATTGATAATCAAGAGAGAGAGAGGGAGGAAGCCATCTAGCTACTAACTACGGACCCGTATGTCTAGAAAGAACTACTCACACATCATCGGAGAGGCACCAATGGAAGTGGTGAACCCCTCCATGGTGGTGTCTAGATTGGATCTGGTGGTTCTGGACTCTGCGGCAGCCGGAATTGATTTTCGTCGACTCCCCTAGGGTTTCTGGAATATTGGGGTATTTATAGAGCAAAGAGGTTGTTCAGGGGGCACCCGAGGTGGGCCAACCCACCAGGGCGCGCCTGGGCCTCCTGGTGTGCCCTGTTGGGTGTTGATCCCCTCGAGCCACCCCCCATGCACTTTCTTGGCCCACTGGATGTCTTTTGGCCCCAAAAAAAATCTTCCAGAAGTTTCGCTCAATTTGGACTCCGTTTGGTATTGATTTCCTGCGATGTAAAAAAACATGCAGAAAACAGCAACTAGCACTGGGCACTATGTCAATAGGTTAGTACCAAAAATGATATAAAATGATTGTAAAACATCCAAGAATGATAATATAACAGCATGGAATAATAAAAAAAATATAGATACGTTGGAGACGCATCAGTTATGATAGTGCTATACCATCCTCATGCTCCGCCTTCCTCTTCTGTCGAACAAAATTGGTCGGCAAAACATACTCGCTGTTGCTATTGGATATGAAGGTCCAAGACACTCTGGCCTGGAGCGATAACCGCCTCATAGTGCAGGACCACTGTGCCATCCACGCATTCGAGTGGAGGACCTCCTTGTTGGGATGCATAATGTCGCCGCTTCCATCTGTATATCTGCAGACCGTGTTAAGCAATGGGTAAAGCGTCTCAACCCCTAGACAAGGAGCCCGCATGGTTTATATTGATCTATCGAGGAGGAGTCCCTCGTAGGGTTTACAGGATGTGGTCCACAGCCCAACAACCAGAGAAGATTACACCAGAGGTTAATAGGGAGAAAGGATAAGAGGTTGGGAAAGAATTAATCAAGATCTCCCTAGTAACTCTATTCCTATCGTGAACATCAAGGAGAGTCTGGTCGGTCCACCACATGACCGAACCAACATATACTTTAACATCCTCCCTTAATCTGAACTCCTCAAGTTTAGATTATGTTTAAACTCTTCAAATGGTCTTGTGGACAAAGCTTTTGAAAGGCCATCTGCAACTTGTTCTTTTGAGAAAACAAACCTAATCTCCAACTCTTTGCTAGCAAATCTTTCTCTAACAAAGTGATAATCAATTTCAATGTGTTTAGTTCTTGCATGAAACACAGGATTGGCAGAGAGATATGTGGCACCTAGATTGTCACACCAAAGACAAGGAGTTGGTGTGTAACATATTCCAAGTTCCTTGAGCATTGACTTTACCCAAATAATTTCTGTTGTTGCTTTGCCAATGCTTTGTATTCTGTCTCAGTACTTGACCGTGATACTGTTGGTTGTTTCTTTGCACACCATGAGATCAAATTGGGCCCAAAGAACATTGCGAAGCCACCTATTGACCTTCTATCATCCAAGCACCCTGCCAAGTCAGAGTCAGAGAAGGCACAAACAAGGGTAGATGATGACTTGCTGAAAGTCAGGCCAACACTCAAATTATTCTTAATATATCTCAATATGCGTTTGGCAGCAGTCAAATGAGTTGTAGTAGGTGCATGAAGAAACTGACATACTTTATTGACTGCAAAGGAAATATCAGGCCTGGTAAGTGTCAAGTACTGGAGTGCTCCTACCAAACTTCCGTATCTGGTGCCATCCTCTTGACTCAAGGGGTCACCCTCTACAAGAGACAATTTTTCAGAGCTGGAGAGTGGTGTTGGAGAGGGCTTACAGCCTTGCAACCCTGCCTTGCTCAAAAGATCAGTTGCACATTTCTCTTGAGAAAGATGAAGATCACCTACATTGTTTCATTTTACCTCAATCCCAAGGAAGAAGTGCAAGTGCCCTAGATCCTTAAGAGCAAAATTTGAGTTCAAGTCTTGCAAAAGAGCCTTGACCGCTTCAGGAGAGGAACTTGTAACAATGATATCATCAACATAAATAAGCACAAAAATTATTGTGTTGGACTTATTTTAAATGAACAAAGATGTATCAGACTTGGAGGGAACAAAACCAAGGGCTTGCAACTTCATGTTCAAACAAGAGTACCACGCTCGAGGAGCTTGCTTCGGTGCATAGAGAGATTTATCAAGCCTGCATATATGAAAGGGATTATTTTTGTCCTCAAACCCAGGAGGTTGCTTCATATACACTTCCTCTTCCAGAACACCATGAAGAAATGCATTCTGCACATCTAGTTGTCAAAGACTCTAGCCTTTGGACACAACAATGGACAGAACAAGACGAATGGTGGCAGCTTTAACAATAGGACTGAATGTATCCTCATAATCCAGACCACACCTTTGCCTCAAACCTTTTGCAACAGGACGTGCTTTGTAACGACCGATAGTGCCATCTGACCTTCATTTGACGCGAAACACCCATTTGCAATCAATAACATTTTTACCTAGGTTTGAAGGGATGAGGTGCCATGTTTTATTTTTCTGAAGAGCATGAAACTCATCATCCATGGCCTGTTTCCACTTGGGATTAGCAAGGTCCTCATGAATAGTACGAGGTTCGCCCGTGGAAGCAACAGCAGCAGCTAAATTTTATTGAACTTTATAATTCACTGGTTGAATTATGCCTGATTGGAGACGTGTACACGGTGGAGTTGGTGACGAAGATGCATGCCCAGAGGATCCTGGCGCTGGCGCACTGGCTAGTGCAGAGGATTCAGCCGACCCCGAGAGATCGAGCCCACTCAAACCACGCGGATCTTCTGTGGATGGTGAGGTGGGTGGAGACAAAGAGAGGGGACTTCCTATTTGCCGCTAGTTACGGCAAAGTGCTGACGTTTCGCACAAGGCGCCGCTAACCTGGGCCGGCCCATTTCCATTGGCACGACCGTGATATGAAAAACGCAAAAAAGAGGGCGCTTGAGCTGCGGATCGATCTTGGGACCTCGTGGTCCATGGCGCGCCATGCTAAACACTGCGACAATCAACTTCTCATGTTAAGATCAAAGCGCCAGACTTAAAGAAACATACAATAGCGGCATGGACGAACAATAACCTACTGCAAGTGAACAATGCTAATAGCCACCATAATTCCTTGGATTTCGTACATAAAATGGCAGTCCGCCTTATTTGCACATTAGGTGCAAACATTTTAATATTTCATAGAGAGAGAAAAAAAATTAAACTTGAAACATTTTTTGGAATCTAAAATATAAATTCAAAATAAAGGAACAACATGAAAAAGACATTTTCCCCTGAAATCAAGAAGAATTTCTCGAAAATGAAATATTTTCTAAAAAACATGAACAAAAAACTGAAAGCGCGAACATTTTACAAAATTACGAACAAAATTTTCTCTCTCTATGAAAATTACGAAAAAACTTTGTTCTTATAAAATGTCTAATCATGAATATTTTTTAAGGGAGAATAAATTTTGAATTGTGAACAAATTTTTTTGTAAACATGAACATGTTTAGAATTTTCGAACAATATTTTGAAATGGGAACAATTTTTAAAATAACAAACAAATTTTGAATTTTTAGAACAAATTGTAAAATGGATAACAATTTTGAAAATCCCAAACAAATTTGAAATGTGAACATTTTTTAGTACATGAACAAAAATTTGAAAAATAAGAACATTTTTTGAAATTTGTGAACAATTTTTTAAGACAGGCATTTTTTGAAATCCATACCATTACTTTCAAATTTCTCAAAAAATGAAAAAAAATCATTCGAACAATTTTTGAAAAACATGAACATTTTCTAAAAATTTGGAGCAAAAATTTGAAAGCAGAAACCTTTTCTGAATTTGTGAACAAATTTTGTAGAATGAGAACATGTTTTGAATTTGTGAACAAGTTTTGTAAAATGGGAACATTTTTTGAAATTGTGAACAAAATCTTAAAACAAGAAAAAAATTGAAATTCGGATTTTTTTTGAAAATAAACCTGAAAAGAAAAAAGGAAACAGAAAAAAAGAAAAAGAATAGAAATAGAAAAAAGAAAACGAAAAAGAAACTGAAAAAAGAAAAAGCCGGTTCAGGAACCTTCTAGAAGGTTTCCAAAACCGGAAAAAAACTGGCTGGAAACATCATAGAAGGTTCCCAAAACCGGTGTATGTTGTAATGCTAAAACGGGCCGGCCCACTCAGTCGCTCGCTCACACCTCCCCTGTGCGAAGCATCAACAACTTGCCGCAACGAGCGGCAAGTAGGATTTTCCCGACAAGCATTCACGCCATCGACCACGCGATCGCAGGATCGATTCACGGCTCAAACGCGCTCCTATGTTTTTGCGTTTTTTCATCTCGGATGGTGCCACCGGAAATGGGCCGGCCCAGGTTAGCGGTGCGCTGTGCGAAGCGTGGGCACTTTGCCGCAGCGAGCGGCGTACATGAGAGCTCCGCCGCTCGCTGCGGCGAATTGTCGAGCGGACGCACAGGCGCGTCTCCAGCTGGGCCGGCCCATTCGTGCAACGCAGTGGAAAAATCCTGTAACGCTAAAACGGGCCGGCCCACTCGGTCGCTCGCTCGCACCTCCCCTGTGCGAAGCGTCAACAACTTGCCGCAACAAGCGGCAAGTAGGATTTTCCCGACAAGCATTCACGCCATCGACCACGCAAGCGCAGGATCGATTCACGGCTCAAACGCGCTCCTATGTTTTTGTGTTTTTTCATCTCGGATGGTGCCACTGGAAATGGGCCGGCTAGGTTAGCGGTGCCCTGTGCGAAGCGTCGGCACTTTGCCGCAGCGAGCGGCGTATATGAGAGCTCCGCCGCTCGCTGCGGCGAATTGTCGAGCAGACGCACAGGCGCGTCTCCAACTGGGCCGGCCCATTCGCGCAACGTAGTGAAAAAATCCCAAAAAACTCTGCTGGAGAGAGGGATCAAACCAGGGACCTACATCTTTGTACGCACGAGCATAACCATCACGATAGACAAGCTTTCTTGGTTTGCTATGGCGTGCGGAGCTAAATGTAATGGAGACCCGAACATTTTCTCAAATTTCTAACGCTAAAATTATTTTGAAAAGGTGTTTCTTAAAAAGCGAACACTTTCCAAATTTTAGAAGAAAAATTAAAAGGCATGAAGAAATTTTTGATAAACTGAACACTTTTTAAAATCCCGAACTTTTTTGAATTTAGGGAACAAAATTTTGAAATCGAGAACAAAATTTGAACATGAACTTTTTTAAAGCACGGACATTTTTTTAATCTTGAGAAGAAATTTTGAAACGGAGAACAAATTTCTAAGCACGGAATTTTGAGAATAAAATTTGAACATGAACATTTTTTAAAGCACGAACATTTTTTTAATCTTGAGAACAAAATTTGAAACAGGGAATAAATTTGAAAGCGCGGATTTTTTTAAAGCATGAACATTTTTTTTTTGAATCTGGAGAACAAATTTTGAAACATAGAATAAATTAGGAAGCGCGAACAATTTCTTAAAGCACGAACATTTTTTGAATATTGAGAACAAATTTTGACACAGAGAACAAATTTGAAAAATCCCGAATATATTTGGAAGCGCAAACATTTTTTCAAACAAAAAAGTTGAAGTCCGGTACATTATATTAATTTTGAAAATTGCACTTTTTTGTGTAACAAGAACAATTTTCGAATTCTGAGAACAATTTTTTCAAAACTGAACATTTTATGGAAAGGCAAACAAAATTTGAATATTTTGAAAAAAAAAGAGAAAAGAAAAGAAAAATAAATAATAAACCGAAGAAAGAAAATAAACAGAAAAAACGAAAAAGAAGAAAAAAAAGGGAAACGAAAGGAATTTGAAAATCTGAAGAACAAAAAGGAAATAGAAAGAGAAGAAAAGGAATTGAAAAAATGAAATAAAGAAACAGAAACACAAAGAAAGAAGAAAAAAAAGAAAGAAAAAAGGAACAGAAAAAGAAAAAAACCAGTGAAAAACCAGTTCAAGATCCTTCTGGAAGGCTCCCTAAACCGGTCAGGAACCTTCCAGAAAGTACACAAAACCGGATACTGTAGCGCGCCTAGTTGGGCCGGCCCATCTGGATCGCTAGGTCGCTCGGGTCTGTGCCTTCGCCCAACAATCTACCGCAATGAGCGTCAGCTAGGATATTCCCAAAGAGAGCGCCGCAGAAGATCCGCAGCAGGCACGGGCCGCAGCGCCCGCCTGGCGTAGACAAGCGGGGCCGACACATAGCGCGCGATCGCCGGGTCGAGAGGCGTGTATTGGGCCGCCTCACCCGGGTCAGCGGGCCCAGTCGCAAGCAGCCGCGTGGCGGACTGGGAGAGGCACGGAGCGGGGGAAAATCCTACTTGCCGCTCAGTGCGGCAAGTAGTCGACGCTTCGCACAGGGCAGGTGCGAGGGAGCAACCGAGTGGGCCGGCCCGTTTAGCGTTACAGCAGACCCCAGTTTTGGAACCTTCTATGATGTTTCCAGCCGGTTTTTTTCGGTTTTGGGAACCTTCTAGAAGGTTCCTGAACCGGCTTTTCTTTTTCAGTTTCTTTTTCGTTTTTCGTTTTTCTATTTCTCTTCTTTTACTTTTTTCTTTTTTTCTGTTTCCTTTTTTCTTTTCCTTTTTTCATTTTCAAGTTTATTTTCAAAAAAAATCTGAATTTAAATTTTTTTCCTGTTTTTCAGATTTTGTTCAAAAATTCAAAAAATGTTCCCATTTCACAAAATTTGTTCATAAATTCAAAAAATGTTCCTGCTTTCAAATTTTTGTTCCGAATTTGCAGAAAATGTTCCTGTTTTTTCAAAAATTGTTCAAATTATTTTTGTTCATTTTTTGAGAAATTTGAAAATTAATGGCATGGATTTAAAAAAATTCCTGTTTTCAAAAATTGTTCACAAATTTCAAAAAATGTGCTTATTTTTCAAATTTTTGTTCATGTATTAAAAAATGTTCTTGTTTTTCGAAATTTTCAAAAAATGTTCTTATTTTTTAAATCATGTTCAGTTTACGCCGCTGAAAAATGTTCACCTATGTAAAAAATGTTCGCACTTTCAAAAAATGTTCGAAGCACTAGAAAAAAGTTTCCGTTTCAACTGTTTGGTCATGTATATAAAAAATGTTCTCCTTTTCAAAAAATTTCTCAGTTAAAAAAAAATGTTCTGAATTTAAAAAGTTGCCCCCATTTTAAATTTTGTTCACCAATTCCAAAAAAATTGTTCATAAATTTCAAAAAATGTTCTTATTTTCAAATTTTTGTTCATGTATGAAAAATGTTCTT
The DNA here is from genome assembly GCF_002162155.2 of Triticum dicoccoides. Classification (NCBI taxonomy): domain Eukaryota; kingdom Viridiplantae; phylum Streptophyta; class Magnoliopsida; order Poales; family Poaceae; genus Triticum; species Triticum dicoccoides. Next base: position 689,836,538 of record NC_041386.1, read on the forward strand.
GTTTTTCAATTTTTTCAAAAAATGTTCTTAGTTTTTTAAATCATGTTCAGTTTACGCAGCTGAAAAATGTTCACCTATATAAAAAATGTTCGCACTTTCAAAAAATGTTCGAAGCATTAGAAAAAAGTTTCCGTTTCAACTGTTTTGTCATGTATATAAAAAATGTTCTCCTTTTCAAAATTGTTCTCAGTTAAAAAAAATTGTTCTGAATTTAAAAAGTTGTCCCCATTTTAAAACTTTGTTCACCAATTCCAGAGAAGTTGTTCATAAATTTCAAAAAATGTTCTTATTTTCAAATTTTTGTTCATGTATCAAAAAATGTTCTTGTTTTTCAATTTTTTCAAAAAATGTTCTTAGTTTTTTAAATCTTGTTCAGTTTACGCAGCTGAAAAATGTTCACCTATATAAAAAATGTTCGCACGTTCAAAAAATGTTCGAAGCATTAGAAAAAAGTTTCTGTTTCAACTGTTTGGTCATGTATATAAAAAATGTTCTCCTTTTAAAAAATGTTCTCAGTTAAAAAAACTTGTTCTGAATTTAAAAAGTTGTCCCCATTTTAAAATTTTGTTCACCAATTCCAAAAAAATTAAGTTTTCAAAAAAATGTCATCAGAGATAAACTTGAAAATTCATGTGTATTAAGTTTATTTTAAATTGTTGGTGCTCTCAAAAATTGTTTTCGTCAAAAAATTGTTTGTGTTTCCAGATTTTGTTCAAAACTTAAAAAAATGTTCATGTTTTCTGGGAAAAGTGCAGGAACTTCAAGATGATTTCACGATTTCAGAAAATTTGAAAAATAAAATTCGTGAAAATTTTTCCACGAGTTAACTTTGATGCTTCGATACTTCTTCTAGTTTCGCGATGCTTATTTGGCGCAAATGTAGTCTTGTCGTAGTGGCTTTGATCGAGGACATTTCAGCTCGCCATCGCAGGTTTGAACCCCACGAAACACAAAACTTTTTTCATTTTTTACCTTTGCATCGCAATGGGCTGGCCCAAGGAGATTGCCCCATGTGCGATTGGGCGACAACTTGCCGCAAAGAGCGGCGTATAGGATGTCCTCGGAGCGGGGGAGGGCGGTCGGTCGTTGTCCAGCCGACGGGCCGCGGATCCCAAGGAGGATTTGGTCGAGTGTGAGGCGGTCAGACGCGCCGATCCCAAGGGACATCCTGTCTCTGCGACAGAAACCTCCTGAACTGAATTTTGTGCTACATTTTCACTAGTTGACGGGCCATTTTCTGTGTGATTGCTTCCTGTATTATCAAACTCAGGTACAATACCAGGATATATACTAGTCAAGATGTTAGCATCAGCATTATCATCACCCACGCGATCAACTCCGGATAGATGGGAAGGAAAAAAGTAGGATCTCTTTTCGAAGGACGGCGTTGGCGTTGGGATGAAGCTTTGCAAAAGGGAATTGTGTTTCATCGAAAACAACATCACATGATATGTAGACACGACCAGAAGAAACATCAAGAAACTTAACACCTTTGTGTTGAGCACTGTATCCAAGAAAGAAACATTGCTTTGAATGGAACATGAGTTTTTCGACTGTTATAGGGATGAAGATTGGGCCAACAGACACAACCAAAGACTCTGAGGGTGGTGTAATCTGGTGTGACATGCAAGAGACGTTGAGTGGGTGTTTCATTAGAAATAACATGACTAGGCCACATATTGATAAGATGAACGGCTGTAAGAAATGCTTCATCCCAAAATTTAAGTGGCATGGATGCATAAGCAAGAATTGCTAAGCCAACCACAACTATATGCCTATGTTTACGCTCGGCAGGCCTATTTTGCTGGTGTGCATGTGGGCATGAGACATGATGAGAAATACCTATCTGTTGGAAAAAGGAGTTTAGTTTCTCGTATTCACCACTCCAATCATATTGGACGGTAATTATTTTACTATCGAACTTTCGTTCAACAAGTGCTTGAAAGTTATGAAAAACATGGAATACTTCTGAGCATTTTTTAAGAGGGTAAGTCCAAGTGTACTTGTTGTAGGCATCAACAATGCTTACATAGTAAGAATGTCTACCAATAGAAGTGGGTGCTGGACCCCAGACATCTGAAAAAATAAGATGCAAAGGTTTTTTAGACACACTAGTAGGCACATGATATGGCAATTTATGACTTTTTGTTCGTTGACATGAACCACAAATAGTTTCTAAGTTTCTCTCCCCAACAATTGGGAGTTTATTTCTACTAAGAATTTGATGAACATTAGCACATGAAGGATGACCTAAGCGATTGTGCCACCGTTTAGCGGAGAGCTTGATGGCACCATACACTTGTTTATTGTATTGGCAATACTTGGGAAGCAATGAATAGAGCCCTTGCACACAGGCACCTCTATGAAGAATTTTCTTCATGACCTAATCCTTGATCAAAAAGAAAAATGGGTGAAACTCTAGAAGCGCATTATTGTCAAGAGCAATAGGATGGACAGACAACAAGTTTTTGGAGTCACTAGGAACATATAATATATCATTGAGTGCAAGATCTTTGTGTGGGGTTTTGATAAGTGATTGACCAACATGACTAATCTCCATACTTGCACCATTTGCTACGGTGTAGACTTGGTCATGGCCACGATATTTTTCATGCATAGTTAGCATGTCCAGCTCTCAAGTGATGTGGTTAGTGGCGCCCGTGCCCATGTAGAAGTTGGTATCGACACCAGAGGACATGTCGGCTGTAGCTGCAACTTTCTTTTTTGGGAATTATCATCGGCGTAAAGCTAATCGCAATCTTTTGCAATGTGATTTGCTTTCTTACAAATTTGGCACTTTCCTTCATACCCCTCATAACCTTGAAAACTGCGCCTCCTTGTTGTTGTTGGGGGGTGCCTATAATTGTTGCTATTGTTAGGATAGTAGTGGCCGCCGCCACCACCCCCTTGGTAGCCGCCGCCACCATTTTGCTGCTGAGGGCCGCTGCCTTAGCCGGCACCACCAGCACCTTCGTATAGCTGCCGCCACCAGCACCGTTCTAGTTGCCGCCATCGGCCCTTGGTAGCCACTGGCACCAGCGCCGTTGTAGCCGCCACCACCACCACCTCCGCGAGATCCACCACCGCCACCATTCTTTTGGTTGCGATAGGCACCCTTGCCTCCCTGTCGGCCTCTGGCAGCAATGTTTGCAGATGACTTAAAGCTGCCATTGCCGTTGCCGTGTGATAACTCACAAGTATAGAGGATCACAACAGTTTTCGAGGGTAGAGTATTCAAACCAAATTTATTAATTTGGCACAAGGGGAGCCAAAGAATATTCTCAAGTATTAGCAGCTGAGTTGTCAATTCAACCGCACCTGAAAGACTTAATATCTGTAGTAGAAGTATAGAAGTAACGATAACGGTGGCAAAAGTAACAGTAGCAGTTTTGTAGTGATTGTAACAGTGGCAACGAGAAAATAATTAAGCAAAGCTCAATATGTGAAAAGCTCGTAGGCAACAGATCAGTGATGGATAATTATGTCGGATGGCGTTCATCATGCAATTATTATAACCTATGGTGACACAAAACTAGGTCCAATTCATCAATATAATGTAGGCATGTATTCCGAATATAGCCATACATGCTTATGGAAAAGAACTTGCATGATATCTTTTATCCTACCCTCCGGTGGCAGCAGGGTCCTAATTGAAACCAAGGGATATTAAGCCTCCTTTGAATAGAGAACCGGACCAAAGCATTAGCGCTTAATGAATACATGAACTCCTCAAACTACGGTAATCACCGGAAAGAATCCCAATTATTGTCACCTTGGGGTATGCGGATCATAATTCGTAATAGGTGTTTACAACTTCAAAGATAGAATTAAGAACACAAATATATTCATGAAAATATAATAGGTTCAGATCTTCAATCGTGGCACTCGGGCCCTAGTGACAAGCATTAAGCATAGCAAAGTCATAGCAACATCAATCTCAGAAGACAGTGGATACTAGGGATCAAACCCTAACAAAACCAACTCGATTACATGATAAATTTCATCCAACCCATCATCGTCCAGCAAGCCTACGATGGAATTACTCATGCACGGCGGTAAGCATCATGAAATTGGTGATGGAGGAAGGTTGGTGATGATGACGGCGACGAATCCCCCTCTCCGGAGCCCCGAATGGACTCCAGATCTGCCCTCCCAATGAAGAACAGGAGGTGGCGGCGGCTCCGTATCGTAAAACGCGATGAGTCCTTCTCTCTGATTTCCCCCCCAAACGTGAATATATAGATTTGGAGTTAGGGTCAGAGGACGTCCATGGGACACACAAGGCAGGGGCGCACCCAGGGGGTAGGGCGCGCCCCCACCCTTGTGGTCAGCTGGTGGGTCCCCTCTGGTTGATTCTTTTGCCTGCATTTTTTTATATATTCCAAAAATATTCCCCGTAAATTTTCAAATCATTCCGAGGACTTCTATTTCTGCACAAAAATAACACCAAGGCAATTCTGCTGAAAATAGCGTCAGTCCGGGTTAGTTCCATTCAAATCATGCAAGTTAGATTCCAAAACAAGGGCAAAATAGTTTGGAAAAGTAGATACGATGGAGACATATCACCGTGGAACATGTCGACTCGCTGGTCGAAATTAGCCACCAGAGAAAGGAGGAGGTCGACAGTGATTGGATCGGTGCGGACGTCCAACGCGGATATGATGGGCTGGTACTCCATGTCGAGTCCGGGTATGATGGAGGAGATCAACTCTGGCTCCCCGATCGGTTTGCCCGCAGCCACGAGCTCGTCGGAGAGCGACCTCATGTGGCCAAAGTGGGCTGAGGACGATTGGGACCCCTTTTGCGCATTGATTAGGGCAGCCCTGATGTTGTTCGCGCGCGACAAAAACACGGCGGAGAACATGTTCCTTAACGCGCTCCATATTGTATGTGATTTCTCCAGCGAAGCCACCTGAACTAGGACTTCCTTGGAAAGGTTTCGGAGAAGGTATGCGACTATTTGCTGATCCTGAATCAACCAGGGGGCATAGGCAGGGTTTGCAACGACTTGGTCCTTGCCATCTGAGTTTTTTGTGATAATGGTTTTAGGAGGTGCTTTCATGGTTTGATCAAGGTAGCCATATCACTACAAAAAAAGACACATCCATGGCATTTTGGGCCGAACAATTTTTTCTATCATATATATGACACTTCTATGACGATAATTGTGACAAAACCCGGTATCATCATAGATGTGGTGGGCTCCTACATCTATGACAAAAAATCATGACAGAAAATGGGCTTTTCGTCCTGGGTGGGCCGGAGATGCAGCTGCATGACATTCTTTGGGCCGTCCATGACGGAAAAAACCGTG
>NC_041386.1:689842423-689894631 GCF_002162155.2 Triticum dicoccoides
GGATGAACAGTGAGCGGTGGCGTTGCCTCTGGATGAACAGGACCCCGTGGTGTGGTGGAGGGATGGATGAACAGTAGAGGGTGGAGGGGTGGTTGAACATGACCCCATGGTGTGGAGGGTTGGATGAACAGTAGACGGTGGAGGGGTGGTTGAACAGTAGCCGGTGGAGTAGCGCGCGGTGGAGGCTGGATGAACAGGAGCCCGTGGAGGCTGGAGGAGGTCCACGGTAGCCCGTGGAGGCTGGAGGAGGTCGACGGTGGAGATGAACAGTATCCCGTGGAGTCCCGTTTTGCCGTACGCCACACCCCTCCCGATGAACATGACCCCCGTTTCGACCGTAGCGCTCCAACACAAGTCTGTTTCGTCCGTTTTGCGGTACGCCACACCGCTCCACCCCCGTTTCGATTGTAGGAGGTCCGTTTCGTCCGTTTTGCAGTACGCCACACCCCTCCTGATAAACAGGACCCCCGTTTCGACCGTAGGAGGTTCGTTTCCTCCGTTTTGCGTTACGCCACACCCCTCCCGATCAACAGGACCCCCTTCCGAACGTAGGAGGTCCGTTTCCTCCGTTGTGCGGTACGCCAAGCCTCGTTTCCATCACCCGTTTCGTCCAAGCCCTCCCGATGAACACGACCACACATTCCGTTCCGACCCAGCCGGTTGGCTCCCACACGTTCCCTTGCCTCCCGATGAACACGACGCATTCCGTTGCCTCCCCATGAGCACAACGCACTCCATTGCCTCCCCATGAACACGACGACGACGCTGTTTCTCCGTTCCGACCCAGCCATGTACACGATCCATGGCCGTACGTATGCGCGAGTAGGCGTTCGAGACCCCGCCCGTATGTACACATACGTGGTCGTATTTTCTTTCTTACACCTTGGCCACTGTACGTACGTGTACATGCTACGTGCGCGCCTCTACTATGACACGTGCGCGCCTCTACAACGACCAGTATGTACGTACACGTTCGCGACCAGAATGACAACGCTACGTACGCTTCGACCAGGTGGGTCCCGACTATCAGGCACTTCCTTGCGTGCGAAGATGTAGCTGGTGGGTCCCAGCAGTCAGGGGGCGAATCGTTTTTCTTATTTTTTGCCCGGACGCACTTCCTTGCATGCGGAGATGTAGCTGGTGGGTCCCAGCAGTCAGGGGGGCGAATCGTTTTGCTTTTTTTCCCGTACGCACTTCCTTGCGGGCGAAGGTGTAGCTGGTGGGTCCCAGCAGTCAGGGGGGAAACGTTTTTTTTCACGAAATACGGTGGCCCGTCCGGTGGGTCCCCGCTGTCAGGTGGAGGAATAATTATTTTGCGCGTAATAAGGAGGCACTTCCTTGCTGTGGCCGTGGACCCAGTCAGCGTCTCCACGCACAGTACTCTTCTGATGGAAGTCGGTCCTTGACCACATTGACCACGCTGCGCTGAGAGCACCACGGCGGTGGACGACGGCGAGGCCTAGGAAGGGGACGACACGGAGGCAGGGAAGACTCGGCAATTGTTTCCCACGCGGAGGGGAGTACGACTGTACGAGGGTTTACTGGTTCGTCTACCGTCACCGGAGAATAACAGCAGGTGTGGGTGAGTAGAGGGATGGCTAGGCCAGCGATGGGAGTACGGTGGGGCGGTGAGGCCTGCGCGGCAGCACAGACGGCCACGGGGAGGAGGGAGCAGGCAGACCTGCCGGCGCTTATTTGAGCGGCTGGAGCAGGAAGAGCAGAGATTGAAGAAGCACGACGGCCGTTGAATGGACATCCAACAATCACTGCTTGTGCGTCAACCTTTTTTAGGAAAGCCTCAAATCTGTGGAAAACAACATACAACCCATCTGCCATTATTTGTAATAATTTACAGCCCATTTGCTAATTCTTAAGGTTTTTTTGGCCCATATTCTTTTTGTTAGCATTACAGCCCATATTGTGGCCACGGTTAAAAAATTATACGAAATTTTGCATATTTCGGTGCGGTCCGAACTGTTTTTAATCCCAAAATTTCGACTCACATTCAAACTGATTTTAAAAATAAATGTATATCAATATAAAATCCAACAAATTCTCCACGCATAAAAATTAATGTAATTTAAAATCTTGAAATGAAAAAAAAAGATATTTGAAACTAATTGCCGGTTTGATGTGTTTTAAAAATGTACAGCCAATTTCTCATTACTGATGGGCCATTTTCTTGGCCAACCGAATGAAAGCTCTCCTCGTCTTGAAAGATTTGCAACCCAACAGGCCTGGCAAAGCGATTTACTTGGCAAATCACAAAAAAACTGGGCTGTGGCCGTGGACCCAGCTGTCAGTGTCAGGACCCCGACTCGATGTCACATCGATCTAGCTGGTAACACCTCATATCACTTTGTGGCCTCACGCACGGTATCCCCACGGGTGTCGTCTTACCTTTTCCCGGGACCGTTTGCGCCTTTTGGCTCACGTATATGATAGTGTCGCCAGCATCCATATGATAAAGAGCCCGGGCTGACATGACTAGTCGTAAACCCAAAGTGGCACAGACTTACAGGGACAGGCATCCATGACCCAGCTTCGAACGTGTCGGTCATCAGCAAGTGGGTCCGGGCTGTAGCACTGGGCTAGCAGGACTCCGGTAAACCGGGCTGTAGCGGGCTAACAGGACTCCGGTACTCAAAGCGTGACATTTCCCCGAAGGGACAGACACAGGAACGAAGAAGGACACATGCCGGCCAGCCTAAGTGTTCCAGAGCAGTAGCAAGCTACCATGGCTCAGCGGTAACACTAGGAGACATTTCCCGGTAAGAGAGGCTACTAAAGATAAACAACTAGATAGTCAGATCCCACACATACCAAGCATTTCAATCATACACACATTATGCTCGATATGTGCAAATACAACGAAGCATCACAACATGACTCTACGACACAAGTACTTTATTTAAGGCTCAGGGCGCCATACATAATATACACACAAAGTTACGGGTCTCACGACCCAACATACAAGTTATACAATCATACAAGCCAACAGCGGAAGTAACTTGTCTGAGTACAGACAACTAGTAAAATAAAAGAGGCTTGGAAAGCCTGGCTATACTATGTGGTCCTCCACAAGCTCAGGGTCACCACCTGGGTCTTTAGCCTACTCGTTGATGTCAACGTCTACTTAGAACCCATCAGAAGGGGTTGCAGCGTCTTCTGTAAAAATGTAGATTATAGCAACATGAGTACAAAGGTACTCAGCAAGACTTACATCAGATCCTACATACATGCATAGTATCAAGAAGGGTTGGTGGAGTTATTGCAGCAAGCCAGCCTTGACTCTTGGCTAGACTATCCTACGATACTCCATTTGAAATAGTTTTGCGCACACGAGTCCACCATTCACCACTTCAATACACTACCGAGGATCCACCTCCGTCTTCCTACGGAAGAGCCATCCTCGGCACTCACACTTATCTTGAGGCTTTTAATAGTTTCCATTTACTTGTCTATGAACTGTATAGGCAACCAAGTAGTCCTTCACCGCGGACGCGGCTATTCGAATAGATCATGTTAACCCTGCAGGGGTGTACTTCTTCATACACGCTCTCACCACTTATCGTCGTTTACACGACATGTACTCGGCAACCTTCAAGCGGAAGCCCAACGTGGGTGTCGGCCACGACCTACCTAATCACCTAAGCTTCCAGTCCAGGTTTATCGCCTATTCGGGTTCCATCCGCAGGGAGTCCGGCCGAGGTTTCCCATACGGCCCCGAACGATGTGAACAGGGTTCCCGAGATACCTAACGGGTATTCGGTACACCCGGCCACGTACCTACCGCATCACAGCCCACCCCTACGGTCAGCGCTGTCCACGGCCTCCAGTAGGCTACAAACACCAGAAACTACTTGCAACTCCTGGACGGAGAGCTAGGGTGAATAAGAAGTCGAGAGGGTCCATTGGTTTCGGGCCCAATGCATGGTAGTAGCTGATTCTTAAATCACACATACAGATCTCAGTGCTTAAGGTCGGCTTCAATGAAACAACCCACCATGTACTCCTACATGGCCTCTCATCGATACCTTTACCAAATCGTGTTCACCACACCACTCTCATTACCGACATAATCATTTCACTCTAGCCCATCACCCAGATGAACCAGACCTGACACGACTCTAAGCATAGCAGGCATAGCAAGGTAGGAACAACACATACATATGGCTCAATCAACTCCTACACATGCTAGTGGGTTTCATCTAGTTACTGTGGCAATGACAGGTCATGCAGAGGAAATAGGTTCAACTACCGTAGCACACAGCAGTTTGAATCGCGTTGTCTTAATGCAGTAAAAGAGAGCAGGAGCGAGAACATGGGATTGTATCGATATGATCAAATGGTTGGTTGCTTGCCTGATGGTTCGTTGCACGGATACGATTCCTCGTTAGGGTAATCACGGTACTCCTTGGGGACAGATCCTGTCGCAAAGGATAACGATACACAGGCATCACCAAACAATGTGCAACAATATGATGCATGCACGAAACATGGCAATATGACTGTGTTGGGCTAATGCAACTAAAACCAGATGTGTTTGAGCAAATTTGAATCAAAGATTCAAATTCCAGATTCAAATATGGCCTTTTAAAGTGCCTTTTCTTGTCCTGATTGAAACATCAAGTTAACTTGTTTGATCATGCATGAAAATAGTACACATGGATAGATTGGATTTTTCTGATCATTTTTCATATATTATTTGTCCAATTTGGAGTTACAGAATAAAAGTTATAAATTTTTGAAGTTTAAATAATATTCTGGAATTTCCTGATTTAAATTAAATTCAGAATATCATTTACTGCGTCAGCCTGACATCACAGTGACATCGGCAGGTCAACAGGGCTGGCTCAGGTCAAACCTGACGTGTGGGGTCCACACGTCAGTGTCCAGGGGCTAAGCCCGCGTTGACCCCGGGCTGGTTAGCTTTGACTAACCCCTGGGGCCCACTTGTCAGCGTCAGTAGGTGGTGGATTAGTGGCTAATTAACTAGGCCACGTCAGCTCGCCGGAGTTCTGGCCGGCGGCGACCAACAGTGCGGCGGCGATAGTGGTTTTGGTCGTTTCGGCCACCAAATGGAACGTGGCGACCACCGGAGTGAAGCTGAGGACGACCCGCGGCTCTTGGCGGAGTCCGTTGGGGTCGGGGTGGCCGGAGCTGACGGCGGTGAGCTCGGCTGCGGCCGCCGGGGTTCGGTCGTGCGCGGGTTTGGTGCTGGAGCTCGAAGTCGAGCAAAGTGAGGCGCTAGGGATGCTCTACGGGTTCTTGCGAACGTGTTGGACTCGCCGGGGTGACCAAATGGTCACCGGAGCTGCGTCGACGGCGAGCTCGGCGACGGCGGAGGTTCGGCCGAGGTGGGGATGCAGCTACGGTGAGGGAACGAGGGGAAGGAGAGGGGGAAACGGCTCGGGGGCTCACCGCGGTTGCAGTGGGCGTCGAAGCGGGCTCGGGGACGCGCTGGAGACGGCGAATTCGTCGGTGACGGTGGTCGGTGCCCGAAGAGGGGAACGGCGACGTGGCGGCGATGCAGGGCTTCCGGGGACTCGTGGAGCGGTGGGGAGGAAGAGGGAGTTGTGGCGGAGCTTCTGAGCTACTCGGGGGAGCGAGGGGTGGCCGGAGGCAGTGGCTAAGGCGAACGGCGGCGACGGTGTGCTTCGGCCGAGAGCGAGAGAGAGCGAGGGAGAAACGGGGGAGAGTGAGCGAGAGCAGGGGGGATCGGGACGGGCTGCGGGCGTCGTCCACGCGGCCAGGAGGGCGTCGGCAAGCAGGAGGTGGCCGCGCGGCCGCGCGCGCGCGAGCACGCAGCAGCTTCGGGGCGTGGGGAGGAAGACGACGGGGAGCTACAGTGCTGGGCTGGCTAGCTGGGCCGAGCTGAACAGGGAGGAGCCCAGGTAAGCTTCTCCCTTTTAGTTTTTTTTTCTGTTTTCTGTTTTATTTAATAAAACTGCAACTTTGTTGAATTAAATAAAATACCTAGGCAACTCCAAAATTCACCAAACTACTCCTGGCTCATAGTTGGATTATTTCCAACATGAAACATTTTAGTTTGGAGATATTTGAGCATTTAAATATTTTATATTATTTTAAATGCCCAAATTCAAATAGTTATGATTTAACTCAAGAACCCTAGGATGGCCTAGAAAAGTGTGCACCATTTTTGGCAGAGGTTCTGAACCAAGGCAAAAATGATGGGCATTTTAGAAGGGCATTTCAGGTTCATTGAAAATTTGTTTTAGTAACCCTAGTTGGTTTCAGAGGGGACTGGGGGTTCTGTCATCCCCATTTCAAGTTTCTGATGAAAGAGTAAACATGATGCAACACTCTAATGCATGACTAGCTAGGGTGTGACAACTCACCCCCACTCAAAAGAATCTCGTCCCGAGATTTGGGTTCCTCCGAGAAGAAGGCGGGATACTCGAGTCGAAGACGATCCTCCCTTTCCCAAGTTGCTTCATCTTCAGAATGGTGCGACCATTGAACCTTGAGAAACTTGATATTATGACGTCGCGTGGTACGCTCGGCTTGATCGAGGATACGGATGGGATACTCTCGATAGGTAAGATTATCTTGGAGATCAAGCGTTTCGTGGTCCACTTCACGGATAGGATCCGAGAAGCAACGCCTGAGTTGAGAAACGTGGAAGACATCGTGAACTCTGGAGAGGTGCGGAGGTAGTTCCAACTGGTAGGCAACTTCTCCTCGTTTGGCAAGAATGCGAAAAGGTCCAATGTAATGAGGAGCCAATTTGCCTTTGATACCGAAACGAGGGGTTCCCTTCAGAGGGGTGACCCGAAGATAAGCCTTCTCGTCAACCTCGAAAGTCATAGCCTTATGTTTTCGGTCATATTGACTCTTTTGACGAGATTGGGCTGTTTTCAACTTTTCACGAACGATACGAACTTGTTCTTCTGCTTCCTGAATCATATCCGGGCCAAAGAATTGTCTTTCCCCGGTCTCTGACCAGTTAAGGGGTGTTCGACATCGTCGTCCATAGAGAACTTCAAAAGGGGCTTTACCCAAGCTAGATTGATAGCTGTTGTTGTAAGCGAATTCGGCAAATGGAAGGCACTTCTCCCAGTCCATTCCGAACGACATAACAGAGGCTCGAAGCATGTCTTCTAGAATTTGGTTGACGCGTTCCACTTGACCACTTGACTGAGGGTGGAAAACGGTGCTAAAGAAGAGACGAGTTCCCATAGCGTTTTGGAAACTTTCCCAAAATCGAGAGGTGAAAAGACTTCCTCGATCCGAATTGATTTCCAAAGGAACACCATGGAGGGACACTATTCGGGAGATGTATAAGTCTGCCAGCTGACTAGCGGTTATACTCTCACGAACAGGTAAGAAATGAGCTACTTTGGAAAGACGATCGACCACGACGAAAATAGCATTATTCCCTCTTTTGGTCCGGGGAAAACCGGTAATGAAATCCATACCAATCTTATCCCATTTCCATTCAGGAATAGCTAAGGGTTGAAGGGTGCCAGCAGGCCGTTGATGCTCTGCTTTTACACGACGACAGACGTCGCAATTTGCAATATACTGAGCAATTTCTCTCTTCATCCTAGTCCACCAGAACCTCTGGCGTAGGTCCTGATACATCTTAGTACTACCGGGATGAATGGTGAGAGGAGATTCATGAGCTTCCTTAAGGATCAATCGCCTCAGGTTGCGCACCTTGGGAACCACTAGTCGATCCCCGAAGTATACGACTCCTTGATCATTAACGGAGAAACAATTCGCAATTCCTTTCTGAATGTTTCTCTTGATGCGGGAGATTCCCGGATCTACCTTCTGTGCTTTGATAATTTGATCCGTAAGGGTAGGTTTTGCCACCAAGGTGGAGAGAAAACCTTGAGGTACAATGTGAAGGTTAAGCTTCCGAAATTCCTCATGGAGAAGCGGTTGACTTTGTTGTAACATCAGGTTGTTACAATAAGATTTACGACTTAGCGCATCAGCCATGACGTTGGCTTTCCCTGGGGTGTAGGTTATTCCTAAGTCGAAGTCTGTGATCAATTCAACCCAACGTCTTTGCCTAAGATTCAGATCCGGTTGGGTGAAGATGTACTTCAGACTTTGGTGATCAGTGAATATTTCGCAACGATTACCGAGAAGGTAATGTCGCCAGGTCTTAAGTGCATAGACTACGGCTGCAAGTTCTAGATCATGAGTAGGGTAATTCTCCTCATGTGGGTGCAATTGCCGTGAAGCGTAAGCAATTACGTGTCGATCTTGCATGAGAATGCAACCTAGCCCTTGTCGTGAGGCGTCGCAGTAGATAACAAAGTCTTTGGAGAAGTCTGGTGGTACCAGCACAGGAGCAGAGGTCAGGCGTCTTTTCAGTTCCTGAAAGCTGTGCTCACATTGTGGAGTCCATTCGAACTTTTTATCTTTCTTGAGGAGTTCGGTTAGAGGTTTAGCAACTTTGGAGAAGTTCTCGACAAAGCGACGGCAATAGCTCGCTAAGCCTAGAAAACTCCGAACTTGCTTGACCGATTCGGGTGGAGTCCAATCAAGGACGGCTTGAACTCGCTCAGGGTTAACCGCAATACCTTTACCAGATATTACATGACCCAGATAGGTCACTTCTGGCAACCAGAATTCACATTTAGAAAATTTGGCATAAAGGCGATGCTCTCGAAGTTTCTGCAACACTAGTCTTAGATGTTCGGCATGTTCTTCCTCGTTCTTGGAGTAGATGAGTATATCATCGAGATAAACTACGACGAATTTATCCAAATACTCCATGAAGATTGAGTTCATTAACCGAGAAAAGGTGGCTGGAGCGTTGGTTAAACCGAAGGACATGACGGTGTACTCGTATTGGCCGTAACGAGTAACAAAGGCCGTTTTAGGAATGTCCCCGTTTCTGATTTTGATTTGATGGTAGCCCAACCTCAAATCCATCTTGGAGAAGACTGAGGATCCAGCGAGCTGATCATACAGATCGTTGATCCTGGGAAGCGGGTATTTGTTCTTGATTGTGACCAAATTGACAGGTCGGTAATCTACAACCATCCGGTCCGTACCATCCTTCTTCTTGACGAATAGGACGGGGCAAGCCCACGGAGATGAACTAGGGCGGATGAAACCCTTTTTCAAGGATTCATCGAGTTGCTTCTTAAGCTCGGCTAGTTCTAGGGGTGCCATCTTATAAGGTCTTCTAGCAATCGGAACGGTTCCTGGAATGAGGTCTATTACGAACTCAACATCCCTGTCAGGTGGAACCCCTGGCAATTCCTCTGGAAAGACATCCGGAAAATCACGGACTACCGGAACGTCCTCAAGGTCTGGCAAAGGACTGGCGTTAAGAGAATATAACTGCCGCTTGGCTATTCGGGTCAAGACGTTGACTATCTTTCCCGAAGGATGGGTGAGTTGAACAGTCCTAGAGAAGCAATCAATTTTGGCATGATGAGCTGACATCCAGTCCATACCCAAAATGATATTAATGTCTGAAGATTTAAGGGCTATCAAAGATGCAAGGAAGACAAGTCTATCGACTTGGATTTCATTCCCATAACTTACCCTAGAGGTCTGCCATCTAGACCCAGGGGTAGAGATTTCCATAGTGGACGGCAGATCACAGAATGCAACGTTATGCAAACGAGCATAATTTTCAGATATAAAGGAATGAGAGGCTCCTGTATCGAAAAGAACAGATGCCGGGTGGCAATTAACAAGAAGCGTACCGAGAACGACGTTGGGATCTTCTTGAGCTTCTTTGGCAGAGACACAGTTGACATGGCCACGTGAAGCGGTGACCGGTTTAGCGTGGAACACTTTTCCTGTCGGCTTGCCACGGCCAACAGCTTTAGCAGATTGATTGGGGTTGGTCTGGGGGCACTCACGCATATAGTGACCAGATTCCCCACACTTAAAACAGGTCACGGAACTGGTACGTGGAGGAGCATTATTGATTGGACCCCCATAGGGCTTGGCCGGTGCAGACTGTTGAACAGGGCGAGGCGCCTGGAAAGATGGCCTCGGTGTGAACCTGGGTGGCAAGGCGGTGTTGGGTAACCACACGCGGCGCTTCTGAGGACCAGCACCGGATGAGGAACCCATGTCACGTCCATGCTTGCGTGTTGCGTCATAGTCAGTCTGACCAGTTTCAGCACTGATGGCTTTGTTGACAAGTTTCGAAAAAGATGTGCACTCATGCAGGCGGAGGTCGCGGCGAAGCTCAGGACTAAGGCCCTTACGGAACCTTGCTTGCTTCTTGGCGTCAGTAGACACTTCCTCAGCTGCATATCGGGCGAGCTTACCAAACTCTCTGCTATAGGCATCCACGGAAAGTCGGCCTTGGGTGAAATTGCAAAATTCTTCACGCTTACGGTCCATGAGACCCTCCGGAATGTGATGTTCACGGAAAGCCTCGCTGAACTCAGCCCAAGTAGTGACATGGCCCGCTGGGCGCATAGCTCCATAATTCTCCCACCATAGACTGGCGGGGCCTTCAAGGTGATATGCGGCAAAGGTGACCTTGTCAGCCTCCGCTACCAGCGCGGAACGCAGCTTGTGAGAAATACTGCGAAGCCAGTCATCAGCGTCGAGAGGCTCGACGGAGTGGTGGAACGTGGGTGGATGCAATTTGATAAAATCGCTGAGTGACACCACGTTAACCCTCTGATGGTGTGCTGTATTCTGTTCAATACGCTCCAACAAACGGTTTGTCTCCCGCTTGTTCCTCTCAGCTTCCATCATCACCTCGGCTAGTGAAGGAGGATGAGGCAGATTTTCATTCCTGGCTTCACTGCCTTCGGCCTGCTCTTTAGAAGCAGGGTTGGCGCGCGTGTTGACCATCCTAGGTAAACAAGCCAATGATTTAGTCAGAATGATAAAATTCCGACATAGGATACATAACGCAAGGAATAACTCGGAATGCAAGATGATCATCCGTATGACATGGTAGATACAGAAACTGCTTCTTTTATTCCATCGTCATACACACCATACAAGGTTTAGTACAAGACCAAACAAAGTACTATTACGGTGAAAAGGGATTACATCTCATCGGAGGCATTCCAAACTCCTATACATTATTTTTCTACAACTCCGGAAAAAGTACAAACTAGGTCATATCCCACGAGTCACGCGGGATGACAGGCGACACAGCTAGTGCGAACTAGGGATACTATCACTAACTCAGACCGATCCGTAGTAGTCCTCGTAGAAGTCACCTCCATAGCCCGGAAGTTCAACATGATCATCCGGAAACAGACGGTCTCGCGGAGCTTGTGGACCATAGGGGCTAGGATGAGGTCTTGGACCAGCAAACGGTGGCCTGCGGGGACCGCGAGGTGGGGTGATGCCTCCTACATCACGCCAAACCATCACGTCTGGCAGAGCAGATCTCACAGGATAGAGATCGCGCATATCTGAAAATCCAGCTTGCACCGCCGGTGCGAACCGAGTCAAAGTGGCCCAGTGGTCAGCACGGGTATTGAAGAGCTCTAACCTTAAGGCCCGATTTTCACGGTCCTTATCCTCGAGCATCTCAGCAGTGGTGCGAGTTCGTGAATCCTCCTGAATGGAATCAGCATATATAGCCTGGAAATATCCTTGTGCTCCCGGAAGTGATCCTGGCATATACCGGAAGTCAGAGTCCCGAAATAACCCAGATCTGACTCGCATAATGGTCATCATGGAGTAGGCGGCATCCTGCACAGCCATCTCGATAGTAACCCCGAGTCCATAGGAGCAGTGAAGAGGCTCAGTGGATCCAGGATAAGATGGAAATATCCTGACAGTGCAGAGATACTGGCTTTGATTAAAGTCTCGGAATTGCTCTTCGACCGTGTACTCAGGATACCAGCGGTATCCAGCCTCAGTCATTACCCTGACCAACTTAGCAGTATGGCCGGGTACATCTAGGCATCGAGTCAGGCGAACCACTTGATTGAGGTCGCGAGTGGCCATCTGAAAGCATAGTTATGATGCAAAGGCATTAGAATTTCTAGCAAAATTTCGGCAGCATAACAGCTGTAAATGCTCAAAAAGGATATTGAGACATTTGACAAAGGATTTCGTACACACCCAACATCATCATATCAAGTTCTGAATCCATTCTAACAACATAATGTGGTAGTAGAACTGAACTAGGCTTGTATCCATCAAACTTATAAGGTACTACTGATTAGTAACACGTGATCCTGATAGAGAGAACAGATCTTAATTCCTTAACCCCCGGTGGAAGAATGGACTGACTCAGATCAGAATGTCATAAGGTATAAGGAGTAAAAAGAGCCTTACGTTCCAACCCACAAACAATTCCCCTACATATAACTAAAGAATTTCTAGACTCAACATCGACCAGTTTGGCTTGGAGAACCTGCAGGCAGTCCGGCTCTGATGCCAACGCTGTCAGGACCCCGACTCGATGTCACATCGATCTAGCTGGTAACACCTCATATCACTTTGTGGCCTCACGCACGGTATCCCCACGGGTGTCGTCTTACCTTTTCCCGGGACCGTTTGCGCCTTTTGGCTCACGTATATGATAGTGTCGCTAGCATCCATATGATAAAGAGCCCGGGCTGACATGACTAGTCGTAAACCCAAAGTGGCACAGACTTACAGGGACAGGCATCCATGACCCAGCTTCGAACGTGTCGGTCATCAGCAAGTGGGTCCGGGCTGTAGCACTGGGCTAGCAGGACTCCGGTAAACCGGGCTGTAGCGGGCTAACAGGACTCCGGTACTCAAAGCGTGACATTTCCCCGAAGGGACAGACACAGGAACGAAGAAGGAAACATGCCGGCCAGCCTAAGTGTTCCAGAGCAGTAGCAAGCTACCATGGCTCAGCGGTAACACTAGGAGACATTTCCCGGTAAGAGAGGCTACTAAAGATAAACAACTAGATAGTCAGATCCCACACATACCAAGCATTTCAATCATACACACAATATGCTCGATATGTGCAAATACAACGAAGCATCACAACATGACTCTACGACACAAGTACTTTATTTAAGGCTCAGGGAGCCATACATAACATACACAGAGGAACGGGTCTCACGACCCGACATTCAAGTCATACAGTCATACAAACCAGCAGCGGAAGTAACTTGTCTGAGTACAGACAACTAGTAAAATAAAAGAGGCTTGGAAAGCCTAGCTATACTACATGGTCCTTCACAAGCTCAGGATCACCACCTGGGCCTTTAGCCTACTCGTTGATGTCAATGTCTACATAGAACCCATCAGAAGGGGTTGCAGCGTCTTCTGTAAAAAAGTAAATTATAGCAACATGAGTACAAAGGTACTCAGCAAGGCTTACATCAGATCCTACATACATGCATATTGTCAAGAAGGGTTGGTGGAGTTATTGCAGCAAGCCAGCTTTGACTCTTGGCTAGACTATCCTACGATACTTCAACTTGAAATGGTTTTGCGCACACGAGTCCACTACTCACCACTTCAATACACTACCGAGGATCCGCCTCCGTCTTCCTACGGAAGAGCCATCCTCGGCACTCACACTTATCTTGAGGCTTTTAGTAGTTTCCATTTACTTGTCTATGAACTGTATAGGCAACCAAGTAGTCCTTTACCGCGGACGCGGCTATTCGAATAGATCATGATAACCCTGCAGGGGTGTACTTCTTCATACACGCTCTCACCACTTACCGTCGTTTACACGACATGTACTCGGCAACCTTCAAGCGGAAGCCCAACGTGGGTGTCGGCCACGACCTACCTAATCGCCTAAGTCTCTAGTCCAGGTTTATCGCCTATTTGGGTTCCATCCATGAGGAGATCCGGCCGAGGTATCGCTCACAGCCCCAAACGATGTGAACAGGGTTCCCGAGATACCTAACGGGTATTCGGTACACCGTGCCACGTACCTACAGCATCACAGCCCACCCCTACGGTCAGCGCTGTCCACGGCCTCCAGTATACTACAAACACCAGAAACTACTTGCAACTCCTGGACAGAGAACTAGGGTGACTAAGAAGTCGAGAGGGTCCATTGGTTTCGGGCCCAATGCATGGTAGTAGCTGAATCTTAAATCACACATACAGATCTCAGTGCTTAAGGTCGGCTTCAATGAAACAACCCACCATGTACTCCTACATGGCCTCTCATCGATACCTTTACCAAATCGTGTTCACCACACCACTCTCATTACCGACATAATCATTTCACTCTAGCCCATCACCCAGATGAACCAGACCTGACACGACTCTAAGCATAGCAGGCATAGCAAGGTAGGAACAACACATACATATGGCTCAATCAACTCCTACACATGCTAGTGGGTTTCATCTAGTTACTGTGGCAATGACAGGTCATGCAGAGGAAATGGGTTCAACTACCGTAGCACACAGCAGTTTGAATCGCGTTGTCTTAATGCAGTAAAAGAGAGCAGGAGCGAGAACATGGGATTGTATCGATATGATCAAATGGTTGGTTGCTTGCCTGATGGTTCGTTGCACGGATACGATTCCTCGTTAGGGTAATCACGGTACTCCTCGGGGACAGATCCTGTCGCAAAGGATAACGATACACAGGCATCACCAAACAATGTGCAACAATATGATGCATGCACGAAACATGGCAATATGAGTGTGTTGGGCTAATGCAACTAAAACCAAATGTGTTTGAGCAAATTTGAATCAAAGATTCAAATTCCAGATTCAAATATGGCCTTTTAAAGTGCCTTTTCTTGTCCTGATTGAAACATCAAGTTAACTTGTTTGATCATGCATGAAAATAGTACAGATGGATAGATTGGATTTTTCTGATCATTTTTCATATATTATTTGTCCAATTTGGAGTTACAGAATAAAAGTTATGAATTTTTGAAGTTTAAATAATATTCTGGAATTTCCTGATTTAAATTAAATTCAGAATATCATTTACTGCGTCAGCCTGACATCACAGTGACATCAGCAGGTCAACAGGGCTGGCTCAGGTCAAACCTGACGTGTGGGGTCCACACGTCAGTGTCCAGGGGCTAAGCCCGCGTTGACCCCGGGCTGGTTAGCTTTGACTAACCCCTGGGGCCCACTTGTCAGCGTCAGTAGGTGGTGGATTAGTGGCTAATTAACTAGGCCACGTCAGCTCGCCGGAGTTCTGGCCGGCGGCGACCAACAGTGCGGCGGCGATAGTGGTTTTGGTCGTTTCGGCCACCAAATGGAACGTGGCGACCACCGGAGTGAAGCTGAGGACGACCCGCGGCTCTTGGCGGAGTCCGTTGGGGTCGGGGTGGCCGGAGCTGACGGCGGTGAGCTCGGCTGCGGCCGCCGGGGTTCGGTCGTGCGCGGGTTTGGTGCTGGAGCTCGAAGTCGAGCAAAGTGAGGCGCTAGGGATGCTCTACGGGTTCTTGCGAACGTGTTGGACTCGCCGGGGTGACCAAATGGTCACCGGAGCTGCGTCGACGGCGAGCTCGGCGACGGCGGAGGTTCGGCCGAGGTGGGGATGCAGCTACGGTGAGGGAACGAGGGGAAGGAGAGGGGGAAACGGCTCGGGGGCTCACCGCGGTTGCAGTGGGCATCGAAGCGGGCTCGGGGACGCGCTGGAGACGGCGAATTCGTCGGCGACGGTGGTCGGTGCCCGAAGAGGGGAACGGCAACGTGGCGGCGATGCAGGGCTTCCGGGGACTCGTGGAGCGGTGGGGAGGAAGAGGGAGTTGTGGCGGAGCTTCTGAGCTACTCGGGGGAGCGAGGGGTGGCCGGAGGCAGTGGCTAAGGCGAACGGCGGCGACGGTGTGCTTCGGCCGAGAGCGAGAGAGAGCGAGGGAGAAACGGGGGAGAGTGAGCGAGAGCAGGGGGGATCGGGACGGGCTGCGGGCGTCGTCCACGCGGCCAGGAGGGCGTCGGCAAGCAGGAGGTGGCCGCGCGGCCGCGCGCGCGCGAGCACGCAGCAGCTTCGGGGCGTGGGGAGGAAGACGACGGGGAGCTACAGTGCTGGGCTGGCTAGCTGGGCCGAGCTGAACAGGGAGGAGCCCAGGTAAGCTTCTCCCTTTTAGTTTTTTTTTCTGTTTTCTGTTTTATTTAATAAAACTGCAACTTTGTTGAATTAAATAAAATACCTAGGCAACTCCAAAATTCACCAAACTACTCCTGGCTCATAGTTGGATTATTTCCAACATGAAACATTTTAGTTTGGAGATATTTGAGCATTTAAATATTTTATATTATTTTAAATGCCCAAATTCAAATAGTTATGATTTAACTCAAGAACCCTAGGATGGCCTAGAAAAGTGTGCACCATTTTTGGCAGAGGTTCTGAACCAAGGCAAAAATGATGGGCATTTTAGAAGGGCATTTCAGGTTCATTGAAAATTTGTTTTAGTAACCCTAGTTGGTTTCAGAGGGGACTGGGGGTTCTGTCATCCCCATTTCAAGTTTCTGATGAAAGAGTAAACATGATGCAACACTCTAATGCATGACTAGCTAGGGTGTGACAGTCAGCCTCTCCACGTACAATACTCTTCCGATGGAAATCGTTCCTTGACCACGTTGACCACGCCGCACGGAGAGCACCACGGCGGTGGACGGCGGCAAGGGCTAGGAAGGGGACGACGCGGAGCCGGGGAAGGCGCGGCAGTGGAAGCCCGCGCGGAGAGGAGTACGAGGGTTCACTGGTTCGGCTGCGGTGTGAGGCTGCCGTCGCCACAGGGCCTGGCCAGCGGTGGGAATAGTAAGGGGCGATGAGGCCTCTACGGCAGCAGAGCCAGCCACGGGAGGCAGGAGCATGCGGCACGACCGGCGCTGCTTTGGGCGGCTGGATCAAGAAGACCAGAGGTTGAAGAAGCACTACGGTTGTTGGATGGACATCGTACGGTCACTAGAGCTAGAATCGTTCATATTAACTAAGTTGACAAAGCCCTTCATCCCCGTCAACTTAGTAGGCCCACAAGTCATCCTCCCACCAAGGTGGGTCCCAGCTAGCCGGGGGAGTATTCATTTTTTTGTGCATAATAAGGAGGCACTTCCGGTGGGTCCGAGCTGACAGCGGGGGGAACATTTTTTTCACAAAATACGGTTGCCCGTCTGGTGGGTCCCAGCAGTCAGGGGGAAACGATTTTTTTCGCAAAATACTGGTGGCCCGTCCGGTGGGTCTCCGCTGCAAGTGGAGGAATAATTATTTTCCGCGTAATAAGGAGGCACTTCCTTGCGGCTGCCTTGGACCCAGCTGTCAGCCTCTCCACATACAATACTCCTCCGATGGAAGTCGGTCGTTGACCACATTGACCACGCCGCGCCAAGAGCACCACGGCGGTGGACGACGGTGAGGCCTAGGAAGGGGACGACGCGGACCTGGGGAAGACGCGGCAGTGGATGCCCACGCGGAGAGGAGTATGAGCGTTCACTGATTCGGCTGCGGTGTGAGGCTGCTGAGGGAGTCCTGGACTAGGGGGTGTCCGGATAGCCGAACTATCATCTTTGGCCGGACTCCTGGACTATGAAGATACAAGATTGAAGACTCCGTCCCGTGTCCGGATAGGACTTTCCTTGGCGTGGAAGGCAAGCTTGGCGATACGGATATGTAGATTTCCTACCATTGTAACCGACTCTGTGTAACCCTAACCCTATTCGGTGTCTATATAAACCGAAGGGTTTTAGTCCGTAGGACGAAGAACAATCATACCATAGGCTAGCTTCTAGGGTTTAGCCTCTCTGATCTCGTGGTAGATCTACTCTTGTACTACCCATATCATCAATATTAATCAAGCAGGAGTAGGGTATTACCTCCATCGAGAGGGTCCGAACCTGGGTAAAAACATCGTGTCCCTTGTCTCCTGTTACCATCCGCCTAGATGCACAGTTCGGGACCCCCTACCCGAGATCCGCCGGTTTTGACACCGACAGCTGCCGTCGTTGCAGAATAACAGGGGGTGTGGGTGAGTGGAGGGATGGCCTGGCCAGTGGTGGGAGTAGTATGGGGGCGGTGAGGCCTCCGTGGTAGCACAGCCAGCCACGGGAGGAAGGAGCAGGTGGCACGACCGACGCTGCTTTGGGCGGCTGGAGTAAGAAGACCAGAGGTTGAAGAAGCACTATGGCCGTTGGATGGATATCATACGGTCACTGGAGTATTGACTAAGTTGACCAAGCCCTCCAGCCCCATCAACTTAGTAGGCCAACAAGTCAGCGCAACAATATGGTGGGTCCCAGCTAGCAGGGGGTATTCATTTTTTTGGGCGTAATAAGGAGGCACTTCCTTGCGTGCGAAGATATAGCTGGTGGGTCCGACCTGTCAGCAGGGGGGACGTTTTTTTCGCGAACTACAGAGGCCCTTCCTGTGGGTCCTAGCTGTCAGGTGGAGGAATCATTATTTTGCGCCTAATAAGGAGGCATTTCCTTGCGTGCGGCCGTGGATCCAGCTGTCAGCCTCTCCACGTACAGTCCACTTCCAATGGATGTCGTTCATTGACCATGTTGACCAGGCCGCGCCGAGAGCACCAGGGCGGTGGACGACGGCGAGGCCTAGGAAGGGAACGACACGGAGCCAGGGAATACTCGGCAGTTGTTTCCCACGCGCAGGAGTACGAGGGTTTACTGGTTCGCCTGCCGTCGTCGGAGAATAACAGCATGTGTGGGTGAGTAGAGGGATGGCTAGGCCAGCGATGGGAGTACGGTGGGGCCGTGAGGCCTGCGCGGTAGCATAGCCGGCCGCGGGAGGAGGGAGCAGGCAGTCCCGCCAGCGCTTGTTTGAGCGGCTGGAGTATGAAGAGCAGATATTGAAGAAGCACGACAGCCATTGGATGGACATCCAATAGTCACTACTCTCGTGTGTTCACTAAGTTGACAGGGCGTTGCGTGTGCGTCAACCTTTTTTTTATGAAAGCATACGCGTGAACATGTAGTAGGCGCACAAGTGAGCCTCAAATCTGTGGAAAACAACATACAACCCATCTGCCATTATTTCTAATAATGTACAGCCCATTTGCTAATTCTTAAGAATTTTTTTGGAGCCCATCTTCTTTTTGTTAGCATTACACCCCATATTGTGGCCACGGTTAAAAAATATATGAAATTTTGCATATTTCGGTGCAGTCAACTGTTTTTAATCCAGAAATATCGATTCACATTCAAACTATTTTGAAAAATAATTTATAGAAATATAAAATCCAAATAATTGTCCACGCATAAAATCAATGGAATTTAAAATCTTGTAATGAAAAAAAATTAAACTAATTCCCAGTTTGATGTGTTTTATAAATGTACAACCCATTTCTGGGCAAACCGAATGAAAATCTCCTCGTCTTGAAAGATTTGCAGCCCAGCAGGGCCGATAAAGCAAGTAGGCCTTGTTTGGGTATTTCTTTAAAAAAAATAGAACTGGGCTAGCTATTTTCGGCAAGAAAAAAACACAACTGGGCTCATGATGTGGTAAACATAAATAAAACCCTGGCTAGACAGTCCACAGCCCCCGCACAGCCCCGTGGTTACCCTGATCCATCGCTAAAACTAGTATAAATAACAACTGCTTGTTCCTCAAAAAAAAACTGCGCGACTTGATGCGTCCCTGGTGTTAGCTGCTCGTAGTGTAATTCTCTCGTTTATTGACTACGTTGACAATGGCGTGAGCCCCAGATGTCCAACCATTAGGAGGAACCATATTTTTGGGCTTGTACTATAGAGGCACTTGCTTGCGTACTGCCATGACGCTGGTGGGTCCCTACTGTCATCCTCTCCACGTACAGTCATTGTCACACCCTAGCTAGTCATGCATTAGAGTGTTGCATCATGTTTATTCTTTCATCAGAAACTTGAAATGGGGATGACAGAACCCCCAGTCCCCTCTGAAACCAATTAGGGTTACTAAAATAATTTTTCAATGAACCTGAAATGCCCTTCTAAAATGTCCATCATTTTAGCCTTGGTTCAGAACCTCTGACAAAAGTGGTGCACATTTTTCTAGGCCATCATAGGGTCTTTGAATTAAATCATAGATATTTGAATTTGGGCATTTAAAATAATATAAAATATTTAAATGCTCAAATGTCTCCAAACTGAAATGTTTCATGTTGGAAATATTCCAACTATGGACCAGGAGTAGTTTGGTGATTTTTGGAGTTGTCTAGGTATTTTATTTAACTCAACAAAGTTGCAGAAATATTAAATAAAACAGAAAACAGAAAAAAACTAAAAGGGAGAAGCTTACCTGGGCTCCTCCCTGTTCAGCCCAGCCAGCTGGCCGGCCCAGCCCAGCACTGTAGCTCCCCGTCGTCTTCCTCCCCACGCCCCGAAGCTGCTGCGTGCTCGCGCGCGCGCGGCCGCGCGGCCACCTCCTGCTTGCCGACGCCCCCTTGGCCGCGTGGACGACGCCCGCAGCCGTCCCGATCCCCCCCTGCTCTCGCTCACTCTCCCCCGTTTCTCCCTCGCTCTCTCTCGCTCTCGGCCGAACACCACCGTCGCCGCCGTTCGCCGTAGCCACTGACTCCGGCCACCCCTCGCTCCCCCGAGTAGCTCAGAAGCTCCGCCTCGACTCCCTCTTCCTCCCCACCGCTCCACGAGTCCCCGGAAGCCCTGCATCGCCGCCACGTCGTCGTTCCCCTCTTCGGACTCCGACCACCGTCGCCGACGAATTCGCCGTCTCCAGCGCGTCCCCGAGCCCGCTTCGACGCCCACTGCAACCGCGGTGAGCCCCCGAGCCGTTTCCCCCTCTCCTTTCCCTCGTTCCCTCACCGTAGCTGCATCCCCACCTCGGCCGAACCTCCGCCGTCGCCAAGCTCGCCGTCGACGCAGCTCCGGTGACCATTTGGTCACCCCGGCGAGTCCAACGCGTTCACAGAACCCAGTAGAGCATCCCTAGCGCCTCACCTTGCTCGACTTCGAGCTCCAGCACCACTCCCATGCACGACCGAACCCCGGCGGTCGCAGCCGAGCTCGCCGCCGTCGACTCCGGCCACCCCGACCCCAACGGACTCCGCCAAGAGCCGCGGGTCGTCCTCAGCTTCACTCCGGTGGTCGCCACGTTCCATTTGGTGGCCGAAACGACCAAAACCACTATCGCCGCCGCACTGTTGGTCGCCGCCGGCCAGAACTCCGGCGAGCTGACGTGGCCTAGTAGATTAACCACTAACCCACCACCTACAGACGCTGACAAGTGGGCCCCAGGGGTTAGTCAAAGCTAACCAGCCCGGGGTCAACGCGGGATTAGCACCTGGTCACTGACGTGTGGACCCCACACGTCAGGTTTGACCCGAGCCAGCCCTGTTGACCTGCTGATGTCACTGTGATGTCAGGCTGACGCAGTAAATGATATTTCTGGATTTAATTAAATCAGGAAATTCCAGAATATTATTTAAACTTCAAAAATTCATAACTTTTATTCTGTAACTCCAAATTGGACAAATAATATATGAAAAATGATCAGAAAAATCCAATCTATCCATCTGTACTATTTTCATGCATGATCAAACAAGTTAACTTGATGTTTCAATCAGAACAAGAAAAGGCACTTTAAAAGGCCATATTTTGAATTGAAATTTGAATCTTTGATTCAAATTTGCTCAAACACTTCTGGCTTTAGTTGCATTAGCCCAACACACTCATATTGCCATGTTTCATGCATGCATCATATTGTTGCACATTGTTTGGTGATGCCTGTGTATCGTTATCCTTTGCGACAGGATCTGTCCCCGAGGAGTACCGTGATTACCCTAACGAGGAATCGTATCCGTGCAACGAACCATCAGGCAAGCAACCAACCATTTGATCATATCGATACAATCCCATGTTCTCGCTCCTGCTCTCTTTTACTGCATTAAGACAACGCGATTCAAACTGCTGTGTGCTACGGCAGTTGAACCCATTTCCTCTGCATGACCTGTCATTGCCACAGTAACTAGATGAAACCCACTAGCATGTGTAGGAGTTGATTGAGCCATATGTATGTGTTGTTCCTACCTTGCTATGCCTGCTATGCTTAGAGTTGTGTCAGGTCTGGTTCATCTGGGTGATGGGCTAGAGTGAAATGATTATGTCGGTAATGAGAGTGGTGTAGTGAACACGATTTGGTAAAGGTATCGATGAGAGGCCATGTAGGAGTACATGGTGGGTTGTTTCATTGAAGCCGACCTTAAGCACTGAGATCTGTATGTGTGATTTAAGAATCAGCTACTACCATGCATTGGGCCCGAAACCAATGGACCCTCTCGACTTCTTATTCACCCTAGTTCTCCGTCCAGGAGTTGCAAGTAGTTTCTGGTGTTTGTAGCCTACTGGAGGCCGTGGACAGCGCTGACCGTAGGGGTGGGCTGTGATGCGGTAGGTACGTGGCCGGGTGTACCGAATACCCGTTAGGTATCTCGGGAACCCTGTTCACATCGTTCGGGGCCGTATGGGAAACCTCGGCCGGACTCCCTGCGGATGGAACCTGAATAGGCGATAAACCTGGACTGGAGGCTTAGGTGATTAGGTAGGTCGTGGCCGACACCCACGTTGGGCTTCCGCTTGAAGGTTGCCGAGTACATGTCGTGTAAACGACGATAAGTGGTGAGAGCGTGTATGAAGGAGTACACCCCTGCAGGGTTAACATGATCTATTCGAATAGCCGCGTCCGTGGTAAAGGACTACTTGGTTGCCTATACAGTTCATAGACAAGTAAATGGAAACTATTAAAAGTCTCAAGATAAGTGTGAGTGCCGAGGATGGCTCTTCCGTAGGAAGACGGAGGTGGATCCTCGGTAGTGTATTGAAGTGGTGAGTAGTGGACTCGTGTGCGCAAAACATTTCAAGTTGGTGTATCGTAGGATAGTCTAGCCAAGAGTCAAAGCTGGCTTGCTGCAATAACTCCACCAACCCTTCTTGATACTATGCATGTATGTAGGATCTGATGTAAGTCTTGCTGAGTACCTTTGTACTCATGTTGCTATAATCTACATTTTTTACAGAAGACGCTGCAACCCCTTCTGATGGGTTCTATGTAGACGTTGACATCAACGAGTAGGCTAAAGACCCAGGTGGTGACCCTGAGCTTGTGATGGACCACGTAGTATAGTTAGGCTTCCAAGCCTCTTTTATTTTACTAGTTGTCTGTACCCAGACAAAGTACTTCCGCTGTTGGCTTGTATGACTGTATGACTTGTATGTTGGGTCATGAGACCCTTACCTTTGTGTGTATGATATGTATGGCTCTCTGAGCCCTAAATAAAGTACTTGTGTCGTAGAGTCATGTTGTGATGCTTCGTTGTATTTGCACATATCGAGCATATTGTGTGTATGATTGAAATGCTTGGTATGTGTGGGATCTGACTATCTAGTTGTTTATCTTTAGTAGCCTCTCTTACCGGGAAATGTCTCCTAGTGTTACCGCTGAGCCATGGTAGCTTGCTACTGCTCTGGAACACTTAGGCTGGCCGGCATGTGTCCTTCTTCGTTCCTGTGTCTGTCCCTTCGGGGAAATGTCATGCTTTGAGTACCGGAGTCCTGTTAGCCTGCTACAGCCCGGTTTACCGGAGTCCTGCTAGCCCAGTGCTACAGCCCGGACCCACTTGCTGATGACCGACACGTTCGAAGCTGGGTCATGGATGCCTGTCCCTGTAAGTCTGTGCCACTTTGGGTTTACGACTAGTCATGTCAGCCCGGGCTCCTTGTCATATGGATGCTAGCGACACTATCATATACGTGAGCCAAAAGGCGCAAACGGTCCCGGGAAAAAGGTAAGACGACACCCGTGGGGATACCGTGCGTGAGGCCGCAAAGTGATATGAGGTGTTACCAGCTAGATCGATGTGACATCGAGTCGGGGTCCTGACAGCGTTGGCATCAGAGCCGGACTGCCTGTAGGTTCTCCAAGCCAAACTGGTCGATGTTGAGTCTAGAAATTCTTTAGTTATATGTAGGGGAATTGTTTGTGGGTTGGAACGTAAGGCTCTTTTTACTCCTTATATCTTATGACATTCTGATCTGAGTCAGTCCATTCTTCCACCGGGGGTTAAGGAATTAGGATCTGTTCTCTCTATCAGGATCACGTGTGACTGATCAGTAGTACCTTATAAGTTTGATGGTTACAAGCCTAGTCCAGTTCTACTACCACATTATGTTGTAAGAATGGTTTCAAGACTTGATATGATGATGTTGAGTGTGTACGAAATCCTTTGTCAAATGTCTCAATATCCTTTTTGAGCATTTACAGCTGTTATGCTGCCGAAATTTTGCTAGAAATTCTAATGCCTTTGCATTATAATTGTGCTTTCAGATGGCCACTCGCGGCCTCAATCAAGTGGTTCGCCTGACTCGATGCCTAGATGTACCCGGCCATACTGCTAAGTTGGTCAGGGTAATGACTGAGGCTGGATACCGCTGGTATCCTGAGTACACGGTCGAAGAGCAATTCCGAGATTTTAATCAAAGCCAGTATCTCTGCACTGTCAGGATATTTCCTTCTTATCCTGGATCCACTGAGCCTCTTCACTGCTCCTATGGACTCGGGGTTACTATCGAGGTGGCTGTGCAGGATGCCACCTACTCTATGATGACCATTATGCGAGTCAGATCTGGGTTATTTTGGGACTCTGACTTCCGATATATGCCAGGATCACTTCCGGGAGCACAAGGATATTTTCAGGCTATATATGCTGACTCCACTCAGGAGGATTCACGGACTCGCACCACTGCTGAGATGCTCGAGGATAAGGACCGTGAAAATCGGGCCCTAAGGTTAGAGCTCTTCAATACCCGTGCTGACCACTGGGCCACTTTGACTCGGTTCGCACCGGCAGTGCAAGCTGGATATTCAGACATGCGCGATCTCTATCCTGTAAGATCTGCTCTGCCAGACGTGATGGTTTGGCGTGATGTAGGAGGCATCACCCCACCTCGCGGTCCCCGCAGGCCACCGTTTGCTGGTCCAAGACCTCATCCTAGCCCCTATGGTCCACAAGCTCCGCGAGACCGTCTATTTCCGGATGATCATGTTGAACTTCCGGGCTATGGAGGTGACTTCTACGAGGACTACTACGGATCGGTCTGAGTTAGTAGTAGTATCACTAGTTCGCACTAGCTGTGTCGTCTGTCGTCCCGCGTGACTCGTGGGATATGACCTAGTTTGTACTCTTCCGGAGTTGTAGAAAAATAATGTATAGGAGTTTGGAATGCCTCCGATGAGATGTAATCCCTTTTCACCGTAATAGTACTTTGTTTGGTCTTGTACTAAACCTTGTATGGTGTGTATGATGATGGAATAAAGAAGCAGTTTCTGTATCTACCATGTCATACGGATGATCATCTTGCATTCCGAGTTATTCCTTGCATTATGTATCCTATGTCGGAATTTTATCATTCTGACTAAATCATTGGCTTGTTACCTAGGATGGTCAACACGCGCGCCAACCCTGCTTCTCAAGAGCAGGCCGAAGGCAGTGAAGGCAGGGATGTAAATCTGCCTCATCCTCCCTCACTAGCCGAGGTGATGATGGAAGCTGAGAGAAACAAGCGGGAGACAAACCATTTGTTGGAGCGTATTGAACAGAATACAGCACACCATCAGAGGGCTAACGTGGTGTCACTCAGCGATTTTATCAAATTGCATCCACCCACGTTCCACCACTCCGTCGAGCCTCTCGACGCTGATGACTGGCTTCACAGTATTTCTCACAAGCTGCGTTCCGCGCTGGTAGCGGAGGCTGACAAGGTCACCTTTGCCGCATATCATCTTGAAGGCCCCGCCAGTCTATGGTGGGAGAATTATGGAGCTATGCGCCCAGCGGGCCATGTCACAACTTGGGCTGAATTCAGCGAGGCTTTCCGTGAACATCACATTCCGGAGGGTCTCATGGACCGTAAGCGTGAAGAATTTTGCAATTTCACCCAAGGCCGACTTTCTGTGGATGCCTATAGCAGAAGTTTGGTAAGCTCGCCCGTTATGCAACCGAGGAAGTTTCTACTGACGCCAAGAAGCAAGCAAGGTTCCGTAAGGGCCTTAGTCCTGAGCTTCGCCGCGACCTCCGTCTGCATGAGTGCACATCTTTTTCGAAACTTGTCAACAAAGCCATCAGTGCTGAAACTGGTCAGACTGATTATGACGCAACACGCAAGCATGGACGTGACATGGGTTCCTCATCCGGTGCTGGTCCTCAGAAGCGCCGCGTGTGGGTACCCAATACCGCCCTGCCACCCAGGTTCACACCGAGGCCATCTTTCCAGGCGCATCGCCCTGTTCAACAGTCTGCACCGGCCAAGCCCTATGGGGGTCCAACCAATAATGCTCCTCCACGTACCAGTTCCGTGACTTGTTTCAAGTGTGGGGAATCTGGTCATTATATGCGTGAGTGTCCCCAGACCAACCCCAATCAATCTGCTAAAGCTGTTGGACGTGGCAAGCCGACAGGGAAGGTGTTCCATGCCAAACCGGTCACCGCTTCACGTGGCCATGTCAACTGTGTCTCTGCCGAAGAAGCTCAAGAGGATCCCAACGTCGTTCTCGGTACGCTTCTTGTTAATTGCCACCCGGCATCTGTTCTTTTCGATACAGGAGCCTCTCATTCCTTTATATCTGAAAATTATGCTCGTTTGCATAACGTTGCATTCTGTGATCTGCCGTCCACTATGGAAATCTCTACCCCTGGGTCTAGATGGCAGACCTCTAGGGTAAGTTATGGAAATGAAATCCAAGTCGACAGACTTGTTTTTCTCGCATCTTTGATAGCCCTTAAATCTTCAGATATCAATATCATTTTGGGTATGGACTGGATGTCAGCTCATCAAGCCAAAATTGATTGCTTCTCTAGGACCGTTCAACTCACCCATCCTTCGGGGAAGATAGTCAATGTTTTGACCCGAATAGCCAAGCGGCAGTTATATTCTCTTAACGCCAGCCCTTTGCCAAACCTTGAGGATGTTCCGGTAGTCCGTGATTTTCCGGATGTCTTTCCAGAGGAATTGCCAGGTGTTCCACCTGACAGGGATGTTGAGTTCGTAATAGACCTCATTCCAGGAACCGTTCCGATTGCTAGAAGACCTTATAAGATGGCACCCCTAGAACTAGCCGAGCTTAAGAAGCAACTCGATGAATCCTTGAAAAAGGGTTTCATCCGCCCTAGTTCATCTCCGTGGGCTTGCCCCGTCCTATTCGTCAAGAAGAAGGATGGTACGGACCGGATGGTTGTAGATTACCGACCTATCAATTTGGTCACAATCAAGAACAAATATCCACTTCCCAGGATCAACGATCTGTATGATCAGCTCGCTGGATCCTCAGTCTTCTCCAAGATGGATTTGAGGTTGGGCTACCATCAAATCAAAATCAGAAACGGGGACATTCCTAAAACGGCCTTTGTTACTCGTTACGGCCAATACGAGTACACCGTCATGTCCTTCGGTTTAACCAACGCTCCAGCCACCTTTTCTCGGTTAATGAACTCAATCTTCATGGAGTATTTGGATAAATTCGTCGTAGTTTATATCGATGATATACTCATCTACTCCAAGAACGAGGAAGAACATGCCGAACATCTAAGGCTAGTGTTGCAGAAACTCCGAGAGCATCGCCTTTATGCCAAATTTTCAAAATGTGAATTCTGGTTGCCAGAAGTGACCTATCTGGGTCACGTAATATCTGGTAAAGGTATTGCTGTTAACCCTGAGCGAGTTCAAGCTGTCCTTGACTGGACTCCACCCGAATCGGTCAAGCAAGTTCGGAGTTTTCTAGGCTTAGCGAGCTATTGCCGTCGCTTTGTCGAGAACTTCTCCAAAGTTGCTAAACCTCTAACCGAACTCCTCAAGAAAGATAAGAAGTTCGAATGGACTCCACAATGTGAGCACAGCTTTCAGGAACTGAAAATACGCCTGACTTCTGCTCCTGTGTTGGTACCACCAGACTTCTCCAAAGACTTTGTTATCTACTGCGACGCCTCGCGACAAGGATTAGGTTGCATTCTCATGCAAGATCGACACGTAATTGCTTACGCTTCACGGCAATTGCACCCACATGAGGAGAATTACCCTACTCATGATCTAGAACTTGCAGCCGTAGTCTATGCACTTAAGACCTGGCGACATTACCTCCTCGGTAATCGTTGCGAAATATTCACTGATCACCAAAGTCTGAAGTACATTTTCACCCAACCGGATCTGAATCTCAGGCAAAGACGTTGGGTTGAATTGATCACAGACTTCGACTTAGGGATAACCTACACCCCAGGGAAAGCCAACGTCATGGCTGATGCGCTAAGTCGTAAATCTTATTGTAACAACCTGATGTTACAACAAAGTCAACCGCTTCTCCATGAGGAATTTCGGAAGCTTAACCTTCACATTGTACCTCAAGGTTTTCTCTCCACCTTGGTGGCAAAACCTACCCTTACGGATCAAATTATCAAAGCACAGAAGGTAGATCCGGGAATCTTCCGCATCAAGAGAAACATTCAGAAAGGAATTGCGAATTGTTTCTCCGTTAATGATCAAGGAGTCGTATACTTCGGGGATCGACTAGTGGTTCCCAAGGTGCGCAACCTGAGGCGATTGATCCTTAAGGAAGCTCATGAATCTCCTCTCACCATTCATCCCGGTAGTACTAAGATGTATCAGGACCTACGCCAGAGGTTCTGGTGGACTAGGATGAAGAGAGAAATTGCTCAGTATATTGCCAATTGCGACGTCTGTCGTCGTGTAAAAGCAGAGCATCAACGGCCTGCTGGCACCCTTCAACCCTTAGCTATTCCTGAATGGAAATGGGATAAGATTGGTATGGATTTCATTACCGGTTTTCCCCGGACCAAAAGAGGGAATAATGCTATTTTCGTCGTGGTCGATCGTCTTTCCAAAGTAGCTCATTTCTTACCTGTTCGTGAGAGTATAACCGCTAGTCAGCTGGCAGACTTATACATCTCCCGAATAGTGTCCCTCCATGGTGTTCCTTTGGAAATCAATTCGGATCGAGGAAGTCTTTTCACCTCTCGATTTTGGGAAAGTTTCCAAAATGCTATGGGAACCCGTCTCTCCTTTAGCACCGCTTTCCACCCTCAGTCAAGTGGTCAAGTGGAACGCGTCAACCAAATTCTAGAAGACATGCTTCGAGCCTCCGTTATCTCTTTCGGAATGGACTGGGAAAAGTGCCTTCCATTTGCCGAATTCGCTTACAACAACAGCTATCAGTCTAGCTTGGGTAAAGCCCCTTTTGAAGTTCTCTATGGACGACGATGTCGAACACCCCTTAACTGGTCAGAGACCGGGGAAAGACAATTCTTTGGCCCGGATATGATTCAGGAAGCAGAAGAACAAGTTCGTATCGTTCGTGAAAAGTTGAAAACAGCCCAATCCCGTCAAAAGAGTCATTATGACCGAAAACATAAGGCTATGACTTTCGAGGTTGACGAGAAGGCTTATCTTCGGGTCACCCCTCTGAAGGGAACCCATCGCTTCGGTATCAAAGGCAAATTGGCTCCTCGTTACATTGGACCTTTTCGCATTCTTGCCAAACGAGGAGAAGTTGCCTACCAATTGGAACTACCTCCGCACCTCTCCAGAGTTCACGATGTCTTCCACGTTTCTCAACTCAGGCGTTGCTTCTCGGATCCTATCCGTGAAGTGGACCACAAAACGCTTGATCTCCAAGATAATCTTACATATCGGGAGTACCCCATTCGTATCCTCGATCAAGCCGAGCGTACCACGCGACGTCATAATATCAAGTTCCTCAAAGTTCAATGGTCGCACCATTCTGAAGATGAAGCAACTTGGGAAAGGGAGGATCGTCTTCGACTCGAGTATCCCGCCTTCTTCTCGGAGGAACCCAAATCTCGGGACGAGATTCTTTTGAGTGGGGGTGAGTTGTCACACCGTAGCTAGTCATGCATTAGAGTGTTGCATCATGTTTATTCTTTCATCAGAAACTTGAAATGGGGATGACAGAACCCCCAGTCCCCTCTGAAACCAATTAGGGTTACTAAAATAATTTTTCAATGAACCTGAAATGCCCTTCTAAAATGTCCATCATTTTAGCCTTGGTTCAGAACCTCTGACA
Source organism: Triticum dicoccoides (assembly GCF_002162155.2). Lineage (NCBI taxonomy): Eukaryota > Viridiplantae > Streptophyta > Magnoliopsida > Poales > Poaceae > Triticum > Triticum dicoccoides. Next base: position 689,872,356 of record NC_041386.1, read on the forward strand.
AAAGTGGTGCACATTTTTCTAGGCCATCATAGGGTCTTTGAATTAAATCATAGATATTTGAATTTGGGCATTTAAAATAATATAAAATATTTAAATGCTCAAATGTCTCCAAACTGAAATGTTTCATGTTGGAAATATTCCAACTATGGACCAGGAGTAGTTTGGTGATTTTTGGAGTTGTCTAGGTATTTTATTTAACTCAACAAAGTTGCAGAAATATTAAATAAAACAGAAAACAGAAAAAAACTAAAAGGGAGAAGCTTACCTGGGCTCCTCCCTGTTCAGCCCAGCCAGCTGGCCGACCCAGCCCAGCACTGTAGCTCCCCGTCGTCTTCCTCCCCACGCCCCGAAGCTGCTGCGTGCTCGCGCGCGCGCGGCCGCGCGGCCACCTCCTGCTTGCCGACGCCCCCCTGGCCGCGTGGACGACGCCCGCAGCCGTCCCGATCCCCCCCTGCTCTCGCTCACTCTCCCCCGTTTCTCCCTCGCTCTCTCTCGCTCTCGGCCGAACACCACCGTCGCCGCCGTTCGCCGTAGCCACTGACTCCGGCCACCCCTCGCTCCCCCGAGTAGCTCAGAAGCTCCGCCTCGACTCCCTCTTCCTCCCCACCGCTCCACGAGTCCCCGGAAGCCCTGCATCGCCGCCACGTCGCTGTTCCCCTCTTCGGACTCCGACCACCGTCGCCGACGAATTCGCCGTCTCCAGCGCGTCCCCGAGCCCGCTTCGACGCCCACTGCAACCGCGGTGAGCCCCCGAGCCGTTTCCCCCTCTCCTTTCCCTCGTTCCCTCACCGTAGCTGCATCCCCACCTCGGCCGAACCTCCGCCGTCGCCAAGCTCGCCGTCGACGCAGCTCCGGTGACCATTTGGTCACCCCGGCGAGTCCAACGCGTTCACAGAACCCAGTAGAGCATCCCTAGCGCCTCACCTTGCTCGACTTCGAGCTCCAGCACCACTCCCGTGCACGACCGAACCCCGGCGGCCGCAGCCGAGCTCGCCGCCGTCGACTCCGGCCACCCCGACCCCAACGGACTCCGCCAAGAGCCGCGGGTCGTCCTCAGCTTCACTCCGGTGGTCGCCACGTTCCATTTGGTGGCCGAAACGACCAAAACCACTATCGCCGCCGCACTGTTGGTCGCCGCCGGCCAGAACTCCGGCGAGCTGACGTGGCCTAGTAGATTAACCACTAACCCACCACCTACAGACGCTGACAAGTGGGCCCCAGGGGTTAGTCAAAGCTAACCAGCCCGGGGTCAACGCGGGATTAGCACCTGGTCACTGACGTGTGGACCCCACACGTCAGGTTTGACCCGAGCCAGCCCTGTTGACCTGCTGATGTCACTGTGATGTCAGGCTGACGCAGTAAATGATATTTCTGGATTTAATTAAATCAGGAAATTCCAGAATATTATTTAAACTTCAAAAATTCATAACTTTTATTCTGTAACTCCAAATTGGACAAATAATATATGAAAAATGATCAGAAAAATCCAATCTATCCATCTGTACTATTTTCATGCATGATCAAACAAGTTAACTTGATGTTTCAATCAGAACAAGAAAAGGCACTTTAAAAGGCCATATTTTGAATTGAAATTTGAATCTTTGATTCAAATTTGCTCAAACACTTCTGGCTTTAGTTGCATTAGCCCAACACACTCATATTGCCATGTTTCATGCATGCATCATATTGTTGCACATTGTTTGGTGATGCCTGTGTATCGTTATCCTTTGCGACAGGATCTGTCCCCGAGGAGTACCGTGATTACCCTAACGAGGAATCGTATCCGTGCAACGAACCATCAGGCAAGCAACCAACCATTTGATCATATCGATACAATCCCATGTTCTCGCTCCTGCTCTCTTTTACTGCATTAAGACAACGCGATTCAAACTGCTGTGTGCTACGGCAGTTGAACCCATTTCCTCTGCATGACCTGTCATTGCCACAGTAACTAGATGAAACCCACTAGCATGTGTAGGAGTTGATTGAGCCATATGTATGTGTTGTTCCTACCTTGCTATGCCTGCTATGCTTAGAGTTGTGTCAGGTCTGGTTCATCTGGGTGATGGGCTAGAGTGAAATGATTATGTCGGTAATGAGAGTGGTGTAGTGAACACGATTTGGTAAAGGTATCGATGAGAGGCCATGTAGGAGTACATGGTGGGTTGTTTCATTGAAGCCGACCTTAAGCACTGAGATCTGTATGTGTGATTTAAGAATCAGCTACTACCATGCATTGGGCCCGAAACCAATGGACCCTCTCGACTTCTTATTCACCCTAGTTCTCCGTCCAGGAGTTGCAAGTAGTTTCTGGTGTTTGTAGCCTACTGGAGGCCGTGGACAGCGCTGACCGTAGGGGTGGGCTGTGATGCGGTAGGTACGTGGCACGGTGTACCGAATACCCGTTAGGTATCCCGGGAACCCTGTTCACATCGTTCGGGGCCGTATGGGAAACCTCGGCCGGACTCCCTGCGGATGGAACCTGAATAGGCGATAAACCTGGACTGGAGGCTTAGGTGATTAGGTAGGTCGTGGCCGACACCCACGTTGGGCTTCCGCTTGAAGGTTGCCGAGTACATGTCGTGTAAACGACGATAAGTGGTGAGAGCGTGTATGAAGAAGTACACCCCTGCAGGGTTAACATGATCTATTCGAATAGCCGCGTCCGCGGTAAAGGACTACTTGGTTGCCTATACAGTTCATAGACAAGTAAATGGAAACTACTAAAAGCCTCAAGATAAGAGTGAGTGCCGAGGATGGCTCTTCCGTAGGAAGACGGAGGTGGATCCTCGGTGGTGTATTGAAGTGGTGAGTAGTGGACTCGTGTGCGCAAAACCATTTCAAGTTGGAGTATCGTAGGATAGCCTAGCCAAGAGTCAAAGCTGGCTTGCTGCAATAACTCCACCAACCCTTCTTGATAACATGCATGTATGTAGGATCTGATGTAAGACTTGTTGAGTACCCTTGTACTCATGTTGCTACAATTTACATTTTTTTTTACAGAAGACGCTGCAACCCCTTCTGATGGGTTCTATGTAGATGTTGACATCAACGAGTAGGCTAAAGACCCAGGTGGTGACCCTGAGCTTGTGAAGGACCACGTAGTATAGCTAGGCTTTCCAAGCCTCTTTTATTTTACTAGTTGTCTGTACTCAGACAAGTTACTTCCGCTGCTGGTTTGTATGACTGTATGACTTGTATGCTGGGTCGTGAGACCCGTACCTTTGTGTATGTTATGTATGGCTCCCTGAGCCCTAAATAAAGTACTTGTGTCGTAGAGTCATGTTGTGATGCTTCGTTGTATTTGCACATATTGAGCATATTGTGTGTATGATTGAAATGCTTGGTATGTGTGGGATCTGACTATCTAGTTGTTTATCTTTAGTAGCCTCTCTTACCGGGAAATGTCTCCTAGTGTTACCGCTGAGCCATGGTAGCTTGCTACTGCTCTGGAACACTTAGGCTGGCCGGCATGTGTCCTTCTTCGTTCCTGTGTCTGTCCCTTCGGGGAAATGTCACGCTTTGAGTACCGGAGTCCTGTTAGCCCGCTACAGCCCGGTTTACCGGAGTCCTGCTAGCCCAGTGCTACAGCCCGGACCCACTTGCTGATGACCGACACGTTCGAAGCTGGGTCATGGATGCCTGTCCCTGTAAGTCTGTGCCACTTTGGGTTTACGACTAGTCATGTCAGCCCGGGCTCCTTGTCATATGGATGCTAGCGACACTATCATATACGTGAGCCAAAAGGCGCAAACGGTCCCGGGAAAAAGGTAAGACGACACCCGTGGGGATACCGTGCGTGAGGCCGCAAAGTGATATGAGGTGTTACCAGCTAGATCGATGTGACATCGAGTCGGGGTCCTGACAGTCATCTCCTTGTTCCTCTCGGTTGTTGACGATGTTGACAACGCAAGAGGGCGGCGCACCGCGCACGGCGAGCAAACCAAGGCCGCAAGGCGGAGGACGACGGCTAGGCCTCGGACGGAACGAACAGGAGCCGTTGAACATGCGCCGGTCCAGTCGCATGCGGAGGGGATTACGAGGGTTGACTGGTTCGGGCGCGGGTGCGTGTTGGGGCTGACGTCGCCGGAGAATAACAGGACATGTGGGGGAATCGAGGGAGGGACTGGCCAACATTGGAGGGTACGTACAGTAGGGCGGCGGAGGCACAGCCAGCCATGGGAGGCGGGAGTAGGCGGAGCCGACGGGGTGGTTTGGTTTGGGCGGCTGGAGGAAGAAGAAGACAAGAGATAGAAGGTACACGACAGATGTTGGATGCCAATCCAATGGCTGGTAGGCAGAATTGTTTGTTGACTGGCTAGTAAGTCGACACCACCTTGGATAGGCTATTTCCTTGCGGGTCCCAACTGTCAGAATCCAAGTCTGTCACGGTCACGCAGCCTTTCCTATGAAAATTTACAGCCCAATTGATGTGCTAGTTCGCAATAAGTTTGTGGGTGCTGGTGGGGGCTAATCACTTGGCTTCTGTAATGCACAATGAGCTCAAGCAGCCGGCAAGAGTGATGTTATTTCCCTTGGTTGGGATTTGTTACAACATTTCACTATTAATTAAATGGAATACAAAGTACCTGAAGAACTGTGGAGCCAAACACCATATTGAAATGAGCACAGAGATCATGTATTACACCCAATGTCTCCAGTTTAGGCGCAGCGAGGACGGTTATTTGCAATGGTGAATAACTGGAATCAAGGATCAACCTTTGAAGTGAAGGGGCATCTTGGATGATGAGCTGCCTTCCGTCAAAAGAAATTCCAATTCTTACAAGGTTAGGCGACTTTATTTGGAGACAACCGATTCTAACTGTGAAAGCAAGCACCAAGCACTCCAGCGCAGGGCAACTGGAGTGGATGATGCTGTGCAATGAGGCCTCCGATATACGAACCCGCACAAGTGAAAGTTTCTTGAGAAATGGGAGTTGAAGGTTTAGTACCAGATTGTCTGGTAGGTAGCACAGCGCAAAGGTGGCGGTGTGGAGAAAGGAGGAAAACCGCGAGATGGACATCGGTGCTAAGGGCACAAGTTCATGGCGTTCAGTATGTGGTATGTGATTTCCAGGGGAATAGTAGAACTCAAGCAGCTGTAGTTCTGTGAATTCAGGGGATTTTAGCCAGGTGTCCACCATTCAGGGCATGGTATGCTTGCTCAGGTAGCATGATGGGATGCAGAGGCTTTGAACGTAGCCCTGGTGGGAGGAGATGATGGTTTTGGGGATTTCAAAATCATTGAAGAGAGATAGCTAACGACAGTCGAGATTAAGGGACACGGCGCGCCATAGAGTGCGCCACCGAATTGAGAGGACTTGGGTGCGGCAGCAATCCTTGGTGGGGAGAAGCGAGATGATCTCCCCAAGGACGGTGTCCGGGAGATCGCTGATGCGGTCCACCCGAGATTCTACGGGTTCCTGGGATCCGGTGGGGGCGGGGTTGCCGCTTCTCCCCGTGCTGCCGGGTGCGGGATCTACAACAGGCGTCGCCGCTGGCGGGAGCCTCATCTTCTTGGCGCTGGGGTCAGCCAACTCCATTTTCCTCGAGGGCGTCGCGTCGCACTCACAGATTTGAGCAGAGTAACGAATGACGAGCCTAGTTGTAGTGCGAGCGAAGAAGAAGGGGAGCTGGGGGTTTTCTGTAGGAGTGAGGAACAAGGGGAGCTGGGGTTTTCTGTAGGAGTAAGGTGAGGAATTTGGGGTTACGAGTGGAGCAAGCTGACGTGAGGTGGGTGGGAGCGAGGAGGAATAAGAGCACCCAGGTTTTTTGGGGGGGTGCTGGGTGTGGATAGCGCCTCTCATTCAGTAAATATATGGGCTTTTGAATTGATTTTACTATTTACTAGTGTGGATGGGCTGTTTTGTCTTGGGCCCAGAGAACCAATTACTACTAGTAAAGTGGAGACACTCTACAGCTACCCAGAAAAACAATTACTACTAGTACAGTGGAGACACTCTACCGCTTTTGGCTCCTCCTAGGTCATTGAAACGTCTCCCTCTACTGAATGCTGTAATACTTTTGTTCACCGACATGCGGGCCATGCAGCGCGCGGGCCCAAATTCCATCCACCAAATTAGAAGGCAGTATGTAGGCGAAGAGTCACCCCGGTCGTAGCGCGGCAGTAACGAGCCGTCGTATCACAAAACCCCACCTCCCCGTAGTCTAAGTTTGACGGACGAAGAAACCATCATTTCACTCTTCGTTGAATCCCCTTCTCCCTCACCGTCTTCAAGAAAGGCAACACTCGCATCTGCCACTGTTCTTCTCTCCGAACGAAGGGAAGGTAAGCGGATCCGTGATGTTGGTATATTTTAGTTTACAAAAAAAAGAACTTTTGCAAAGCAGTAACCGATCCTCACTCTCTTTTTTGTTTCATTGTTATTGTGATTGTGTTTTCCTTTTAGTGGTCTCCTAGTATTCTTCAGTTTCATGATGGACCAAGGAGAACCAGGCAAAGATCTACCGATATTGGAGCAGACGCGGGAGGCTGATCCCCATGAGACAGAGAGCTCCAAGAAGATGGAGGCAACCACCGAGCCGACCCCAGATACGCTCAGGGCTACTACTAAGATGGTCAACGCCCCGTTTGAGGTTACAGCCCCTGTGGCACTGCAGGAGAAGTTTTCCCCCTTCGAGGATGTGTCCCCCCCCCCACTGAGCTGCCCAAGGTGATTTCCTTCTTTGCCGATCTCGATTGTGGTTTTTCATCTAAGTATGTGGTGATTTTTTTAGAAAAGGAAGTATGTGGTGATTAATAATGCAAAATTTTATTAGCTTCGATGCCATGCTATACATAGTAGTTTAAATAACTTGTGTTTCTTATACTGAAAAGTAATTCAGAATTTGTTTCTGTTTCAATTAGAGCCCTGATACAGACAAGGATTGTGTGGTTGTACATGTCACTCGCTATGAGGCGGACGACCTAAATATACGCACTGGGAAAATAGAGTTCTTAGGCTGTTGGATCCTGGAAGCCATTTGCGATTATACCAATGAAGAGTTGTATTCTAGCCTCACTGTTGACAGGCGTGTTGTCCAGGGTGTACTGAAGCACAAGAAGTTCAAAGCTACTCCTTCGTTTGTGAGGCATATTGTTCTTGTCAAGCTTACGCAGGAAGATGACGTGGGATGCCTCCACAAACAAGTTTATCAGTGGCAAGGCCACAAGGTTGTCTTCATGAAGGTTCACAGGATTGAGCTGCTGTGGGATGTCCTTGATGATGTTCATGGCAAGGTCCTTCTTGTGTCTAGCCCAAATTAGATCGAGGCATGAAATAGTTGCCCCAGCTAGTGTTTAATAGTAGTTTGGATTGTGTCTAATTATCTGAACCTTGCCTGTTATCGACCCCTCTGGGGCTAGTACTCTGTTTGAATCCGTCTATGGGAACTGCTGCTACTTTTGTGTGCCCGTGAATCATGTGAGGAACCATCGTAATTGTTGCCGAAACAGATGCGTCCTCACTAGTTTTTTCATGAATATGGCATGGTAAGACATAAGTTGTCACGGTTTAACATACGAGCAGTGTGTGTTTTGATGGAATAGAGCACTCGTTCGAGAACCATGCGTCGACATATACATAAGTACTTGTAAACATTGTTGGTGCTACCCCACTTGTAAGCAGTTGTGCAAAACACGGCACATTGGCTCAGCTCGCTTCAACACTAGGCTATCGACCAGCTAACAATCAACAATCTGATGTCTGACATATAAGAAACTATGTATCTTGTTACAGTGGTTCATGCAGTTAATTGAGGCCACAATGTAATAAATTCCAAACGTTCACACGCTAGTCCAGCGCTCATGTGGAACACTCACATTAAACTCGTCTTCATAAAAAACTTGAAAAGCATAAGTTAAGCAATTTTATACATCTCAAGGATTCATAGAACATAACAAACATATACTAGTTCACAGCAAAAGACAAAGTTGTGAGAAGGTTTACAAATCAAGAAAAAACAAGCAAAAGGCTTCTCTGAGCAAAGGGCCTCCCGGCAGGCTTAAATTTCCTGGAGTTCACTCTGGTTTTTTCTTGTTGCCACCATCCAGGGTTAGGTTCTCTCATTCCAGAATAACCAGTTATAATTGTGGTCTCAGTTGGAATGCTAAACTGAACCATGCAGTGTACTGACCAGGTGAAATTCTTGTGCATTCCACTAAATTTAAGCACCGCTATTTGCAGAAATAAGCAGACCACAATGCCTCTTGTCCGCGCACCTGTCCAAAAAACTGCCGTGCAGCCGTGCCAGCTAGTCCTCGGTCCATGGATGAACTGGTAGAAAGTGCATTCCGGACTAGGATGCAGTTGTTTTCGCTCGTCCATGCACTGCAATCAGGAAGTAAATCGTACGAATCAGCTTCTTTTAGATTGCGTTGGTCATTCTACCTTAGTTACTACCAATGTAGGGATACCTTGAAGACGGGAGGTTAGACGACGGCAACGAGGGATAGCCATCTCATTTTGCGCAGTTGTACTTAAACTGAGGTGTGTGCTTTTGATTGCATAGATAGAAACGATACGGAGACAGACATCCCTGTTTGCGCAAATACGAAATACAGTTATTTAAACAGTGATAGATATTACTACTTTCCCCCGTTTCCTCTTAGAACCAAGTCCTAGATTCATGCTACAGCTTTCCCACTTTCTTCCCTGTTTGAACCAACGCTTTCAGTCGACTGTATGAACTAGCTTTACTTCTAATAATAATAGAAGTCTAGGTGGCTTTGGAACAGCGGACGGAAGTAGAAAAGGATCCACATGAAGGGAGCTGGGGCAGTAGAGCAAGGCAGGTTTCAAAGGAATATATACCTGAGGGTCGTCGGCATGTGGCAAAGACGGCGTCGGGAGGCCGCATCTTGGTCACAATACCGCAGGGATGAAGAAGGGGTCGGAGGCCCTCCCGAGTCGGTGATCTCTCGGAGAGAATGGCAGGGCCGCCGATCGGGATGCGCGGGCAGCCGTTGGTCTCCTCCCTTGCCGCCGACGACGGCGTGAACGATGCACCTACACCCCTGCCCCAGTCGAGGTTGTCCGGCCGGATTTGTGACCAACCGTGAGCTGAGAGGGACTGTGGCCACCTATGTCTTGCTTAGATCTGGATAGCATGAGAGAGTGAACGAGAGGAACCCTAATAAAGCAAGCTCTAAGGCTCCTGCTTTTATATATAATGCGCTCCTACGTGTACCCGCGAGTGGGTATGAGAGAACTAGTGCGTGCGTGCACTGCTTCTCTTCGTGAGAGTACAATATACTATGCCCAAAGAACGTTCGCCGCAAGAGTAATAGTATAAGTATGTGACGTGTGAGCTAAAATAAAATGTGAGCGCCGTCTTCTGTTTTTTAGAAGTTCTGAGGGTAGGGTGTGAAGAGCACATATGTGCATGACATCTACCTGCAGATAGACGGTGGGTGCGACGTGCGAGTCTGCGGGAGGACTCGGGAGAGTCGTGACTCGTGAGGGTGCGTGTGCGTGAGAGAGAGGGGGGCACATATCAATGCAATGCATGTGTCCGTAAATCATTATCCGACAAACGTTCGCCACAAGCCTTTTCCTGACGAACACCGTAAGAACCGTTAGATCGGCATCCGACAGTGTCTGTTTTACCATGTCATTTAACAGAACAACCACTCCTCCTACACACAAATCTTCCACGTGAGTGTTAGCAACTGCCGTATGCTCCCTCCGTTCCAAAATTCAGTGCATATAGCTTTATTGAAATTCGAACCTCGCAAACTTTTACCGAGTTTTCGTGTACCAAATTGCACATGTAGAATACCCTGTATATATCATTTCATTCATCTTCGAGAGGTAACTATAAAGATGGGTGAGGAGTCTACAAAGAAAGACCATCATATCACCCGCAGCAATTTCAAGCATCCTTTTGTGTCGAGGAATATCATAGGAACTCTATATGATATGATTTTTATAGGATTTTTTCCTTTAGAGCCAATTGGTTCATAGGAATAGATTCATATACTCCACATTTCAAAGGAAATAAACATGATATCATTTCTATAGCTTTAGAGCCACTTGGTTCATATGAATGGATTCCTATACTCCCTTAATTTCAAAGGAAAATAAACATTACCGTATATTCAATAGAAAAGTTCCTATGATATGAACCAAATTATATCTCTTTTCTAATCCCTCCTCATAGGAATTGAGATACATGTCATCTCTAGATTCAATAGAAAAGTTCCTATGATGTGAACCAAATGACATCTCTTTTCCAATTCCTACTCATAGGAATTGAGATGCTCCATGTCATCTCTTTCCCTACAACTTCCATGTATACATCTTCTATTCCTAAATAGATAGTACAACCCACTAGTAATTTTTTTCCAAAACATGCAACTATGGCACAAGAACTATATAGTGTGCCAATAACTTTGAAAGATGGTCGTTGGATGAAGCTAACCCGACAGTGCAGAGATAGGCAAATCCGAGCATACTGGCCGTTGGATATCATCAACATTCCACCAGATCTACCACATGTACAATTTAGAAGACTCCATGGTTGAACTTAAGCATAATGCACAAACCTCAAAACACAAGCACTTCTCCTTTGTTCTAGAATCTTCTGTATCATAATTGATTATTTTTTTCTAAATGAATTGCCATTATTTGTTTTTTACTTTATGATTTACAATGCACAACCCCATGAATCTTAACATTTTTTATAAAACTAATTGATTTTGAATGAGATGAACTATAAGAACTAAACGAACATCTACATCATGCATATATGACTCAAAGCTTTACATGCTATAGTGTGTATTTATTCATAATTTGGTTTCGAAATCTCATGTGTTCAATACATGTGTACCTTACTAGTTTTGAGTAGAGTAGCAAATTTCACGCGGCCCCGGGTATATCAAAATGTAGGGCCCATACATCATTGCCTTTCGGTCGAACCTAGGTCCACAATTTTTTGTACGTACTGTATTTCCACTGGTCCCCGAACCCAAAATGCTGCCTCGTTCCCATAAAACCAAGACGCCCACACATATTTAAGGCGTCGACTCGAACCCGTTTACTACGACATGGCCCCGCACGCCGTAGTACTCCTACAAACCCTACCGCCACACTCATCATCAGTTTTCTTCAAAAAAAGGATCTGTAGTGGAGACCCCTAACCTAGGGTGCCCTAGGTAGCTACCGCACGCATCATTGTTTTCTCTTTTCTTTATGCTCTTGCGCCCTAGAGTGAAATGATGGTTTCTTCGTCCGTCCAGCACTCCAGCTTAATTCGGGAAAGGTGGGGCTTTGTGATTTGACCCCTCATTGCTCATTTTCTACTACTGCGGCGCTACGACCGGGGTGCCTCCAATTCCAACCGCTGCTCCGAACTGTAATTTGGTGCATCGCACGTGGAACAAGATGGTGGATGAGCCACATGTCGGCCAAAGGGGTCCTGTTAAGTGTGTCGCCATTTCGTGTGCGGACCGACCCTGCTTGCACTACTAGGAAAAAGGCTACTAGCAGCACAGGTACCCGCGCTACTAGTATTGCGCTACAGCTAATAGTTAGTAGTAGCGTAGGTGAAACCCACGCTTAGCGCCTCAGGTTTTTTCCCACGCTACTACTAAAAAGTTAGTAGTAGCCTGGATGCAAACCCACGCTACTACTAACGAAGTAGTAGTAGCGCGTCTAGTGTTTTCCCACGCTACTACTAACTAATTAGGAATTAAAAAAATAAAATGCACCAATTACATTCTATGCATACAATTCCAACTAAAACAAACACATATTTGCAATAAACCAACAGCATTACACATCATTACAAATCCAAGGTTTATAATAAACCAGCGGCATTAGAGCACGTCATGTAAGAGCATACATATTGTCATGGCTTTTCATGCCTTCAATTAAAACACCTACACTTCTTGAAGTCACTTACTCCCAGCTAGTGCAAACACAGTTACAAGCAAACCAAAATGCATAAAAAACACCAACCAGTGGCATTCTATCTCTCCAAATGATCCGCTCCCTCTGCATCCTTGCAAGCACCTTCATGATAAGCAAATCCGCAGGAAAAAAGTCGACTTAGCATGTACTCCCTCTGTCAACTATCCAGAGTAGATTTTATCCATTGCTTCTACTCTAAATACAGGAGGTAGGAGGCATCGGACAGAAAACAAAAGATGAGCAATATCATATGAGCAGAATAAAAAGGAGTTTGGACCATAGCATGGTTAACAATAAAATATAGTGCTCTAACAAAAGCAAGAGTGCAACACGTTTCCCTGTTCCCCTTTCAAATATCAACACACTAAAAAAGGCAATAAACACAAATATAAGTTCCATGCAGAAGTTTGCCGGCAGATATTATACTCTGAATTGTGGTCTCCTAGAAATATTTTTTACAGATATAAGATTGGTATGTTTCTTGCTGAATCAACTTATATATGCATGGGACAGTGCCCTAATGATCAACGGCGGATTCAATTGATGCATGCATGCGATGGATTGGCTTGAGAGTCTGCTACTACTTCCGGCCAGATAGCATCACATCCAGCAGCTGGCCAGGAGCGATGGACTAATAGTTCTTGTCTCCAGCAACAGGAATATGATGTAGGAGGTTTGATCTACCCAACTGATTCTCCACCGAATAAAGGTGGAGAGGAGAAGTGGCAAGGCAGCAGTATGAGAATTGAGAAATAGGCAGGGCCTGGCCATCATGGCTTGTGGCGGCAGCCATAGTAGTTGACAGGGAACCAAAAGAAATCACAAGCACACCGAACCTATCAAAAAACAAATTTATCTCTGGAGATCTTCATTCACATACAACCTGCATGCTGGTCGACCACTAAAAGTATCTTTGCATGCAGAAAATATTCAATGTCTCGGCATCATACCTAGCGCCAAAAAACCACTCTCTTTGGCCAATGCAAGGTAGACTAAGAGTACATACCATGCAGATAACTGAAGATTTAGTGTGTATTTTGAAGAAACAATATGCAACATCTACGTCATCTACAAAGGAAACGTCAACCAAACCCATCATGCATCAACTAATATGGGGTGACATATAACTATATAAGAACACGTATAAACTGAGCCTTCTGTAAGAATCAAAGTGAACAGGCATAAAATCTTCTCTAACCGGCCATAATGATAAGTAATTCGGGTGAACATGCTGCTAAATGCCAAGCGCTAACCATGATGATAAGTTCTAATTGGTCTAAGAGTACTCATACTGAACACTAAGAGTGGTATTTGTTGAAGACAAACTGGACTGAAGTGATAAAAACAAGACGCAGTGTCATACAGTCTACCAATGCACACAAAAACTGCCCCTGAAACAGGCAACCATGTAATAAGCAAACTAAAGCATTGTGGGGGGAAGGATCCCGCCGCTCCACGCTGCCGAATCGCCACCGAGCCATGCGCCGCCATGTCACGACCGGTTTTCCAGTAAAATGCTTATTGAGAAACCGACCTTTTGAGTCCAGTATGAGGAAAATCCTCCTGACTGGTAGACAAAATCTTGATACAGTAAGCCAGTAGCATTAAATATATTACAGGGTCGAGCTGGGGGTGCTCAACAATTTATTACAAGTACGCCAATAATTATACATAATGGCGGATATGACACAATGGTGTGGGGTGGCATACTACTGACTCGAGATAAAAGTGGTGGTGGAAAATCACAGTGGAGTGGATAATATGTCTCCTAAACTGGCAGCTCATCGAGCGTCGAGGTGAGGCTCGATGAATTTATTTGAGTAGCGGAAGCGGATATAACACAGTGACCAAATCCAGGGTCGCATGAGACTGACTGGGACTCCACTAGGCGTCGGACTCGCTATTGAATTCTTCATCCATGAGATCGCCTTCGTCAACATCTGGCCAAATCAACAAGCCAGGTGAGTACTTTGAAAGTACTCGCAAGACAGTTCGGACATAAGATATAACAAATGCATGCATGAATACGTCATGAGCAATTTGTAATGCACATTCAAATGATGAACTTGCACGACAATACTAAACAGAAAGGAAGTCAGGAGGTAGTCCTCCCGAAATCCACAAAATAACTGAAAACCGATCGGGTGTCTGAAGCGACGCCTCGAAGGGTGAACAAATAAATAATCATGCCACAGTCGGGCGTCTAAGCGACACCACATAAAGGGCTTATATTGAAAAGTAAATGACATGCGTGCCACAGTCGGACGTTGGAGCGACATCACAGAAAGGGCTTATATCAAAAGTAAATAACAAGCGTGCCACAGTCGGACGTCTGAGCGACATCGCAGAAAGGGCTTATATCAAAAGTAAATAACAAGTGTGCCACAGTCGACGTCGGAGCGACATCGCAGAAAGGGCTTATATCAAAAGTAATAACAAGCGTGCCACAGTCGGACGTCTGAGCGACATCGCAGAAAGGGCTTATATCAAAAGTAAATAACAAGCGTGCCACAGTCCGACGTCTGAGCGACATCGCAGAAAGGGCTTATGTCAAAAGTAAATAACAAGTGTGCCACAGTCGGACATCTGAGCGACATCGTAGAAAGGGCTTAAATTCATTATTCATATCTATTAAACTCACAAAATATAATACTCATAGGAAACATTCCACACATAGTAATAAACGGGTTAGTCCATCCACAGGAATAAACATTTAACCGGACTTAACACTCATGTGGTTCTCCGGAGTTTCTGTCACCGAGACTGACACTTGACAAGATAAGTTGAACACAGTACTTGGACATGGATAAGATGATTTCAAGGATTTTTGACTCTGCAGAGTTTGTACTAAATTGCCCACAGCCAACGGATTTCCGTAGTCACGAAGGACTAGTTCCGTTTACGGTATTTCGGAAGAAACACATCTAACCAGTACACATCCATCCCACCTCACGATGCCAGGAATCACCCTAGACAGCATTCAAGAAAAACTTTGAGACGGGGAGATCACAATCTCGAATAGCATGGGATCAAATTTATATACACGCGCTCTAAGGGGTGCCCCCCTCTCGGTCCCAACCGGAAACACCCATGCCCCCTGACCGGATGGCTGGCTTTAATCCAGGGCCATGGAACCCTCATCACGGCCTCTCGATTTGGTGTGTACCAGGAAAGCGGTTTGCAACTTACTAAGCCATATCCCTTACGGAAAACATGTGGTAGTACAAGAAGGAAAAAACGGATGGAAACTGGACTAATTCATGTTGACACTGGAGTCAAATAACCTGGCATAAGACTGGCATGCTACAACACTGCCATCTTACCCATCCTCGTGCCATCTCATGGCCATGCAAACTCATATCCAACAACTTATGGATTTTCGAAACTCACTTGCCTCAACTTTGCATCTAATATAACATTCATCGCGATGTTCATAAACATGCCATGCAACTACTTAATGCAAACATGCCAAGACACTCATCATATCAAAAGTTCAAACATGCTTGCCTGGTTCAGAGTAGTCGGAGCCTAGCTCGGTGAAGTTCGCGGTTCCGTCACCCCCTTCGGTATCTATGGTATACAGAAATACACGCACTATTGTAAATACCGTGAGGTGCACAAAAGTATTCCAAATATTTTTAAAATAAATCTGATAAAAAACTAGACAAAATATTAAAGAGGACAGAAAAAGAATCAATCAAAAATCCTTTTCTGTTTAAAAGTTATAAGGGTTTTAATCCAGGGACCTTTCTGTAATGAAACAGAAACTTCTTAGGGGGCTGAATAGAAAAGACCAGAAAAACGCTTCAGATTGAAAGCGTATTAGCCCAAATACGTTTTCAGAAAACATTTCGAAAAAAAGAGAAAAGAGAGGCTGACGGGGGGTCCCACCCATCAGGTTTGAATTTTCAAACAGGGAGAACAAAGCTCGTCGGCGCCCGAGAGCTGCGGTGGTCGCCGGCGGTGATCCACGGCGAGGCAGGGGGATCGAGAGGTACCTACGTGCTTAGCGTGTCCTTCCACATCGGCGAGTGGTGGTGGTGGTCGCCGGCGAGCACCACGTCGACGGTGGCCCTTGCTCCGGCGGACGGCGGCTCGGGTGGAGTTGGATCTCGTCGGGGAGGGCTGCGAAGGTCAAATTGAAGCTTGGGTTAGCTCACTGGGTGCTCGAGGAGGCTACTGATGAGGTTTGGGCGTCGGGGATGGCCTCACCAGAGTGGATCGAGCTGGTGGCCGAGGCGGATCAGGGCGGCCGGAGTTGGGGGAGGAGACCTCCTCGAGGTCCTCCTAGTGGCTTGGCGGGGTGTTGGTGGGGTGCAGTGGTGGTGCGTGATCGAGAACGAGCTCGGGGCTTCCTTTTATAGGTGATCCGAGGCGGTGGCCGAGAACGGGGATCTCCGGCGATGGTTATGGCGGCGCAGTGCTTGGTCGGGGAGTTTAGGGAGTTGGTCGTCAACGTGGAGGTCCACCGGTTCCATTTAGGTGCTAACCAAGCTTAGATAAGGCTCTCTGGGTGGCTTCAACGGAACGGGGCGGCGCGGGCCCGTCGGGGGCAGAGGGCGCGCCCTGTGCTTGCCGGGCCACGGCGACGGTGCTGCGGTGTGCATTGGCATGCATGAGGCCACACGGAGGGCTAGGGGGCGTTGGGCGGCGCCGGACGGCGTGGCGAGCTGGCTCAGGCCCCCGCTGGCCACCACGGGTGGCTCTGCCACCGCAGAAGCTGCCGGCGTCGGCGATGCTCGCCGCCACCGACACCTGCGTCCGTCCAAGAGAGCATGCGGTGCTCTGGTCAAGGAGGAGAGGCCGTGCGCAACGCGCCAGGGCGCTCAGGTGATCGATGACAACTCTCTGACGAAAAACGACACTGAAATCTCTAAAAATCTGAACTTTCTGAAAGTGTACAGGAACAGTGCCGGCCAAGTGTTCGACGAAATGATTTTGGCATGTGGGGAATTTTCCTTGAGCTGATTTTTTGTGGGGTGGCCTCTCATTGCATCTGGGGGCTGCCTGAATTTTGGTAGAATTTTTGGAGAAGAGAAAATATGAGTTTCACCAAATTTGACAAATCTGGTCCAAACTTGCAGAGGTTGAAACTTGAAAATTTTGAAAAGAGGAAGAGTGGATCTTGATGGATCTAGGTTGGGGTGCTAAAGACTATCCAGAGGAGTTGGTTTGAGATCAAAACTCAAAGGAAATTAGGTACTTCCTTTGTAAATCATCTAGGCTTAAAATAATTGACAGAATTGTTTGGGGAATAAAACAAATGAAATAAAATCCAAAAATGGGTTGGACTTGTTGGAACAGAATGTTTGGATTGCCCCAAAGTGGAGGGAGGGGGTTTTGGGAGGATTTACCACATGAGGCATGGTAAAACCATGGGTGGTTTCAATATAAGAGAAGTCCCAAAACTCCTAGGGTTTCTTTTCAAAGAAAATAAATTTCAAAAATAAATAAATTGGGAAGGGAACAGTCAGAAGAAAGGTTTTTAATAATCAAACACCAGGGTTGAAGAAGATACCAAAAATAAGATCCTTGCCAAGGGAAAAGTTTTGAGAGAGAGGTTTTTGGAAGGATTTAAAAGACCTTCTTCAAATCCAACAAAGTTTTTGTTGAAAACCAAATAAAATTTTTGGAGTGTCACACGCCACCGCCAGGAGAGAACGCCATCGTTGCGCGAGGGAGAAGGCCCCGCTGCCGTCGTCACTGCCCGGGCTTTGCCTGGCGGGACCTTTGGCAGCAGCGGGAGGGAGCGGACAAGGGCACGGTCGCCCCGTGTGTCGCCTAGGGGTGATTGCAACAATCCTAAGCCTATTGCGTGTACACGTAAAACTAGTACTACTAAAGGAAACTAACTAGCTAGCACTCACGTATAGACTCCAT
This sequence comes from Triticum dicoccoides, assembly GCF_002162155.2. Taxonomy (NCBI): domain Eukaryota; kingdom Viridiplantae; phylum Streptophyta; class Magnoliopsida; order Poales; family Poaceae; genus Triticum; species Triticum dicoccoides. The sequence goes on from NC_041386.1 coordinate 689,890,148, forward strand.
TATTAATACATCTGGATGTAGATAAGAGTAAGGAAAGATTATTTCCAACAGGAGATACATGTACAAAAGAAAGAGGTTCAGTTTTCACCTATTTAAGTTGGTGGACACCTTCGGGCAGATGTGAGAAAACTCGGTGCAGCTTCAATCAAGGACACAACATAAATTTGTCAAGGGGAAATCTTGGTGCAGCATCAATCAAGGATACAACAGAAATTTGTCAAGGGGAAATCTTGGTGCAGCAGCACGACAAAAACTGAACTTGAGTACAGTAAACCTGGTTGCCTAATCACATATTAGATTGACTGAACTTATTCTTTACACATGTGAGAAATCGGAAACCCTTCTTGTACTTGTGCCACTTCTACTAGTACAACTTGAGCACTAACAACAATTGAGCAAGAATATAGTGCAAGAGAAAACGAATACATCCATCTATCCAGTTGAATGACAAAATTGCAACCTATCAAATGTACAAAGAAGAAAGGCGTTCAGTTTTCAGAGTGGGGAGCAGAGAAGATAGATGCAACCTTGACAAGCAGATGAGCGGGAAGACGAGCTCCATGTCATCTTCTCGTGGCCGAGCACAGACGCAATGGACTTCCTCGACCTTCGTTCGTCAAGGGTCCATGGCATGGAGGTGTGCTGGATCTAGGACTTGGTTGATCTCCCTCTTCTCGGCACATCTACAAGAGAAGACCCCATTAGAGATTAGACACGGGGAGGGAGACAGATAGGAATAGGAAGGAGGATGGGTTGAACTCGCCGGAGTGAGAGGCGCCGCCGCACCCGAAACCCTAGCCACGGGGGAGGGCTGCCAGTGGGCACGAGCGTCGAATCCAGTCAAAGGGGAGGACGTAGCAGAGGGAGGCAAGCTCGGGAGCGTGTCCGGTGGTGCCAGGAGTCGCCGGAGCGGGCCGAGGTGGCGGCGTATGTGGCTGTGGCGGCAAGGAGTCGCAGCGGAGAGAGGGGGCTCACGTGAGAGAGAGATTGGGAATTTTTTCTGAGCGGTGATGGAGGGATGGGTGCGCTTAGTTGTAGCGCATGCCGGCGAGCGGCGCTACTACTAGTTGAGGTCCATCAGCGGGGTTTTGTCCTCCGAGAATAGTAGCGTGGGTTGTACCTCACGCGCTATAATTATTTTTTAGCAGTAGCGTGGGTAGTACAACCGGCGCTACTATTACGTTCTGTCCGCGGGGTGTGGTCGGGGATATTTACTTGTAGCGTGCTTTTTGAGGCCACGCGCTACCAGTAATATATATTAATTGCACGGGTCAATATAGTGCGCTATTAGTATGTAGCAGTAGCGTGGGTAAATATAGCGCGCTGCTAGTAAGCTCCTTTCTATAAGCTTTTCCCTAGTAGTGTTGAGTTGCTATGCCAACACGACAGGAGTAGCCTACCACTTGGTTTTGCTCCTTGGTGAATCCCGACTATATTGATCTAAAAAGATACGTGCTGAACTACCCTCTCCGTCTCGGTTTTATTATTTTTAGGCGTCTCGGTTTATAGGGCCTGCACGTAGTTCTAGGTCATCCATTTGACTAACTAAATATGAGTTACTATGTCACAAAAAGTATATCATTGGATTCTTAAGCGGATGTAGTTGTATTTAAAAGTCGAGGGCGGGGCTTTTCCTGCGCGGTAGGCGGTGGGCAGTTCCGCCTAGTCGGTTCGACAGAGACGCGAGAAGACGAGGGAGTAGGCTGCTGCAAACGTAGGGCTGTGTGATTTGACAGCGAGTTACTGCTGGACAGGTGAGGCCCCGTGATTTGACTTGCCATTATCATTTTAACTGCGGCGCTACGACCGGCGTGAGTCTCCCGGTTCCTGACCACCTCCATACAGGTGCCTCTCCCAATGCTCCACCATGTAGTAGAGGCTGGCTCTTGCATGAGAGCCCACTTCTCCACTTTTTCCTTGCCTCTTTTTCCTCCACATATGCAAAAATGCCATGTAAGAGCAAGTACAATAGAGCTGACTCAGCGGGCTATAAGATATAAACTAGTATATTTTTGCTTAGTTGGCGGAAAGAGAAGAAGAAAGAGAAGGTAAGCGGGCTCTTGGTGAAGAGCCAGCTCTAGCACGTGCTCCTAGGCACTTTGTGAGAGTGAAATGTGGGCCATATAATAAATAAGTAGTACACTCTTCTAATCAACTATTGTATATGTTGGCTATAAGATAGGCTATAGATGACATGGCAATGGATTATAGCCAGCAGCTGGCTATACTATTAACCATGCTCTAAAGCGCACTATTGTACTTACCGATGCATGTACAAGTTCACGGAAATTTAGTGGTCATTCATGCATTCGTTCTAATTAATGCCTCGGTAAACATAACTTCTTGAGAAAAATGACCGTACTAATTACTTGTGCAAACTATAAAATTAATTCGACCACTCACCGTCTACCTTGGTTGGAGAGATTTTGAAATTGAGCCATAAACTGGAAAGGAGGGAGTAGTAACTTTTGTCTCGATTACTATTTGTGGCCTTGTATAGATGCAAAATGTATTTTTTATAGTGGCCTTGTATAAGTAAATGGAGGGAGTACTAACCAAAGTATACGTAGTAGGGACGAGGAGTAAACGGACGGAGTAGTAAAATTTTCTCCTCGTGCTGCGAGCCACCGCGCGCGTGGGCGAGGGAGCGTGCGTAAAGGCGTACAGTAGTAGTACTACTACTACTACTACTCGTAAGCAAGCTTCAACTCATCCTGCGAGCCACCGCGCCCGTGGGCGGGGGAGATGGCGTACTAAGCAAGCTTCTCATCGTTCTGCGAGTTGACTGGACACATCAAAAGTACTCCAGTGTATAGAGCCTTGCCTCTAAGGTAGGCCCCACATGGTTTGCCTCTTTTTTTAATTTAACATAACGCGTCAAGTCGCAATTTGTTTGTTCACCCGTGGTAGACGATCTGCCCTCCACCAAGTGGACAACCAGTACACGTGCCAAATTAGCACGTGGATTGCCTTTTTCGTACAGAAATGAGCTCCACCGTGTACCCGCGCGGGTGTGGTTGGGAAAGAGACGGGAGTACGTGCGCCGTGTGTGCACCTCTTCTCTTCGTGCATGTCCCCCACCTACGTGGGTGTGTGTGAGAGAGATACAAACCTAGACATAATGCGCCGTCCATCCCCATGCCTCCGCCCAGTCCGACGACCAGTCACCACCACGTCCCACTCCTCCTCACCTTATTTCTCATCTTTCTCCCTCCATTTTTATATACAAGGGGCCATTATCAAAATTACAATTTGCAGATATACAAGGCCACTAACACTAATCAATGCAATATTAATGGTGTTTGCCTTGTGGTACTAGCAAAGGAGGACATTAATTATCCCCTGCATGCATGCGGGAGTTTGTAAAAAAATGCATCTTGATGTTCTGTGCAATGCACGGGCATCTTGCTAGTCCATGAAAACAACACATGGCAAAATTCCACGGTGAACGAGGGATTTGAACCTGTTGGGAGGGGCTGTTTGGATCTTGCCCGGGGTAGCCAAAATATTGGCGACCCTTTTGTCCACCGGTGCCTTTGTCACCGATGAACGAGGAATGGCTCGGGTGCTCATGCTGTCATGCATCCTCCAGCGCGCACGTTGGAGACGAGCTCGCCCGAGCCGCCCACAGACCGACCGGCGACCCGCAAATTACGCCATCCAACCATAGCCGGGCGTGCCGCGAGTGGCGCCCTCGACTCTAACCTAGGACACCGCGCCATTCTTCCATTGACGTGTGGCCTCTTTGGGTGCATGGCCTGCATGTCAGTGACCCAACGCAGGCAGCGCACAGCAGAGGAACCTTTGGTGGGCCAGGGCGGTCAGAAGCGGGCATTTCATAAACCGATGATTGTTCATTGAGTGTGACGTCATCTTTTTCATGTAGATAAGCCTACTATGTTGATAGCCCGTTCGATACGTTGTGATTCATAAAGACCGCTGCAAACATCAATGTTCTGCTTATCACAGATAAGATTGACTAATACCCATAACAATCCATGTCCTTAACAAAGGGTGCATGCACGTATAGGTTGAGCGTGTGTCTTACGTCGTGTGCTGTGTGCATGCAGGCGTGCGAGTGTTGCGTGCGTGCAAGGGTACGTTTCAGTGTTGCATGCATGAGTGCATATGTGCGTGTGTTCGTGACTGCATGTGTACGTGTCAGTGTTACACGCCAGCATGCGTGTGTGTGTGTACGTTATGTGTACGTGTCAGTGTTGCACGCCTACATGCGTGCGTGTTTTGCGTGCGTGCATGTGTACATGCGGGGTGAGGCTACACGTCAGTCGACTGACTTTTTCATCTCTGGTCATTAGATTTTCCAGCCGTTGGATACGAAATCAAGGGCCTCCAGTTTATCATCAAACTCCACCCCCTGAGCCGCCAGCCACCACCGGCCGAACCGCCAGCCCTCGCCGCTTGCGGCCGGCCCGCCCTCCCCGAAACCACTCCCCACCGCCGATCCACCGCTGCACATGCCATCC
>NC_041386.1:689895102-689906714 GCF_002162155.2 Triticum dicoccoides
CCGAGCTTTTTCTCTGGGGATCCCCACCCCACCGCCCAATGAACGCCCCCCAACCGCCGGTGACTGCCAACCAGAGGTTTCACGACTTCGAATACCCACCGAGCACTAATTTATTACCATTTATGTCCTTCGTATACGCGCTGACGGGTGGGCCCTATGGTAATGTGCGCCGCTGAATGTGGATCGTTTGACTGGTCAATTAATGTGAGCCAGTGACCGTATGATCACCCTAAATGTACTCCTATTTTATTAACACAGTACAGACTCAAAATACCATTTCTTTCTTTCATATACGGGCTGACAGGTGGGCCCCACACGTTACGCGCCCCGATGGTGCAACACTAGTTGCGCCGCGTGGAACGTTTGACTGGTCAATTGATTGTGTCATCAACATAATACGGAGTTGTACGGGTGAGCCAGTTACCATATAATCATGACATGTATTTGTTTAACACGGTACAGACGCAAGGGCTCATATATACGCGCAAGCACTCACCGCTATAAGCGCACACACGCGAACCCTACCCCTATTAGCACCTTCGAGAGAGTGGGCCAGCATATATGATCTTGAGATTTTACGAAGTCACCATAGGTGCCTCGTAGTCGAGTGGAATGTCTCCTCCCACTGAACGTACATCGCCAGAAAATACTGAAATTAACACAAGATAAATGCGAGCACCGGGACATTAACCTTGGTGGGCTCGAGAAACCACTGTCCTCTAACCATCCAACCACATGTTGGTTAGCACGACAAAATGTATGTGGTGACCGTGATGAGCTTATTCTGAAGTCCAGTGACCATATTGTGCTTTCGCTTCAAATACAATGACCGTAAGTGACGTCAACAAAATACAGAGCATGCATCAAATGCAAAGTCCGTCAGTGTCATCAAAAAATATGGACACGTATCGTGAGCTAGATACCATTGTACTATTGTATATGCTTATTTTCTTAGTGGCCCATTGCGTGTTTGGTGTGGTGGGCACATCATTTCTAGTTGTGGTGGGTCAACATCAAGACTCATGGGTCGGTTCCATCCTGCGCCACATATAGGTTGGACTGAGACGTGTTATACAAAGACCCATGTGGAGGACTCGGCGTACAACACGAAGCTACCAGAGTCGCGGAGGACTCTATACCCACTGGTGATAAGCCGACTATATATGATTTGTAACCCTAGGCCCTTAGTATGTTATACAAGCTTGGGGGATAGTTCGTCGATAGTATACACACACGCACAATGCCTGGTATTCACGTGTACTTTGTACACACCCCTATCACTAATATACAGTACTAGGAGTAGGCTCTTTCTTCAACTACAAGGGTCCGATCCGAACTAGGGTAAAACTTTGCCTCGTATTACAATCCAGCCTAACAACCAGGGATATCCTACCGAATGACGATATGATGAAATCATATCTGCCAACTACTAAGAGAGAGGTGTGTCGGGGGGGCAATGTGTGCGAGAGAGGCCTAAAGATAATGTGCGTGCGGGAGACACATAGGCACATATATGTGCGTATGGAGGGCTAGTAGAGACCGTGCATGTGTATATATGCATGTGAGAGAAATAGTGTTTTCCAACTGAGATTAGTGAAAAGAGTGGTACATAGTAGTCAGAAAGAGAGAGACAGAAACAGAGAGAGCATGTGCGTGAGACACCCCGACACCCTGAGAGAGATTGTGAGCATGTGTGAAAGAGAAACGCCGATGCATATAAAGTGTGTGCACTTATGCGTTAGATAGAGAGATATATAACACGTCTGTGAGAACGGGGCGAGGCATAGTGCGTCTACGTGTAAAAGGCGGTTCTACGCATTAAATTAAAATATAAATGGCATTATTATTTTTGGATGAGATCATGAATTTTGCAAATTGCGTATGGACGAAAATCAGTCTATCAGACAGCCATACTCTATTGAATTCTAGCATGTGCATGTGTTTATTTCATATTATCGATCCATAGAGTGAGAGCGGTTTGAAATACAGGCAATTGATGCTTTTGCAATTCATATATAAACATTAATTAGTGCACTCCATGTTGTTAGTGTGAAGAACTTTATACATTTGTCACTTGCATGGATACATTCCAAATTGCTAGGTACGAAATAGAATACATGTCGAATTCAACATAAAGGGGGTTTCGAAGATTCGTATTCATAGGAAGTGCATTCATCTATTTGAACCCGAGATAATGGCATTTGTAAATCAGACGTAAAAGGGGGCATCAATCTTTGTTGTGAGTTTGAACATGCTATATATATTCATACACATATCTAACTTTTTTTTGCAACCAAGGAGATTATATCTGGAACCATGCATGAACTGAGGTAAGTTGCATATTTTTTAATATATACTCATGTACAATGTATATTCAAATGTACCCCCTCCATTCCAAAATAATGGTAGCTTTAGGATTTTCAAGAGTAAATATTTGTGAAGTTTGACAAATCCTGAAAGTTCAATTCAAGAGAACCGAAAACGTTAATGCTTCTGCTCCCAAATATTGAACGAAGTGCCAAATAGGCCTATGATCACCCGAAACCGCGCGAGACTAATGTTTTGGTGGTAGGAAATTACTGTCCTGACTCTGGCCTGTGTAGCCTATCGGCCCGATGTCCAAAGGTCTAAACCGGGTTTGGTTTGTAACTTCACCAAGACGCCAGTCTCAACTACCTCTAAGAAGCATTCATACGCCGTGGGTGCCTAAACACCCATGCGCTCGGCGAAAATCTATCCCGCCCACATTTGGGACACCTGACATGACTGTCCTACCCCCAACCCACAATATGTCCGAAATTTTAGATGGGGGCAAAGTTTGTAACTTTCCCCAAATTTCAAACAAGCGCGTCTCAAACTGAACATTGTTCCCCCTTAGTTCCCCGCCTCCCTCTGTTTCCCCATTCATACTCCGTGGGCGCGTAAACGCCCTCTCCACCAGCCGCGAAACCCCAGCCTCCTCCGTCGGTCCGTCCTCCACCCCATAGCGGCCAATCCACCGCCACCCTCCTCCATCACGCTGGAGCCGGTACCCCGACGTCGTCGTCCAACGCAACCGCAACCGCAACACCCTCAAGGACTTAGCAGCTGAGCCGAGGCAGAGCTGCCTCCACAACACCGACGCCGACGTTCGCCGTACCAGAACCACTCCGACCACGCTGTCCTGCGCCTCACTGCTGCGGCTCCACTGTCGCAACCGTCCACCGCACCAGAGCTGTTCCCGCTACGCCGTCGTTCGCCGCCTCAGATCTGCTTCCCCGCCGCCGACAGACAGCCACCGCACCACACTCAACAACTTGGCCATGGGTTCGTCCAAGGCTGCACCGTCCTCCACAACTTCTGGTTTCCGGTGAACAACAAGAAGATCGTCAGAAAAACAGAAGGAGGACAAAGCACTGCCAGCAGAAAGAGGTACTCCTCTTCCCTTATTCGTCCAAATCTTACGTCTCCGCTCACACCGTATTCATCCCACGAAAGAAACTAGTTGAGCGCTTCTTACTGCATCTTCTTCGTGATACTAAATGCACAAGGTTTCCTCCCTTTTACTATTTCACCTTTGCTAGAGGTTAGTAACCCGCCTGGATTTCAATTCAGGATCAGTCGAACCGTAATTAAAAGAAGCAGCACCCGCTTAGGCGCGCGGAGCACCTAGTCCACCTGTTCCCCGGGGAAGCGGCGCATCGGTGTATATCATAGGGGTGTGGGGTGCAGGAGCTGCTTGCGCCCGATCTGGAGGTCGGCAGGGCTTGAATGGATGGCCGGGGGGGGCGGTGCCAAGCACGGCGGTGCGGTGAGGTCGAGGGGAGGGCACAGGTAGGGGAGGAATACTGGGCCAGTGGTCGTAGGATTTTCGAGGAAGATCGTCAACAGTGACTGGCTGGAGGTAGATGAAGGCGATCTTCCCGTTCTTTGTACATCGGACGGTGCAGCAAAAATGGACTGACCTATTTGCTTTTAGTCGACTGTTATTTTCATAGAATCCTGTAGTAATTTAGTGTGCCATGCATGTTGTAGAGTTATCATATGTCTCCCGTCATTTATTTCTCACCGACCTGCTATCTGCTACCTTTACACTGTACTAATTGTGCACACATCTCACCCATACTCACACTATTGTTTTTTATGCATGGGTATTTCAGACTCTGACGCAGTGTTGATGAATGCAGAAAAGAAAAGCCAGAAGTCGCTCAAGTGTAATTCGAAGACAAGCACTAAGCGTTTCAGCGCTCTAATGGGTGCAATGTCAGCAGTTGGAGACAGTAAACGTAGCTCTGCAGTTGATGATCTCAATTGCCACACACAACCATCCCAGGTGCTTGCTTTAACTTTGCGCTGTCAAATGTGGTTGCATGTTGCATATGGTGTCTAGCTTGTATTGCTTCCAATTTGGTTAAATTGCATCTGCTTACTTTACACATTATACCTTTGATAATGACATGCCTTCCTGTTTTTGATACATACTACATATGTCTATTAACCATGTTCGTACATCAAACTAATGCTCTTTTGTATCCCTCGTCAATCACTTATGATGAGACAGTCACCCGGGTGGGTTACTGTGAGACGCCCTACTCGTTTAAAGAGTGCAGTGTCATCCTCCCCACATGATTCTCAAGAAACATCAAGGCTAAATGAAGATAGTCAACGTAGCTCTCTAGTTGATCACCGCAATTCCCCCACACCACCATCGCAGGTGCTTGCTCTTACTTGGCAGTGTGATATGTGGTTGCGTGTTGCATATGGTGTCAACCTTGTAATGCTTCTAATTAGGGTAAATTGGATCTGCTTAGTTAACACATTATAGCTGTGAATATGACATGCCTTCCTGTTTTTGGTACATACTACGTCTTTCTATTAACCATGTTCTTACATCAAACTACTTTTCTTGTGTATCCCTCATCAATGCTCCTAATTTGTTAAATTGCATCTCCTTAGCTTACACATTATACATGTGAATATGACACGTCTTCCTGTTTTTGGTACATACTACATCTGCCTATCACACCATGTTCTTACATCAAACTACTGTTCTTGTGTATCCTGCGTCTATCGCTTATGATGAGACAGTCATGCGTGTGGGTTAATATGAGACACAATACTCTTATAAAGAATGCAATTTCATCCTCTCCACATGATTCTCAAGAAACAGCAAGCCTAAATGAAGACATTGAACGTAGCTCCGTACCTGAAGACCGCACTTCCCCTACACCACCATCATAGGTGTTTGCTCTAACTTCGCAGTATGATATGTGGTTGCATGTTGCATACGGTGTCTAGCTTGTAGTGCTTCTAATTAGGGTAAATTGCATATGCTTAGTTTACACACTATACCTGTGAATATGACATGCCTTCCTATTTTTCGTACACACTACATCTATGTGTTAACCTTGTTCTTACATGAAACTACCTCTCTTCTGTATCCTGCATCAATCACTTACGATGAGTCACCTTTATTCGTTGCATATTGCATATTATTTCTAGCCTGTTGCCATGTATTGCTTCTAATTTGGTCAAATACATTTGTTAGGGCACCCTTTTAATTCGGCAGAGTGATATTGGTTTCATCTTTCATATGGTTTCTAGCTTCCATCGATTCTAACAAGTTCAAGCACCTTGTGCTTAGTTTACATTTTATACATCATACATGTCAATATGTCACGCCGTCCTGTTTTTCATACATATTCCATCCTCCTATCATGCGGCTGCTTTACATGAAAGTAGTGTTCGTCAGTATCATGCATCAATGAGTTCTGAAGAGCAAGTTTTATTCCTTTTTCTTGTGGGTTTGACTTGACAAGGCAAAATCAAGAAAGAGGAAGGAAAAGAGTAAGGAAGGCGATGATGGTGCTCCTCTGCAGCAACGTAAACGGAGCATCTGTACCGATTCTCCTTGTACTGGTAGTGCATTACAAGGTCCAAGTCTCCGCTCTCCTACTCCACCATCCAAGGTGCTTGCTCTAACTTGGTAGTGTGATATCTAGTTGCATGTTGCATATGGTGTCTAGCTCGTATTGCTCCTAATTAGTGTAAACTGCATCTGCTTAGCTTACACATGATACATGTGAATATGACACGCTTTCCCGTTTTTGGTACATACTATATCTGTCTATCACACCATGTTCTTACATGAAACTACTCTTCTTGTGTATCCTGCATCAGTCACTTATGATGGGACACCTTTAAGTTGGCAGTGTGATATTGGTTTCCGTCTTGAATATGATTTCTAGCATGTATTGCTTCTAGTTTGATGAACGCCACCTATGACTAGACAGTTTTAACTTGGCAGAGTGATATTGATTGCAGCTTCCATATGGTGTCTTGCAGTGTTTCTAATTTTTTTGAAGTGCCTTCTGCTTAGTTACCACATCATAGGTGTGAATATGTCAAGCCATCCAGTTTTTCGTACATATTCCATCCTCGTACCATGACTTTGCCTTTCATCAGAGTAGTGTTCGTCAGTATCATGCATGAATGAGTTCTGAAGAGCGAATGATATTCCTTTTTCTTGTCGGTATGACCTCACAATGCAAAATCAATAAAGCTGAAGGAAATTGGCAAGGCATTGGATGATGGTGGTCCTTCCGAGCAACTGAAACGGAGGTTCTCTATAGATTCTACTCCGCCATCCTCCCGACAAGATTCGCAAGACAACGCAAGGCTAGACAGTCAACGTAGCTGTGTAGACAATGAGCACATCTCCCCTACTCCACCATCACTGAAAGTGCGTTATATCGACTAGAGGGGGGTGAATAGGCGATTTTTATGAATTCTTCACTGAGGAATTTGCCGGTGAGGAAATTCCTAAGCGAAGAACTACTTGCAGCGGAATAAGTACTCAGAAGTATGCATAACAGAATACAGGCATGGTCATCATGATGAAATGAAGACAAACACAGAGTACAGAAAGCGTAATCACAGGATAACTCAAGATGAAGACAAACAGACTGAAGAAATTGAACTGAGGAAATTGAGAAAGTCTTCAATCAAAGTCTTCAAACACAGATATGAACAATCACTCAACACAGTAATGAGGAAATGAAAGAGTTGAGGAAATAGAACCAGTAAGGTTGGTGAAGTCAATGATTTGGTAGACCAGTTCCAACTGCTGTCTCAGTTGTACATCTGGTCGGAGCGGCTGAGTATTTAAACTTGAGGACACACAGTCGCAGACACCCAGTCGCTGAGCACGCAGCTCAGGACACCAAGTCCTCACCGTATTCTCTTTGAACTAAGGTCACACAGACCTCGTCCAATCACTCGTGGTAAGTCTTCAGGCAACTTCCAAACCTTCACAGACTTTGTCACTCGGCGATCCACAATTCCTCTTGGATGCTCTAGACCATGACGCCTAACCGTCTGGAAGAAGCACAGTCTTCAAAGGTAACAAGCATCGGATCCATGCAGGATCAATCTCTTCAGTGATGCTCAATCACTTTGGGTTTGTAGGTGTTGGGTTTGGGGTTTTTCCTCACTCGATGATTTTCACTCAAAGTCCTCGGACGATGGGTTGCTCTCAAATGACAAGTGTCAAGTTCTCTCGGAGCAGCCAACCAGCTAGTGGTTGTAGGGGCGGCTATTTATAGCCTAGGGAGCAGCCCGACATGATAAGACATAAATGCCCTTCAATGATATGACTGTTAGGTGGATAAGATATTTTGGGACAGCTGGCGCGTAGCACAGCAACGGTCGGAAATTTGACTCTCAAATTCCTCAGGGCTATCATGTTCCTCACTGTGTAGGCAATTCGCACTGGCGAATTCCTAACTCCTCAGTCAGAACAAATTCCTCAGTGACCAGAAGAACTTCGTCTCTGTCACTAAAGAAATTGACTGAACTGTATGAGATTTCCAATGGCTTCACTCGAAGGGATTGGTAGGTGTAGGATTTTGAGTTGAGCATCACATGGAAATTTTTCCTTAGTATTTCCTCGACCCCCTTTAACAGTACGGTGTTTCCTATGACTCAAGAAAGAGAAAACGAAACTACGAAAACAAAAGTATTCATGCTTCATGTTCCTCAAATGAATACCAAGTCTTCAAGGTCACACCAATTTCTTCACTTTCAAAGTCTTCAGAATACCAAAGTCTTCAGTCGAAGAACTTCATTTTTAGGGGTCGACTTTCTCTGTAAATATCAAACTCCTCATAGACTTATAGACCTGTGTACACTCATAAACACATTAGTCCCTTAACCTATAAGTCTTCAATACACCAAAATAACTAAGCGGCACTAGATGCACTTACAATCACAGGTGCTTGCTCTAACTTGGCACTATTATATGTGGTTGCATGTTTCGTATGATGTCTAGCTTGTATTGCTTCTAACTTTGTTGAATTGCATCTGCTTACTTTACACATAATGCCTGTGAATATGGCATGTGTTCCTGTTTCTACATCAGACTACTATTCTTGCATATCCCGCATCAGTCACTTATGATAAGGCACCTTTAAGTCGCCACTGTGATATTGGTTGTGTCTTGCATATGATTTCTAGCATGTACTGCTTCTAATTTGTTGAAACACCATACAATTTGAACTTGGCAGAGTGATACTGGTTGCATCTTTCATATGGTGTCTAGCTTGCAGTGCTTCTAATTTGTTGAAATGCCTTCTGCTTACTTGCCACATCATAGGTGTGAATATGTCACACCATCCTGTTTTTCATACATATTCCATCCTTGCATCATGTGTTTGCCTTTCATCCGAGTAGTGTTCGTCAGTATCATGCATGAATGAATTTTGAAGAGCGAATTTTATTCCTTTTTCTTATCGGTTTGACTTCACAATGCAAAATCATTACAGTTGAAGGAAATTAGTCCGGCAGTGGATGATGGTGGTTCTTCGGAGCAACTCAAACGGGGGGTCTCTACAGATTCTACTCCGCCATCCTCCCAACAAGATTCGCAAGACAACACAAGGCCGGATAGTCAACGTAGCTGTGTAGATGATGAGCACATCTCCCCTACTCCGCCATCACAGGTGCTTGCTCTAACTTGACACTATTATATGTGGTTGCATGTTGCGTATGATGTCTAGTTTGTATTGCTTCTAACTTAAATTGCATCTTCTTACTTTACACATAATGCCTGTGAATATGACACGTGTTCCTGTTTCTAGAACATACGTGTACATGATGAGCACATCTCCCCTACTCCACCATCACAGGTGCTTGCTCTTACTTGGAACTGTTATACGTGGTTGCGTTTTCCGTATGATGTCTAGTTTGTATTGCTTCTGATTATGTTGAATTGCATCTGCGTAGCTTACAACTTATACCTGCAACGATCACTTACCCATAAGACACATTTAACTTGGGACTGTTATGTAGGTTGCATCTTGCATTGTCTTCTAGCTTGTACTGCTTCTAATTTCTTGAAATGGCACTTACGACGAGACACTTTTTACCTGATAGAGTGATATTGGTTGCATGTTATGGTGCCTAGCTTTCATTTCTTCTAATTTTGTTGAAATGCCTTCCGCTAACTGTTTTTTCATACATATTCCATCCTCCTATCGTACTTGTGAATATGAAACGCTGTCTTTTTTTGTATATATTCCATCCTCCTATCCTGCGCTTGCCTTACATCAAAGTAGTGTTCGTCTGTATCATGCATCAACCAGTTATGCAGAGCTAATTTTATTAATCTTCTTGTGGTTTTGACTTCATAAGGCAATATCAGGAAATAGGAAGGAAAAGAGTAAGTTAGGGGATGTTGGTGGTCCTCCGCACCGACGCAAACAGAGACTCTCTAGATTTGCCCCTGCTACTGCTAATGAAGTTGAAGTCCCAAGTCTACATGATGAGTTCATCTCCCGTACTCCACCATCGCAGGTGCTTGCTCTAAGTTGACAGTGTGATAATTGGTTTCATGTTGCATATGTTGTCTAGCCTGTATTTCTTCTATTTTGATTAAATTGCACCTGTTGAGTTTATACGTTATACATGTGCATATGACATGGCTTTCTGTGTCTAGAATACACTGCATCTATCTATCATACCATGTTCTTACATCAAAGTACTGTTGTTGTGTATCCCGCATCAGTCACTCATGATTGGACGCTTTTAACATGGCAGTTTGATAGTGGTTGCTGATACGTCTCCAACGTATCTACTTTTCCGAACACTTTTGCCCTTATTTTGGACTCTAACTTGCATGATTTGAATGAAACTAACCCGGACTGACGCTGTTTTCAGCAGAACTACCATGATGTTGTTTTATGTGTAGAAAAGAAAAGTTCTCGGAATGTCCTGGAAATCCACGGAGGCACTTTTTGGAATTTATAAGAATTATTGGGCGAAAGAAATACACCAAGGGCCGAGGGCCTGTCCACGAGACAGGGGGGCGTGCCCCCCTATCTCATGGGCCCCCTGGACCTCCTCTGACCTCAACTCCAACTCCATATATTCCGTCTCGGGGAGAAAAAAATTAGAGAGAAAGTTTCATCAAGTTTCACGACAGGAGCCGCCGCCAAGCCCTAATTTCTCTCGGGAGGGCTGATCTGGAGTCCGTTCGGGGCTCCGGAGAGGGGGATTCGTCGCCGTCGTCATTATCAACCATCCTCCATCACCAATTTCATGATGCTCACTGCCATGCGTGAGTAATTCCATCATAGGCTTGCTGGAGGGTGATGGGTTGGATGAGATTTACCATGTAATCAAGTTAGTTTTGTTAGGGTTTGATCCCTAGTATCCACTATGTTCTGAGATTGATGTTGCTATGACTTTGCTATGCTTAATGCTTGTCACTAGGGCCCGAGTGCCATGATTTCAGATCTGAACCTATTATGTTTTCACGAATATATGTGTGTTCTTGATCCTATCTTGCAAGTCTATAGTCACCTATTATGTGTTATGATCCAACAACCCCGAAGTGACAATAATCGGGATACTTCTCGGTGATGACCATAGTTTGAGGAGTTCATGTATTCACTATGTTTTAATGCTTTGGTCCAGTTCTCTATTAAAAGGAGGCCTTAATATCCCTTAGTTTCCGCTACGACCCCGCTTCAACGGGAGGGTAGGACAAAAGACGTCATACAAGTTCTTTTCCATAAGCACGTATGACTATTTACGGAATGCATGCCTACATTACATTGATGAATTGGAGCTAGTTCTATATCACCCTATGTTATAACTATTGCATGAGGAATCGCATCCGGCATAATTATCCATCACTGATCCATTGCCTACGAGCTTTTCATATATTGTTCTTTGCTTATTTACTTTTCTGTTGCTACTGTTACAACTACTACAAAAACCCAAAAACATTTATTTTTACTTTTGCTACCATTACCTTTATTATCATACCACTTTTGCTACTAAACACTTTGCTACAGATACTAAGTTATCCAGGTGTGGTTGAATTGACAACTCAACTGCTAATACTCAAGAATATTCTTTGGCTCCCCTTGTGTCGAATCAATAAATTTGGGTTGAATACTCTACCCTCGAAAGCTGTTGCGATCCCCTGTACTTGTGGGTTATCAAGACTAATTTCTGGCGTCGTTGCCGGGGAGCATAGCTCTATTCTCTGAGTCACTTGGGATTTATATCTGTTGATCACTATGAAGAACTTGAGCCAACTCTTCCCGAGCCCGTTCCTGAAGTAATTC
>NC_041386.1:689907476-689928177 GCF_002162155.2 Triticum dicoccoides
AGTGCTTCTAATTTGTTGAAATGCCTTCTGCTTACTTGCCACATCATAGGTGTGAATATGTCACACCATCCTGTTTTTCATACATATTCCATCCTTGCATCATGTGTTTGCCTTTCATCCGAGTAGTGTTCGTCAGTATCATGCATGAATGAATTTTGAAGAGCGAATTTTATTCCTTTTTCTTATCGGTTTGACTTCACAATGCAAAATCATTACAGTTGAAGGAAATTAGTCCGGCAGTGGATGATGGTGGTTCTTCGGAGCAACTCAAACGGGGGGTCTCTACAGATTCTACTCCGCCATCCTCCCAACAAGATTCGCAAGACAACACAAGGCCGGATAGTCAACGTAGCTGTGTAGATGATGAGCACATCTCCCCTACTCCGCCATCACAGGTGCTTGCTCTAACTTGACACTATTATATGTGGTTGCATGTTGCGTATGATGTCTAGCTTGTATTGCTTCTAACTTAAATTGCATCTTCTTACTTTACAAATAATGCCTGTGAATATGACACGTGTTCCTGTTTCTAGAACATACGTGTACATGATGAGCACATCTCCCCTACTCCACCATCACAGGTGCTTGCTCTTACTTGGAACTGTTATACGTGGTTGCGTTTTCCGTATGATGTCTAGTTTGTATTGCTTCTGATTATGTTGAATTGCATCTGCGTAGCTTACAACTTATACCTGCAACGATCACTTACCCATAAGACACATTTAACTTGGGACTGTGATGTAGGTTGCATCTTGCATTGTCTTCTAGCTTGTACTGCTTCTAATTTCTTGAAATGGCACTTACGACGAGACACTTTTTACCTGATAGAGTGATATTGGTTGCATGTTATGGTGCCTAGCTTTCATTTCTTCTAATTTTGTTGAAATGCCTTCCGCTAACTGCTTTTTCATACATATTCCATCCTCCTATCGTACTTGTGAATATGAAACGCTGTCTTTTTTTGTATATATTCCATCCTCCTATCCTGCGCTTGCCTTACATCAAAGTAGTGTTCGTCTGTATCATGCATCAACCAGTTATGCAGAGCTAATTTTATTAATCTTCTTGTGGTTTTGACTTCATAAGGCAATATCAGGAAATAGGAAGGAAAAGAGTAAGTTAGGGGATGTTGGTGGTCCTCCGCACCGACGCAAACAGAGACTCTCTAGATTTGCCCCTGCTACTGCTAATGAAGTTGAAGTCCCAAGTCTACATGATGAGTTCATCTCCCGTACTCCACCATCGCAGGTGCTTGCTCTAAGTTGACAGTGTGATAATTGGTTTCATGTTGCATATGTTGTCTAGCCTGTATTTCTTCTATTTTGATTAAATTGCACCTGTTGAGTTTATACGTTATACATGTGCATATGACATGGCTTTCTGTGTCTAGAATACACTGCATCTATCTATCATACCATGTTCTTACATCAAAGTACTGTTGTTGTGTATCCCGCATCAGTCACTCATGATTGGACGCTTTTAACATGGCAGTTTGATAGTGGTTGCTGATACGTCTCCAACGTATCTACTTTTCCGAACACTTTTGCCCTTATTTTGGACTCTAACTTGCATGATTTGAATGAAACTAACCCGGACTGACGCTGTTTTCAGCAGAACTACCATGATGTTGTTTTATGTGTAGAAAAGAAAAGTTCTCGGAATGTCCTGGAAATCCACGGAGGCACTTTTTGGAATTTATAAGAATTATTGGGCGAAAGAAATACACCAGGGGGCCGAGGGCCTGTCCACGAGACAGGGGGGCGTGCCCCCCTATCTCATGGGCCCCCTGGACCTCCTCTGACCTCAACTCCAACTCCATATATTCCGTCTCGGGGAGAAAAAAATTAGAGAGAAAGTTTCATCAAGTTTCACGACAGGAGCCGCCGCCAAGCCCTAATTTCTCTCGGGAGGGCTGATCTGGAGTCCGTTCGGGGCTCCGGAGAGGGGGATTCGTCGCCGTCGTCATTATCAACCATCCTCCATCACCAATTTCATGATGCTCACTGCCATGCGTGAGTAATTCCATCATAGGCTTGCTGGACGGTGATGGGTTGGATGAGATTTACCATGTAATCAAGTTAGTTTTGTTAGGGTTTGATCCCTAGTATCCACTATGTTCTGAGATTGATGTTGCTATGACTTTGCTATGCTTAATGCTTGTCACTAGGGCCCGAGTGCCATGATTTCAGATCTGAACCTATTATGTTTTCACGAATATATGTGTGTTCTTGATCCTATCTTGCAAGTCTATAGTCACCTATTATGTGTTATGATCCAACAACCCCGAAGTGACAATAATCGGGATACTTCTCGGTGATGACCATAGTTTGAGGAGTTCATGTATTCACTATGTTTTAATGCTTTGGTCCAGTTCTCTATTAAAAGGAGGCCTTAATATCCCTTAGTTTCCGCTAGGACCCCGCTTCAACGGGAGGGTAGGACAAAAGACGTCATACAAGTTCTTTTCCATAAGCACGTATGACTATTTACGGAATGCATGCCTACATTACATTGATGAATTGGAGCTAGTTCTATATCACCCTATGTTATAACTATTGCATGAGGAATCGCATCCGGCATAATTATCCATCACTGATCCATTGCCTATGAGCTTTTCATATATTGTTCTTTGCTTATTTACTTTTCTGTTGCTACTGTTACAACTACTACAAAAACCCAAAAACATTTATTTTTACTTTTGCTACCATTACCTTTATTATCATACCACTTTTGCTACTAAACACTTTGCTACAGATACTAAGTTATCCAGGTGTGGTTGAATTGACAACTCAACTGCTAATACTCAAGAATATTCTTTGGCTCCCCTTGTGTCGAATCAATAAATTTGGGTTGAATACTCTACCCTCGAAAGCTGTTGCGATCCCCTGTACTTGTGGGTTATCAAGACTAATTTCTGGCGTCGTTGCCGGGGAGCATAGCTCTATTCTCTGAGTCACTTGGGATTTATATCTGTTGATCACTATGAAGAACTTGAGCCAACTCTTCCCGAGCCCGTTCCTGAAGTAATTCTCGAACCAGTTGAGCCAACTCCTGAGCCTATTCCTAAACCCACTCCGAAGAAGAGAGGTGTTTTATTTCTCAGTCCTGAAGATATGCAAGAGGCAAAGAAATCAATGAAAGAAAAAGGTATTAAAGATGAAGATGTTAAGAATTTACCACCTATTGAAGAAATACATGGTCTTAATATACCGCCTGAAGAACCACATTGTCTTGATAACCCGACACAGGTAGTAAAGGTAAATTCTCTCTATAGATATGATAAAGTTGAAATACCCTCTACTAAATTTCATAGCGCATGCTTAGATGAATTTGATGACTTTATGCCTAGGCAAGAAAGTTTTAATGCTTATGTTGGTAGAGAGTTAAAGAATAATTCTTTCGAGATAGGACGCGTAGGTGATAATCTGGCTAGAGTTAAAGATGAACTTCACCGCGTTAGCAAATATGCTTCTATGGTTGCTACTCAAGCTGAGCAAGTACTCAAAGCTCAAAATGAATTGCTTGATGAATTAAATAATAAAAATGACTTTGTTGTTAGAGTGGCTACTAGAACTGGTAGAATGACTCAGGAACCTTTGTATCCTGAAGGCCACCCTAAGAGAATCGGGCAAGATTCTCAGAGAAATAATTTAGAGGCACCTAGTTCTTCTAAGAAGAAGAAAAAGAAAAACGATAGGACTTTGCATGCTTCTAATGAACCTACTGTAGACACACCTGAGAATCCCAATGATATTTCTATTTCTGATGCTGAAACACAATCAGGTGATGAACATGAACCTAGTGATAATGTTAATAATAATGTTCATGCTGATGCTCAACCTAGCAAAGACAATGATGTAGAGATTGAACCTGTTGTTGATCTTGATAACCCACAATCAAAGAATCAATGTTATGATAAGAGAGATTTTGTTGCTAGGAAGCATGGTAAAGAAAGAGAACCATGGGTTCAGAAACCCATGCCCTTTCCTCCTAAACCATCCAAATCAAAGGATGATGAGGATTTTGAGCGCTTTGCTGAAATGATTAGACCTATTTTCTTACATATGCATTTAACAAATATGCTTAAAGTAAATCCTTATGCTAAGTATATGAAGGATATCATTACAAATAAAAGAAAGATACCGGAAGCTGAAATTTCCACCATGCTCGCTAATTACACTTTTAAGGGTGGAATACCAAAGAAACTTGGAGATCTGGGTGTACCAACTATACCATACTCTATTAAAAGAAATTATGTTAGAACTGCTTTATGTGATCTTGGAGCCGGTGTTAGTGTTATGCCTCTCTCTTTATATCGTAGACTTGAATTGAATAAGTTGACACCTACTGAAATATCTTTGCAAATGGCTGATAAATCAACTGCTATACCTGTCGGTATTTGTGAGGATGTGCCTGTTGTGGTTGCAAATGTCACTATCCTAACGGACTTTGTTATTCTTGATATTCCTGAGGACGATAGTATGTCTATTATCCTTGGTAGACCTTTTCTTAATACTGCAGGGGCTGTTATTGATTGCAACAAAGGCAATGTCACTTTTCATGTTAATGGTAATGAGCATACAGTACACTTTCCGAGGAAACAATCTCAAGTTCATAGCATCAATTCAATTGAAAAAGTTCCAACTATAATTTTTGGAGGTTTTAAATTTCCTCTCCCTACTGTCAAGAAAAAGTATGATATTCTTATTGTTGGGGATTTTCATATCCCCGTTGAGGTAACTTAGTGTTATTTGAAATTTCTTCGGTTTCGTGTTATTCGGAATGAGTTCGTTAACAAGACTTGATCAACCTTATTAGAGGGTTCATTTTGATGATCACGAGATGGATGAAACTAGAAGGCACAACCTTCTGTACCCTCTTTTTACTTTCTGTTAGTTAGGATAAATAAAGCAAAAACTGTATTATCCATCTGTTTTCTGAATTATCCGTGCATTAAAAAAATAGTCCGAAAATAAAAGTGCTCCAAATGCCCTGCAAATCTAGTATGATTTTTTCTGAAATATTTGAGGATTTTAGGCACTGAAAACACTGCAGGAGGGCCAAGCACCAAGCCACGAGAGAGGAGGGCGCGCCCCCCCTGTCTCGTGGGCCCCTGGTGGCTCCCCTCCACTTATGCCAGCATCCACACACTTCATCTTCTACTCAAAAAAATCCCCATCCAGCTCAAGCACGAGTTCTAGCTCGTTTTGCTGCGATTTTCAATCTCTTAGCTCAAAGCTCCATTCGCAAAACTGCTTTGGGAGATTGTTGCTTGGTATGTGACTCCTCCATTGGTCCAATTAGTTTTTGTTCTAGTGCTTTATTCATTGCAAATTTTTGCTGCATAGGTGATCATGTTCTTGAGCTTGCATGTTAAATTTTTAAGGTCCCAAGCAATTCCAATGCATGATATAGGCTCTAGGCACTTGTAGGAGTAGTTGCTATCAATCTTGTTTAGTTTTATTCACTTTTATTTTGAAGTTACTAAAATTTCAGAAATTTTTAGAAAAAGAAATATGCTTAGAAGACTGTACCGAGGAGGTTCCTCGGCAAAGAAAGGGCCAAGGGTTGCTATATGTGAGCAAGATGTTGAATTGCCGAGGGACGCGAATGTACGGGCTTGTGAGTGGCCATCCGATGATTTTATGGTCGAAGCAGGCTTCAAGGAGGAATTTGACGCGTATGTGCGTAATGCCGAGCTCGAGGACTTCTTACAAGATAAGTGTCCGCAGTACTATCAGTTGACTGATTCTTTTGTGCGGAGGTTTAAATATAACTGTACGTGTAATTCTCCTAGTGCCATGTTTGATATTTATGATACATCTTATACCATGGATTTAGAGGATTTCACCACTGCTTGCAAACTTCCGCAGTGGGGTAATATTAATGATCCTCCCAAATCTGAATTTAGAGATTTTCTTGCTAGTATTACTGTGGGAGAATCTAGGGACGTAGCACAAGGTACCATAGGGAGCATTCATTTTCCTGCTATACATTACTTTGCTCTCTTTATTGGTAGATGCCTTAACGGTAAGGACGAAGTATGTCACATGTGTGCTCCTGATCTTTGTGTCCTCAAGAGTGTTGTGTCAGGTTATAAAGGTTATAACTTGGGGGAAATAGTTGCACGTAGGTTGCAGAATAATAGTAGAAAGGGAGATTTATTTGGAGGAATTTATGCTACCCGTGTGGCTAATTATCTTAATATAGCCCCAGGAGAGGGGGATATGATTTTACCTCCTGTTTATTTGGATAAAGAAGCTATGTTCAATCATCATTTTCTTGAGAGGAATGAACAATTCTTCCGTTATCGACTAACCTATGACAGATGCAACGTCGTCCCTGTTACTCTTCCTGCTCCCTACCTTTTTGATTATCAGGCAAAAGGAAGATATGTTGTCACCAGGGAAGACGCAAATGAATATGAGAGGGCAATGGAGGCAGCTCGCCAACACGCTGCTGCTCAGGAGGCGGTCGCCTCTGCATCTCATTACTACCCCAGTTTCACTTATGGATATCAGCCAGGCGGTCCTTGGTACTAGACCAACTTAGGCCAAAAGCCTAAGCTTGGGGGGAGTACGTATTTCTCAGCGACTTTACATTCATATTCACACACTAGTCATCGGTGCTCATACTCTTTCATTGTATTATCCATATTAGTTTAATTTCCTTTTTCTAGTTTTCTTCTTGTGTGCTTGATAAACCTTAAGAAAAAACCAAAAAAAATTAGTTAGTTTAATTTCCATGCTTGTAGTAGAATTAAAATGAAAACCCAAAAAGATTTCTAGCTCTTCTTCTTACTTGTTGGGAGCTTTCCCGTGTAAACAGTTTTTATTTTCTTTTCTTTCTTTTGGGGGTCGAGAAGACCATATTAAAAATGTTTAGTGGCTCTCATATGCATGGTTGTTTATTTAATTTAGAGCTCATATTACTTGTCTTCTCTCTTGAGTTGAATGCTTGCAGATTCCAGCTTAGTCCAATGCACGTGCACTCTTATTATTATACACATCGTTCGGTCGTGCGAGTGAAAGGCAATAATGACGATATATGATGGACTTATTGGGATGAGAAAAGCTGGTATGAACTCGACCTCTCTTGTTTGTGTAAATATGATGAGTTCATCGTTCCTGAGTCAGCTATTATGAAGTAAATATATTTGCAATGACATTTAGATATTATAGTTACTTGTGCCATGCTTGATTAGCTATGAGTTATAATGGTTTACCTTGCGTGCCAACATGCTATTAGAGTGATTATGATGTGGTATGATGGGATGGTATCCTCCTTTGAATAAATTGAGTGACTCGACTTGGCACATGTTCACACATGTAGTTGAATCAAATCAACATAGCCTTCACGATATTTATGTTCATGGTAGATTATATCCTACTCATGCTTGTACTCGGTGTGAATTAATTTAAATGCATGTTTACGACTGTTGTCGCTCTCTCAGTTGGTCGCTTCCCAGTCTTTTGCTAGCCTTCACTTGTACTAAGCGGGAATACTGCTTGTGCATCCAAACTCCTTAAACCCCAAAGTTGTTCCATATGAGTCCACTATACCTTCCTATATGCGGTATTTACCTGCCGTTCCAAGTAAATTTGTATGAGCCAAACTCCAAACCTTCAAATGAAATTCTGTTTTGTACGCTCGAGCAGCTCATGTTTCAACTAGGGCTGCCTATATCTTCCATGCTAGGTGGGTTATTCTCAAGAGGAGTGGACTCCGCTCCTCATTCACGAGAAAGGGCCGGTAACCGGGATGCCCAGTCCCATGATCCAAAAAGATCAAAGCAAATCAAAATAATTGAACAAAACTCCCCCAGGGTTGTTGTTAGTTGGAGGCACTCGTTGTTTCGCGCAAGCCATGGATTGATGCTTGTTGGTGGTTGGGGGAGTATAAACCTTTACCATTCTGTTTGGGAACTGCCTATAATGCATATAGTATGGAAGATACAGCCATGTCATAGTTGTTGCGTTGACAGCAAAAGTATGCCGCTCAAAATGTTATTCAATCTCTATTTAAAATCGAGCTCTGGCACCTCTACAAATCCCTGCTTCCCTCTGCAAAGGGCCTATCTATTTACTTTTATGTTGAGTCATCCTCCTTTCTTATTAAAAAGCACCCACTGGAGAGCACACTGTCATCTGCATTCATTATTATTGGTTTATATTGGGTATGACTTGACTGGATCTCTTTTACCATGAATTACAATGTTTAGTCAGTCCTTGATATTCAAAGGTGCTCTGCATTTATGTTTTGCGGTCTCAGAAAGGGCTAGCAAGATACCATTTTGTTATATCATATTATAATTATTTTGAGAAAGTGTTGTCATCCGAGTTTTATTATTATGGCTCGCTAGCTGATTATGTTATTGATATGAGTAATTGTGAGACCTATATGTTATTGTGAGTATGGTTAGTTCATAATATTTGCTGAAACTTGAATGCTGGCTTTTCATGTTTACAACAACAAGAGCAAACAGAGTTTGTAAAAGTTTTTCTTTATCACTTTCAGTTTATCAACTGAATTGCTTGAGGACAAACAAAGGTTTAAGCTGGAGGGAGTTGATACGTCTCCAACGTATCACTTTTCCAAAAACTTTTGCCCTTGTTTTGGACTCTAACTTGCATGATTTGAATGAAACTAACCCGTACTGACGTTGTTTTCGGCAGAACTACCATGATGTTGTATGTGTAGAAAAGAAAAGTTCTCGGAATGTCCTGGAAATCCACGGAGGCACTTTCTGGAATTTATAAGAATTATTGGGCGAAAGAAATACACCAGGGGGCCCAGGGCCTGTCCACGAGACAGGGGGGCGCCCCCTGTAGGGCGCGCGCCCCTATCTCGTGGGGCCCCCTGGACCTCCTCCGACCTCAACTCCAACTCCATATATTCCGTCTCGGGGAGAAAAAAATTAGAGAGAAAGTTTCATCGCGTTTCACGACACGGGGCCGCCGCCAAGCCCTAATCTCTCTCCGAAGGGCTGATCTGGAGTCCGTTCGGGGCTCCGGAGAGGGGGATTCATCGCCGTCGTCATCATCAACCATCCTCCATCACCAATTTCATGATGCTCACCGCCGTGCGTGAGTAATTCCATCGTAGGCTTGCTGTACGGTGATGGGTTGGATGAGATTTACCATGTAATCAAGTTAGTTTTGTTAGGGTTTGATCCCTAGTATCCAATATGTTCTGAGATTGATGTTGCTATGACTTTGCTATGCTTAATGCTTGTCACTAGGGCCCGACTGTCATGATTTCAGATCTGAACCTATTATGTTTTCATGAATATATGTGAGTTCTTGATCCTATCTTGCAAGTCTATAGTCACCTATTATGTGTTATGATCCGACAACCCCGAAGTGACAATAATCGGGATACTTCTCGGTGGTGACCATAGTTTGAGGAGTTCATGTATTCACTATGTGTTAATGCTTTGGTCCGATTCTCTATTAAAAGGAGGCCTTGCTATCCCTTAGTTTCCGCTAGGACCCCGCTTCAACGGGAGGGTAGGACAAAAGACGTCATACAAGTTCTTTTCCATAAGCACGTATGACTATTTACGGAATGCATGCCTACATTACATTGCTGAATTGGAGCTAGTTCTATATAACCCTATGTTATAACTATTGCATGAGGAATCGCATCCGGCATAATTATCCATCACTGATCCATTGCCTACGAGCTTTTCATATATTGTTCTTCGCTTACTTACTTTTCCGTTGCTACTGTTACAACTACTACAAAAACCCAAAAACATTTATTTTTACTTTTGCTACCGTTACCTTTATTATCATACGACTTTTGCTACTAAACACTTTGCTGCAGATACTAAGTTATCCAGGTGTGGTTGAATTGACAACTCAACTGCTAATACTCAAGAATATTCTTTGGCTCCCCTTGTGTCGAATCAATAAATTTGGGTTGAATACTCTACCCTCGAAAGCTGTTGTGATCCCCTATACTTGTGGGTTATCAGTTGCATCTTGCATTGATTTCTACGTCGTACTGCTTCTAATTTTTCGAATTGCCACTTATGACAAGACAATTTTAACTTGGCAGAGTAATATTGGTTGCATCTTTCATATGGTGTCTAGCTTGCATTAGTTCTATTTTCTTGAAAATCCTTCTGCTTAGTTTGCACGTCGTAGCTGTGAATATGTCATGTCGTCCTGTTTTTCTTACATATTCCATCCTCATACGGTTGTCTTACATCAAAGTATTGCTTGTCTGTATCATGCATCAATGAGTTCTGAAGAGTGATTTTATTCTTTTGTGTTGTGGGTACAGCTTGACATGGCAAAGTCAAAAAAGAGCAAGGAAAATAATATAGCAGGGAGTGTTGTTACTTGTCGGGTGAAACGGAAAAGGTTCTGCCGTCGAGATTCTGCTGGTACTTATAGTGCAGTAGAAGGTCCAAGTCCACCGGCTAAATCTACAAACACAGTATCACCTGCTGCAGCAGCTGCAGCATCCGCTTCAACTGTACCAGCATCTCAACCAGTTACTCGTTCGTTTGCTCCGGAACTGGCCAGTTCCCAAGCTGCCTTCACACCTAACACTACTTCCGAAGCACTGCTGACACAACAGGACTTGGCAAGATCAGATGAACCTCATGAGCATCAACACCAAGACGGTACCTGACCGAGTCAAGTTGCAGTTGCATGCTCCTTTATATGTACTCTCACGGTTTGATGTACACTAACACTTTCCATATTCGTTGTTGAACTAGCACCACGGCGCAAGCGGAAACAGACATCAGGGATAATGCTTGACAGATTAACAAAATCTAAAGGAGGAAGAATGGGGATCCATTTTGAGGCAGGTTTAAAAAGGCCACGTGATGCTACAGAGTCAGCCAAGTTAGTATCAGAGGCAGCCGTTGCTGTTAGGTGTCATGCACGTATCCTCCCAACGTGGATCCATTACAGGAATGAGAAAGACAATACCCAGTTTAACACCTTCCTTGACCATTTATCCGTAAGTAATGTTATTCATCGCAATTAGTAATATTGTCTTGCTCTGCCCCATACTTTCTAGCTTCCTCCTAATAAGACTCACATTCTTTTTTCAACAGATGAGGTTCAAGTTGGATCTGAAAGATGATGCAACTAAGCAAGCATGAACTCATGTTTTTCAGTCTGCTCTGCGACAGTATCGGTACCACCTTAGAAAATCTCACTTTGAAGGCAAGGCTAACAATGAAATCACCCAAACATCTCCAGTGGAATATATTACAGATGAAGACTGGACAGCCCTCGTTAAACACTGGTCTGATCCAAAGTATCAGGTAGGCTATATGTATTTGATCAGGCCACATATTGAACTTGTATTTATGTATGTGCCTTACAAGTGTATCTTCTTCTAGGCTAACTGTTTGAAGAACAAACCAACCATTCTAAAGTGAAATTCCAACAGACAACAGGATCTCGTAGCTATATTGCACACTGCGAGGCTCTTGTAAATAGCTACTACTTCCTTCTTTCTTTTGTGCCATATTATCGTATCTATATTGACTTGTTCCAAATACAGAGTAAAGCCCGTGCGGACCAAAAAGAACCTGAACCGAATGCAGTGCAAATCTTAAGGATTGCCACACCAGCAAGATGAAGGGCATGAGCACACCAGTTCAAGCCGTTGTTGTAAGTCCTTACTCCCCCTGCCTTGAACTGATTGGTACTGTGATGTGTTCATTTCACTACTTGGTTTGCAGCCAATGTCAGTTACTCTGTTCACTTTTATACACAGTTGTCTTAACGTATCATTTCACCTTACATGGTTTAAAAGAGATGAAGGATATTCTTTTGGTCTTGATCTGTAATCTAGTTGTTATGTTCACGTGCGCACACAATGATAAAATAGGTTGTTTGTTTTATATCTATTTGCCCATGATATGAATGATGTCATACTATGTTCATCCTACTTTAAACCATGTCTATTTATCCTTAGATGTCAACGAATGTGAGGAAATAGACAATATAGTAGACATGCTACATGGACATATGTTCCGAAAGTGATTTTATTATGTAGTTGGCACTACAATACATGCTAATGTATTGCAGTAGTTCACCAAAATAAGTTATGTATAAACGTTTAACCTACTCTGTTTGTTTTTGTCTCACTAGTAACTTATCCGGTACACTAATCTACAAGTTCAAACTTTCAGGAAGCTATGGAACAAATGATTGAACAGCCACAACCACCTGAAGGTGACGAGGCTACTACAGGCACAATGTCACCTCTTGCTGCAGTGCGTCAGTATCTCTCCACTAACCGTGCAAAAAGCAACTTCCTGCGTAATTCTGGGTTGGTTGTCAAGGTAACCTCGTCAAAATCGCCTATTGAACAAAATCTTCCTGCTAGACAGAGTGATATATCTGTGCTCCAGACACAAGTCAAATCCCTAATGGACGTTGTTTCGGAAACAAGAATTGTGGTTGAGAAATGTCGTCAAGATATAAATGGTTTTGAAACCAGACTATCAAACATTCGCTTCGTTGTTCAAGAGCAATGGCGGAAAAAAGGTGGAGATCGTGCTGCTCCATCAGATTCTACAGCCTGAAATATTAGCACTCAGGTCAAATGATTTGTGCTTCTATACATCTAATGGTGCTTTTATCTGGAAGGACTGTAAACTTTATGCCAACAGGCCTTTTGTTGTATGGTTGGAACTTATTTTGTTGTGATACAACATTTATGATGCTGCCCCAGGCTGCAGTAATTACGACGCTATTTTTGTATAGTGTAGGTTTATCTTAGTAATGTATTCGGCCGAAAGCTTCGTAGGAGCCCAACATGCCAACATTCGTCGGGCCCATTCCAATTGGGCTAAAAACGATTACAGGCCGAAATTGACATGTAGCCCACTAAAAATATTTGGGCCTAAATCAGCATAAGCTTTCATATTTTTCTGGTAGGCCTGTGCCCATAGTGGGCCTTTAACAGGCCTAAACATAATTTGGGCCCTCAGTAAAAATAGGCCATTTACAGGTGTAAATATCTCGAGCCCATAAAAAACATGGGCCTTTAATAGACCGAAAGTGAGATTGGGCCCTGATTGTGCCAAATAACCCACTAGACTTAGCAGGCCAAAATGGTGGCCCATTTATGACGCGGATCTTTGACAGGCCGAAATTCGGACGGGCCGTAAATGCGCCGACCTAATACACGGGCCTTTAACAGGCCGGAACTTCGGTCGGGCTAGATTATCATCATTTTCATATGGGCCGTTAATGGGCCCGATATGACGTTGGGCCACATATGGCCCATGGTTTACGTCCGGCGTTAACAGGCCGAAAATGATAACAGGAAGAAAGTGGCCTAAATCTATAGTGGGCCTCTAACAGGCGGAATGTCAGACATGGCCGAATATGACCCAAATCCTTCACAGTCGTTTATGGGCCGAAAATTTTGATGGCCTGTAAATGGGCCCAAATGAAGCCGGACCTTTAACAGGACGGAACTACACTGGGCCGTGATTCGGCCCAATTACTTAGCAGACTGTTGACGGGTCAGAAGTGACCATGGGCCGCGTTGATGGCAAGTTTAGGACAGGCCGTTGACGGGCCGATTTGACAGAGAATGTTGGGCCTTTAGCTGGGCCGGCCCATTATGGTCTGTAGAATCTTGTAGGCCTTTAGCTGGGCCGGCTCGTTGTGGTCCGCAAAATCTTGTGGGCCTTTAGCTGGGCCAGCCCATTATGGTCTGCAAAATCTTGTGGGCCTTTAGCTGGGCCGGCCCATTGTGGTCCGCTAAATTTTGTGGGCCTTTAGCTGGGCCGGCCTATTATGGTCCGCTAAATCTTATGGGCCTTCGATTGGGCCGGCCCATTTAAACTTTGTGGGCCACTGTTGGGCCGGTCCACGTGTCAACATATCATAGGCCCATCTCGACCGTTGGATGAGTGACACCTGTGCCAACGCGGAGCTGACATGTGGATCCGTCAGCCAATGAGAATTTTACATGTGGAAAATCGGCATTGGTCGTGGCTGTTAACGGGTTATCGGACCCAAAATCCGACCCGATAGCTTAACGGCGTTCCTTTACGGTGGATGCCACGTGTCGGTCACCCTTGACGAAAGCACTTCTGTGACGCGGGATTTATCGTCATGGAAGTGGACACTTCCGTGATGATAATTTTGGTAATGTCATGGAACACTTCTACGACAGCACAGGTATGACTATCTTGATTCTGTCATAAATTTGTCATGGATGTACATGCATGACAAAAAATGTGACCTACTGTGACAAACACGTATCATCACGGAAGTGTATTTTTTTGTAGTGTATAGGCATGCACCCATAATCTGAGATCGGGCTTGGGGACGCCATAGGACGTAGTTGGTACGAGTGAGGGGCTCGGAGGTGTTGCTGTTGAGGCCAGAGGAGATGGCGGAGGTGGAGGACGAGATGGCAGGCTTGATGGATTAACAAGGCTAGATGTGATGGAAGGGACTAGCTCTGTATACCATGTTAAGCAATGGGTAAAGTGTCTCAACCCCTAGACAAGGAGCCCGCATGGTTTATATTTATTTGTCAAGGAGGAGTCCCTCGTAGGGTTTACAGGATGTGGCGCACAGCCCAACAACCAGAGAATATTACACTGGAGGTTAACAGGGAGAAAGGATAAGATGTTGGGAAAGATTTAAACAAGATCTCCCTAGTAACTCTATTCCTATCGTGAACATCAAGGAAAGTCTGGTCGGTCCACCACATAACCCAACCAACATATTGTGGCCACCGACACCTCACCACGAGAGATTGCCTGCCTGGCCGGAAACACCACTGCCACCGCCGCACAACTATACCCTCTAGCTCAAGTCGCCGCTTGTAGATCGGATCTCGGCGGTAAAGGTTACAGGGGCAGAGATCTCCTCGTTGCCCCCTTCACTGACTAGTGTCGGGACTTAGCCTGGCCACTGGTATCTTGTAGTGGCGAGAGGAAGAGGGGCGGAGTGGTAGGAGTAGTCCTGGCCATCTCAGGCCCAGCCCTGTCGACCCACCCAGGCCCGGCCCTAAAATCCAGGGCCTAGGCCCGATGAGCTTGCCCGTGGGCCGGGCTTGGGCCTGAGTTTATGCCCACCAGCAGGGCCTGGATGGGCTTGGGCTTGGCATATTGGCATTTTAAGGAAGAGGCCCGGCCCACGGCCCTAAGCCCTAAGGGCTTTTCAGGGCTTTTTACCAGATGGGCCGAGCTTGGGCTTGAAAAGTAGGCCCTATGGTAGGGCCTGGGCCTCAGTTTTCTGCCATGGTTTTTTCAGGCCCGGCCCAAGCCCGGGCCGGCCCGACCCATGGCCAGATATAGGTAGGAGGAGGCGGCTGTCAAGGTAGTCCGAATCATGATTCTAAATCAGATTGGAGCTTCGATGGTGGGATCCATTCTTGTTATTCATTTATATTACTAGCACATATGCTCGTGCGTTGCAACGGGAGAGTTTTTTGGGAGAAGCATCAGAAGAGATAATTAATGTGTCCATCAAAACGGTCTCCACACAATAGTGGGGCGATAGAGCGGAGAGTTGTGGTGTTCTCGCGGGTCATGTTTGGCCCGCGAGATCTTTATAGTAATGGGGTTGGTGGGAGTGGCGGCCACTATCCAATTCGTGCATTTTTTTTCCTTCAGTTCCGCCTCCTTGTCGAGGTTGTGGTGACCTCCTGATATTTTTTTAAACATGTGAGATTTTTTTCTCAAAAAAGGTTAATTTCTAGAATAAGGAAAACAAAACTTGAAATAGAAAGATTTTCATAAATTCACAAACACTTTCTGAAAACATGACCATTTTTAAGGCGGAGAACCGAACATTTTCCGAATTTTGAACAATTTATTAAAATGGAAACTTGTTCTGAACATTCAAATCAATTTTAAAAATGTATTTTTAATCACGAACATTATTTTGAATTTGTGAACATTTTGATAAAATGAATATTTATCGAATTTCTATTATTTTTGAAATGAAATTTATTTTAGAAATCTAGAAAAATTACAATTTTGTTTTGAAAATGTGAACATTTTTGTAGTTTCAAACGAATTTAGAATGAAAATAAAAATTTCAATTTCCAACTATTTTTGAAAGTGCGAACAAATTTTGAAATTCTAAGATTTAACAAAAAATAGTACAAAAAACGAAATTTCGGAAAATTTGTTAAATTAATTTATGGGAAAAGGATAAAATAAATTGGTAGGGAAAAAATAAAAATAGAAAAAGAACACAGAAAAAATAGAAATGCGCCGGCCCGGCGACCGATGGGAAGCTCCAACTATATGCCGCGAATTTTCAAAAATGTCTTTTTAATCACGAACATTATTTCTAATTTGTGAACATTTCAATAAAATGAATATTTTTAGAATTTGTATTATTTTTGAAATGAAATTTATTTTAGAAAACTAGAAAAAATGACAATTTCTTTTTGAAAATGCGAATTTTTTTAATTTCAAACAAATTTAAAACGAAAATAAAAATTTCAATTCCCAAATGTTTTTGAAAGTGGGAACCAATTTTGAAATTCTAAGATTTAACAAAAAATAGTACAAAAAACGAAATTTTGGAAAATTTATTAAATTAATTTATGGGAAAACGAACAAATAAATTGGAAGGTATAAAATAAAAATAGAAAAAGAACACAGAAAAATAGAAATGGGCCGGCCCGGCGATCGACGGGAAGCTCCAAGTATATGCCGCGCTGAGTGACAAATAGGGTTTCCCTGCTGCGTGTGCAGGATATATATGGGTGGCTTTTCTGGGCCTTAGTGCGTGCGGCCGACGTACGAAATTCCTGACAGAACTTTTTATTTTTTAGCAGATGGACCACAAAAATTTAGTACCACCTCGGATATAAGAAAAATATTTTTGGTGGTGAACGGATGAAAAAATTGAAGAAACGCACCTTGCTTTGTTATTAACTAGCACAGATGCCCGTGCGTTGCAACGGGAGGAAAAAACAACAAATCCTTAACCCAATGGCTCAAGACCCCCTCCTCCTCCTCCCACCATCCATGCCAGAGATGATGATATCAAAAAACTCCTTAAAATCCTCCACGCTGCCATAAAAGATGTGTTGTGCAAAAAAAACATAAACATGAAAGGATTTCGTTGGTGTATTGAAAGTGTGTGCAATATAAATCACAGAAATATCTACCTTGTTGCAAGTATATCTTGACATCTTTGTTGGCATTGCTTAGTGATGCCCAATAAATATCGCATTATACCGAAAATGATAATGTTCATTTTGGTACAACGTATTTGCTTCACTATGGGGGCAACACAAATTTCCATGAACCATAGTTGGCTAGGTTCAGGCACTATGTAGCGTAGCGCTATTCATAACCAATGATATTATGAACGTTGTACAAAGATCATCCATCCTTGGCTAATATAGATAGAACTATGGAGTTCGTGTCGCACACAGCAGGGACTCCAAGTCCAACTCTTTGTGCTTTGGTGATGGGCGAAAAACACAAAACTTGAAAAGTTGTTAGGTTTTCTTGCGTGTTGCAAGTTAATGTTACTTTGGTGTAGTGTGTAGATGATCT
Source organism: Triticum dicoccoides (assembly GCF_002162155.2). Lineage (NCBI taxonomy): Eukaryota > Viridiplantae > Streptophyta > Magnoliopsida > Poales > Poaceae > Triticum > Triticum dicoccoides. The sequence continues at coordinate 689,925,007 of NC_041386.1, forward strand.
GAAAATTACGGCTCCTATGACATGAAGATGTTGAAAAAGCTTGATTCAAGTATAGAGGAAACCTTGAATGTTGGGCAACCGTTGGAATCACCTGGACTGCTTTGGATGATAGGTTTGCACTTTTACATGAAGGGAGACGTGCCTGGGGAGACCCATGTTCATGGAGGCGTTGACTGTTGCTGCTTGGGGCATCTGGAAGGAGAGAAGTAACAAGAGCTTCAGGGGAATCCAACCATTTATTGCCTCTTGGTGTGCTAGGTTCAAGGATGATTTCCAACTGCTGGTCCACAAGTCAAACCTTAGGATGGTTCCCTTCATCACCAGCTTAGTGGATTTTTTATAGCCGAACCACATCCCTGCAAACACTCCTTTACTGTTGTAGCTACTTTGTACTATGCCACTACTAACCCCCCGCACCACCACCCCTCCCACATAACTTCATCTTAACATTTTTTTTGAAAAGGGAACTCAATCTTGACATGTAATTTGTATGTTGTTGTCTGCTGATTTATAGAAAGTCAGTGGGGGGCCTTTTCCCCACTGTCCGATGCTCCTAAAAAAAGTATGAAGGAAACGTTTGCCAAACTTGAAGATCCGGTTCACAACGGGAGAAAAAATTAACGTGTATATATTATTAGACAGAGTCATTGGCCCTTATCTATCTATCTATACCTATACTAATTAGGCATTTTTTAAAAATTCTCACGTTAATCAGTAATTAGGAGCCGTTAATCTGGTGGGGCCGAGTTATTACGGTGTAGATCAATCCTAAAAATTTATGCATTAATAAAAAATATTTCCACATTATTTGTAGTTAATCCATATCATTAAAAAAATCTTAACCATTTAATCTTTGTAACTCATTTATCTTGACCTTAAGAATAAAAACAGAGATACCCTTCTACAAATCATGTTACAAAAATCGAATCTTATGATGTCACAAGAAAAAAACTTGCACGTACCATCCAAACAACCCATGTGCAGATTTTAAAAAAAAAAACACATATACAGAGTCCAATAGCTCTTCCCCACGTACAAAATAATGGCTCTTCCCCACGTACAGAGTCCATATCTCCTAGGCTATTGTTCCGTACCATCCTAACAACCCATGTGCAGATTTCTCAAAAAAAAAAACCACGTATATATATACAGAGTCCAATAGCTTTTCTCCACGTACCAAAAAAGCTGTTCCCCACGTACATAGTCCATATCGATGTTCCTCTTCCGATCTCCTACGCTGTTGTTCCATACATCGACAACTTGATCAAGTCTCTGCCTGGATTGCCACGGGGTCGCTCTTCTCATCCTATCTCCTAAGCTGCCGTTATGTCGATCGACCACCTAATCGAGCCTTCCGCCAGGACCGCCACGAGCAGCTTTACTTGAGGTCCTGCCGCAGGCCATGGCAAGGAATCTCGACCGGACTCCCATCTGACATTTTTCTTCTTATTTTCTAGGTGTGGACCGGACTCCCATCTGACATTATTCTTCTTATTTTCTAGGTGTGGACGCCACCTGCCACAGGCCATTGCCACTAAGTATTATTTTATAGGATAGAGAAGAAGGACGCAAGCACATATGTATGGCATCTATCTTCCAAGTCTACTGATGTTGTTGGCATGTATCTCAACTAAATGCTCCTCCTCAGTTCGGACGTACAAAATTTTCTCCTCAACTGGTCTATGGACGAAATCTTGGATGACTATACATGCAGCTGCAGCCGTTCTGCCATCGCTTGGTCTTCTTAGCAACATCTTCTCGACTCGCAGTTGTCGAGTCAAGCCTTGACGTTCCTATGTTGACACCAGCTCATGTCCAAGTCGATAGTTTCCTCAATCAACGGCACAAGTTGATCCTGGGCTAACAAAACTGTGGTGGTGATCTATACGTTGCCACCAGACCAAGCTGACATGCCGTCTCACTTGATTCTTTTGGTAGTAGCCACATTAATTTTGTTGTGTCAGGATCTTAGATTACGTCATAAGCATAGCCTCTAGATCAGGTCATTGCGGTGTCTTATTTGTTGTGTCACGGATATCCTTATAGATGGATTAGTGATCCAAGTTTCCATCTTGCAGCTTTCACTTTTTTCAGATAATCCTGCAGCGTTATTATCAGTTACATGTAGAACATTTTCGAGAACCATCTGCTATCTAACTGTTGTTGTGTTCTCAGGCTATACAATTTCTAATTTGTTCATTGGATGCCTGATGAAATCCTCACAAACAATTTATTTTACTAGCAGAGACGAGTTGATGTCCGAGGAGAATATGTTCACATGTCATTATCAAGTCTGCGATATAGCAATTAAATGGTGCATACTGATCTAGAAGTACCAATAAAATGCATTGCCTATTTATATAGAACATGAAAATACTTAAAAGAAGGATTGCAATTTGTACATATGTTCCAGAGGTTATTGTTGACATTAATTAACAGTTTTTCTAATTGAAGGGTTGGTTTCAAACCATTATAGAATGGGGAACCAATGAGTAGAGGTAATGCCATATTGTTATTATGCCTTTGCTCTCCACTAGACGGTGATATGTTTGAACATGTATGTGTTCCAACTAATGGTAGCTATATTTGATTAATTAGCACGCCAAGCGGTAAATGAAAAACTTCTACCATGGATTTATGGTATCATGTGCGTTCATTTGTTTACAGTCAGCGGAAAAAACACTTGGAGGAACTATGTTCACCAGAATTTGTACATCCATTTGTTTTGAAACAATACTTAAGACATGTGTTTTAATGATGAGCCATCGATTCCAAAGGATACAACTTTAGAATAGTTATATTTGATTAATTAGCACAATATGAAGTAAAGGTAGTACCACTACCATATACTTATTATGGATTTTTTTGCTATGGATTCCACCCGTGTACTAGCCCACAATATTGCTACCATATATTTAGAAAATGTCCTATTGGTCAATGAATTTTTGAGATGGTAATGATCTCCTATGTTTCTGGAAAAATAGATTTCTTGAAATTCATCTACGAAGATTGCAATCTTCTGGCGTTTAGTGTATACCACCAGCTTTCTTCCGCGTACTTTTGGTAAATTCAGTATGATTGATCACGCGGATAGTGCTAGGTGAATGGAGATACCCACTTTGTTTAAATGTTTACTAATTTTTTTCCCTATGGTATAATTTGGGCTAACAT
>NC_041386.1:689948111-689962540 GCF_002162155.2 Triticum dicoccoides
ATAGTATGGAAGATACAGCCATGTCATAGTTGTTGCGTTGACAGCAAAAGTATGCCGCTCAAAATGTTATTCAATCTCTATTTAAAATCGAGCTCTGGCACCTCTACAAATCCCTGCTTCCCTCTGCAAAGGGCCTATCTATTTACTTTTATGTTGAGTCATCCTCCTTTCTTATTAAAAAGCACCCACTGGAGAGCACACTGTCATCTGCATTCATTATTATTGGTTTATATTGGGTATGACTTGACTGGATCTCTTTTACCATGAATTACAATGTTTAGTCAGTCCTTGATATTCAAAGGTGCTCTGCATTTATGTTTTGCGGTCTCAGAAAGGGCTAGCAAGATACCATTTTGTTATATCATATTATAATTATTTTGAGAAAGTGTTGTCATCCGAGTTTTATTATTATGGCTCGCTAGCTGATTATGTTATTGATATGAGTAATTGTGAGACCTATATGTTATTGTGAGTATGGTTAGTTCATAATATTTGCTGAAACTTGAATGCTGGCTTTTCATGTTTACAACAACAAGAGCAAACAGAGTTTGTAAAAGTTTTTCTTTATCACTTTCAGTTTATCAACTGAATTGCTTGAGGACAAACAAAGGTTTAAGCTTGAGGGAGTTGATACGTCTCCAACGTATCACTTTTCCAAACACTTTTGCCCTTGTTTTGGACTCTAACTTGCATGATTTGAATGAAACTAACCCGTACTGACGTTGTTTTCGGCAGAACTACCATGATGTTGTATGTGTAGAAAAGAAAAGTTCTCGGAATGTCCTGGAAATCCACGGAGGCACTTTCTGGAATTTATAAGAATTATTGGGCGAAAGAAATACACCAGGGGGCCCAGGGCCTGTCCACGAGACAGGGGGGCGCCCCCCTGTAGGGCGCGCGCCCCTATCTCGTGGGGCCCCCTGGACCTCCTCCGACCTCAACTCCAACTCCATATATTCCGTCTCGGGGAGAAAAAAATTAGAGAGAAAGTTTCATCGCGTTTCACGACACGGGGCCGCCGCCAAGCCCTAATCTCTCTCCGAAGGGCTGATCTGGAGTCCGTTCGGGGCTCCGGAGAGGGGGATTCATCGCCGTCGTCATCATCAACCATCCTCCATCACCAATTTCATGATGCTCACCGCCGTGCGTGAGTAATTCCATCGTAGGCTTGCTGTACGGTGATGGGTTGGATGAGATTTACCATGTAATCAAGTTAGTTTTGTTAGGGTTTGATCCCTAGTATCCACTATGTTCTGAGATTGATGTTGCTATGACTTTGCTATGCTTAATGCTTGTCACTAGGGCCCGACTGTCATGATTTCAGATCTGAACCTATTATGTTTTCATGAATATATGTGAGTTCTTGATCCTATCTTGCAAGTCTATAGTCACCTATTATGTGTTATGATCCGACAACCCCGAAGTGACAATAATCGGGATACTTCTCGGTGGTGACCATAGTTTGAGGAGTTCATGTATTCACTATGTGTTAATGCTTTGGTCCGATTCTCTATTAAAAGGAGGCCTTGCTATCCCTTAGTTTCCGCTAGGACCCCGCTTCAACGGGAGGGTAGGACAAAAGACGTCATACAAGTTCTTTTCCATAAGCACGTATGACTATTTACGGAATGCATGCCTACATTACATTGCTGAATTGGAGCTAGTTCTATATAACCCTATGTTATAACTATTGCATGAGGAATCGCATCCGGCATAATTATCCATCACTGATCCATTGCCTACGAGCTTTTCATATATTGTTCTTCGCTTACTTACTTTTCCGTTGCTACTGTTACAACTACTACAAAAACCCAAAAACATTTATTTTTACTTTTGCTACCGTTACCTTTATTATCATACGACTTTTGCTACTAAACACTTTGCTGCAGATACTAAGTTATCCAGGTGTGGTTGAATTGACAACTCAACTGCTAATACTCAAGAATATTCTTTGGCTCCCCTTGTGTCGAATCAATAAATTTGGGTTGAATACTCTACCCTCGAAAGCTGTTGTGATCCCCTATACTTGTGGGTTATCAGTTGCATCTTGCATTGATTTCTACGTCGTACTGCTTCTAATTTTTCGAATTGCTACTTATGACAAGACAATTTTAACTTGGCAGAGTAATATTGGTTGCATCTTTCATATGGTGTCTAGCTTGCATTACTTCTATTTTCTTGAAAATCCTTCTGCTTAGTTTGCACATCGTAGCTGTGAATATGTCATGTCGTCCTGTTTTTCTTACATATTCCATCCTCATACGGTTGTCTTACATCAAAGTATTGCTTGTCTGTATCATGCATCAATGAGTTCTGAAGAGTGATTTTATTCTTTTGTGTTGTGGGTACAGCTTGACATGGCAAAGTCAAAAAAGAGCAAGGAAAATAATATAGCAGGGAGTGTTGTTACTTGTCGGGTGAAACGGAAAAGGTTCTGCCGTCGAGATTCTGCTGGTACTTATAGTGCAGTAGAAGGTCCAAGTCCACCGGCTAAATCTACAAACACAGTATCACCTGCTGCAGCAGCTGCAGCATCCGCTTCAACTGTACCAGCATCTCAACCAGTTACTCGTTCGTTTGCTCCGGAACTGGCCAGTTCCCAAGCTGCCTTCACACCTAACACTACTTCCGAAGCACTGCTGACACAACAGGACTTGGCAAGATCAGATGAACCTCATGAGCATCAACACCAAGACGGTACCTGACCGAGTCAAGTTGCAGTTGCATGCTCCTTTATATGTACTCTCACGGTTTGATGTACACTAACACTTTCCATATTCGTTGTTGAACTAGCACCACGGCGCAAGCGGAAACAGACATCAGGGATAATGCTTGACAGATTAACAAAATCTAAAGGAGGAAGAATGGAGATCCATTTTGAGGTAGGTTTAAAAAGGCCACGTGATGCTACAGAGTCAGCCAAGTTAGTATCAGAGGCAGCCGTTGCTGTTAGGTGTCATGCACGTATCCTCCCAACGTGGATCCATTACAGGAATGAGAAAGACAATACCCAGTTTAACACCTTCCTTGACCATTTATCCGTAAGTAATGTTATTCATCGCAATTAGTAATATTGTCTTGCTCTGTCCCATACTTTCTAGCTTCCTCCTAATAAGACTCACATTCTTTTTTCAACAGATGAGGTTCAAGTTGGATTTGAAAGATGATGCAACTAAGCAAGCATGAACTCATGTTTTTCAGTCTGCTCTGCGACAGTATCGGTACCACCTTAGAAAATCTCACTTTGAAGGCAAGGCTAACAATGAAATCACCCAAACATCTCCAGTGGAATATATTACAGATGAAGACTGGACAGCCCTCGTTAAACACTGGTCTGATCCAAAGTATCAGGTAGGCTATATGTATTTGATCAGGCCACATATTGAACTTGTATTTATGTATGTGCCTTACAAGTGTATCTTCTTCTAGGCTAACTGTTTGAAGAACAAACCAACCATTCTAAAGTGAAATTCCAACAGACAACAGGATCTCGTAGCTATATTGCACACTGCGAGGCTCTTGTAAATAGCTACTACTTCCTTCTTTCTTTTGTGCCATATTATCGTATCTATATTGACTTGTTCCAAATACAGAGTAAAGCCCGTGCGGACCAAAAAGAACCTGAACCGAATGCAGTGCAAATCTTAAGGATTGCCACACCAGCAAGATGAAGGGCATGAGCACACCAGTTCAAGCTGTTGTTGTAAGTCCTTACTCCCCCTGCCTTGAACTGATTGGTACTGTGATGTGTTCATTTCACTACTTGGTTTGCAGCCAATGTCAGTTACTCTGTTCACTTTTATACACAGTTGTCTTAACGTATCATTTCACCTTACATGGTTTAAAAGAGATGAAGGATATTCTTTTGGTCTTGATCTGTAATCTAGTTGTTATGTTCACGTGCGCACACAATGATAAAATAGGTTGTTTGTTTTATATCTATTTGCCCATGATATGAATGATGTCATACTATGTTCATCCTACTTTAAACCATGTCTATTTATCCTTAGATGTCAACGAATGTGAGGAAATAGACAATATAGTAGACATGCTACATGGACATATGTTCCGAAAGTGATTTTATTATGTAGTTGGCACTACAATACATGCTAATGTATTGCAGTAGTTCACCAAAATAAGTTATGTATAAACGTTTAACCTACTCTGTTTGTTTTTGTCTCACTAGTAACTTATCCGGTACACTAATCTACAAGTTCAAACTTTCAGGAAGCTATGGAACAAATGATTGAACAGCCACAACCACCTGAAGGTGACGAGGCTACTACAGGCACAATGTCACCTCTTGCTGCAGTGCGTCAGTATCTCTCCACTAACCGTGCAAAAAGCAACTTTCTGCGTAATTCTGGGTTGGTTGTCAAGGTAACCTCGTCAAAATCGCCTATTGAACAAAATCTTCCTGCTAGACAGAGTGATATATCTGTGCTCCAGACACAAGTCAAATCCCTAATGGACGTTGTTTCGGAAACAAGAATTGTGGTTGAGAAATGTCGTCAAGATATAAATGGTTTTGAAACCAGACTATCAAGCATTCGCTTCGTTGTTCAAGAGCAATGGCGGAAAAAAGGTGGAGATCGTGCTGCTCCATCAGATTCTACAGCCTGAAATATTAGCACTCAGGTCAAATGATTTGTGCTTCTATACATCTAATGGTGCTTTTATCTGGAAGGACTATAAACTTTATGCCAACAGGCCTTTTGTTGTATGGTTGGAACTTATTTTGTTGTGATACAACATTTATGATGCTGCCCCAGGCTGCAGTAATTACGACGCTATTTTTGTATAGTGTAGGTTTATCTTAGTAATGTATTCGGCCGAAAGCTTCGTAGGAGCCCAACATGCCAACATTCGTCGGGCCCATTCCAATTGGGCTAAAAACGATTACAGGCCGAAATTGACATGTAGCCCACTAAAAATATTTGGGCCTAAATCAGCATAAGCTTTCATATTTTTCTGGTAGGCCTGTGCCCATAGTGGGCCTTTAACAGGCCTAAACATAATTTGGGCCCTCAGTAAAAATAGGCCATTTACAGGTGTAAATATCTCGAGCCCATAAAAAACATGGGCCTTTAATAGACCGAAAGTGAGATTGGGCCCTGATTGTGCCAAATAACCCACTAGACTTAGCAGGCCAAAATGGTGGCCCATTTATGACGCGGATCTTTGACAGGCCGAAATTCGGACGGGCCGTAAATGCGCCGACCTAATACACGGGCCTTTAACAGGCCGGAACTTCGGTCGGGCTAGATTATCGTCATTTTCATATGGGCCGTTAATGGGCCCGATATGACGTTGGGCCACATATGGCCCATGGTTTACGTCCGGCGTTAACAGGCCGAAAATGATAACAGGAAGAAAGTGGCCTAAATCTATAGTGGGCCTCTAACAGGCGGAATGTCAGACATGGCCGAATATGACCCAAATCCTTCACAGTCGTTTATGGGCCGAAAATTTTGATGGCCTGTAAATGGGCCCAAATGAAGCCGGACCTTTAACAGGACGGAACTACACTGGGCCGTGATTCGGCCCAATTACTTAGCAGACTGTTGACGGGTCAGAAGTGACCATGGGCCGCGTTGATGGCAAGTTTAGGACAGGCCGTTGACGGGCCGATTTGACAGAGAATGTTGGGCCTTTAGCTGGGCCGGCCCATTATGGTCTGTAGAATCTTGTAGGCCTTTAGCTGGGCCGGCTCGTTGTGGTCCGCAAAATCTTGTGGGCCTTTAGCTGGGCCAGCCCATTATGGTCTGCAAAATCTTGTGGGCCTTTAGCTGGGCCGGCCCATTGTGGTCCGCTAAATTTTGTGGGCCTTTAGCTGGGCCGGCCTATTATGGTTCGCTAAATCTTATGGGCCTTCGATTGGGCCGGCCCATTTAAACTTTGTGGGCCACTGTTGGGCCGGTCCACGTGTCAACATATCATAGGCCCATCTCGACCGTTGGATGAGTGACACCTGTGCCAACGCGGAGCTGACATGTGGATCCGTCAGCCAATGAGAATTTTACATGTGGAAAATCGGCATTGGTCGTGGCTGTTAACGGGTTATCGGACCCAAAATCCGACCCGATAGCTTAACGGCGTTCCTTTACGGTGGATGCCACGTGTCGGTCACCCTTGACGAAAGCACTTCTGTGACGCGGGATTTATCGTCATGGAAGTGGACACTTCCGTGATGATAATTTTGGTAATGTCATGGAACACTTCTACGACAGCACAGGTATGACTATCTTGATTCTGTCATAAATTTGTCATGGATGTACATGCATGACAAAAAATGTGACCTACTGTGACAAACACGTATCATCACGGAAGTGTATTTTTTTGTAGTGTATAGGCATGCACCCATAATCTGAGATCGGGCTTGGGGACGCCATAGGACGTAGTTGGTACGAGTGAGGGGCTCGGAGGTGTTGCTGTTGAGGCCAGAGGAGATGGCGGAGGTGGAGGACGAGATGGCAGGCTTGATGGATTAACAAGGCTAGATGTGATGGAAGGGACTAGCTCTGTATACCATGTTAAGCAATGGGTAAAGTGTCTCAACCCCTAGACAAGGAGCCCGCATGGTTTATATTTATTTGTCAAGGAGGAGTCCCTCGTAGGGTTTACAGGATGTGGCGCACAGCCCAACAACCAGAGAATATTACACTGGAGGTTAACAGGGAGAAAGGATAAGATGTTGGGAAAGATTTAAACAAGATCTCCCTAGTAACTCTATTCCTATCGTGAACATCAAGGAAAGTCTGGTCGGTCCACCACATAACCCAACCAACATATTGTGGCCACCGACACCTCACCACGAGAGATTGCCTGCCTGGCCGGAAACACCACTGCCACCGCCGCACAACTATACCCTCTAGCTCAAGTCGCCGCTTGTAGATCGGATCTCGGCGGTAAAGGTTACAGGGGCAGAGATCTCCTCGTTGCCCCCTTCACTGACTAGTGTCGGGACTTAGCCTGGCCACTGGTATCTTGTAGTGGCGAGAGGAAGAGGGACGGAGTGGTAGGAGTAGTCCTGGCCATCTCAGGCCCAGCCCTGTCGACCCACCCAGGCCCGGCCCTAAAATCCAGGGCCTAGGCCCGATGAGCTTGCCCGTGGGCCGGGCTTGGGCCTGAGTTTATGCCCACCAGCAGGGCCTGGACGGGCTTGGGCTTGGCATATTGGCATTTTAAGGAAGAGGCCCGGCCCATGGCCCTAAGCCCTAAGGGCTTTTCAGGGCTTTTTACCAGATGGACCGAGCTTGGGCTTGAAAAGCAGGCCCTATGGTAGGGCCTGGGCCTCAGTTTTCTGCCATGGTTTTTTCAGGCCCGGCCCAAGCCCGGGCCGGCCCGACCCATGGCCAGATATAGGTAGGAGGAGGCGGCTGTCAAGGTAGTCCGAATTATGATTCTAAATCAGATTGGAGCTTCGATGGTGGGATCCATTCTTGTTATTCATTTATATTACTAGCACATATGCTCGTGCGTTGCAACGGGAGAGTTTTTTGGGAGAAGCATCAGAAGAGATAATTAATGTGTCCATCAAAACGGTCTCCACACAATAGTGGGGCGATAGAGCGGAGAGTTGTGGTGTTCTCGCGGGTCATGTTTGGCCCGCGAGATCTTTATAGTAATGGGGTTGGTGGGAGTGGCGGCCACTATCCAATTCGTGCATTTTTTTCCTTCAGTTCCGCCTCCTTGTCGAGGTTGTGGTGACCTCCTGATATTTTTTTAAACATGTGAGATTTTTTTCTCAAAAAAGGTTAATTTCTAGAATAAGGAAAACAAAACTTGAAATAGAAAGATTTTCATAAATTCACAAACACTTTCTGAAAACATGACCATTTTTAAGGCGGAGAACCGAACATTTTCCGAATTTCTGAACAATTTATTAAAATGGAAACTTGTTCTGAACATTCAAATCAATTTTAAAAATGTATTTTTAATCACGAACATTATTTTGAATTTGTGAACATTTTGATAAAATGAATATTTATCGAATTTCTATTATTTTTGAAATGAAATTTATTTTAGAAATCTAGAAAAATTACAATTTTGTTTTGAAAATGCGAACATTTTTGTAGTTTCAAACGAATTTAGAATGAAAATAAAAATTTCAATTTCCAACTGTTTTTGAAAGTGCGAACAAATTTTGAAATTCTAAGATTTAACAAAAAATAGTACAAAAAACGAAATTTCGGAAAATTTGTTAAATTAATTTATGGGAAAAGGATAAAATAAATTGGTAGGGAAAAAATAAAAATAGAAAAAGAACACAGAAAAAATAGAAATGCGCCGGCCCGGCGACCGATGGGAAGCTCCAACTATATGCCGCGAATTTTCAAAAATGTCTTTTTAATCACGAACATTATTTCTAATTTGTGAACATTTCAATAAAATGAATATTTTTAGAAATTGTATTATTTTTGAAATGAAATTTATTTTAGAAAACTAGAAAAAATGACAATTTCTTTTTGAAAATGCGAATTTTTTTAATTTCAAACAAATTTAAAACGAAAATAAAAATTTCAATTCCCAAATGTTTTTGAAAGTGGGAACCAATTTTGAAATTCTAAGATTTAACAAAAAATAGTACAAAAAACGAAATTTTGGAAAATTTATTAAATTAATTTATGGGAAAACGAACAAATAAATTGGAAGGTATAAAATAAAAATAGAAAAAGAACACAGAAAAATAGAAATGGGCCGGCCCGGCGACCGACGGGAAGCTCCAAGTATATGCCGCGCTGAGTGACAAATAGGGTTTCCCTGCTGCGTGTGCAGGATATATATGGGTGGCTTTTCTGGGCCTTAGTGCGTGCGGCCGACGTACGAAATTCCTGACAGAACTTTTTATTTTTTAGCAGATGGACCACAAAAATTTAGTACCACCTCGGATATAAGAAAAATATTTTTGGTGGTGAACGGATGAAAAAATTGAAGAAACGCACCTTGCTTTGTTAGTAACTAGCACAGATGCCCGTGCGTTGCAACGGGAGGAAAAAACAACAAATCCTTAACCCAATGGCTCAAGACCCCCTCCTCCTCCTCCCACCATCCATGCCAGAGATGATGATATCAAAAAACTCCTTAAAATCCTCCACGCTGCCATAAAAGATGTGTTGTGCAAAAAAAACATAAACATGAAAGGATTTCGTTGGTGTATTGAAAGTGTGTGCAATATAAATCACAGAAATATCTACCTTGTTGCAAGTATATCTTGACATCTTTGTTGGCATTGCTTAGTGATGCCCAATAAATATCGCATTATACCGAAAATGATAATGTTCATTTTGGTACAACGTATTTGCTTCACTATGGGGGCAACACAAATTTCCATGAACCATAGTTGGCTAGGTTCAGGCACTATGTAGCGTAGCGCTATTCATAACCAATGATATTATGAGCGTTGTACAAAGATCATCCATCCTTGGCTAATATAGATAGAACTATGGAGTTCGTGTCGCACACAGCAGGGACTCCAAGTCCAACTCTTTGTGCTTTGGTGATGGGCGAAAAACACAAAACTTGAAAAGTTGTTAGGTTTTCTTGCGTGTTGCAAGTTAATGTTACTTTGGTGTAGTGTGTAGATGATCTGAAAATTACGGCTCCTATGACATGAAGATGTTGAAAAAGCTTGATTCAAGTATAGAGGAAACCTTCAATGTTGGGCAACCGTTGGAATCACCTGGACTGCTTTGGATGATAGGTTTGCACTTTTACATGAAGGGAGACGTGCCTGGGGAGACCCATGTTCATGGAGGCGTTGACTGTTGCTGCTTGGGGCATCTGGAAGGAGAGAAGTAACAAGAGCTTCAGGGGAATCCAACCATTTATTGCCTCTTGGTGTGCTAGGTTCAAGGATGATTTCCAACTGCTGGTCCACAAGTCAAACCTTAGGATGGTTCCCTTCATCACCAGCTTAGTGGATTTTTTATAGCCGAACCACATCCCTGCAAACACTCCTTTACTGTTGTAGCTACTTTGTACTATGCCACTACTAACCCCCCGCACCACCACCCCTCCCACATAACTTCATCTTAACATTTTTTTTGAAAAGGGAACTCAATCTTGACATGTAATTTGTATGTTGTTGTCTGCTGATTTATAGAAAGTCAGTGGGGGGCCTTTTCCCCACTGTCCGATGCTCCTAAAAAAAGTATGAAGGAAACGTTTGCCAAACTTGAAGATCCGGTTCACAACGGGAGAAAAAATTAACGTGTATATATTATTAGACAGAGTCATTGGCCCTTATCTATCTATCTATACCTATACTAATTAGGCATTTTTTAAAAATTCTCACGTTAATCAGTAATTAGGAGCCGTTAATCTGGTGGGGCCGAGTTATTACGGTGTAGATCAATCCTAAAAATTTATGCATTAATAAAAAATATTTCCACATTATTTGTAGTTAATCCATATCATTAAAAAAATCTTAACCATTTAATCTTTGTAACTCATTTATCTTGACCTTAAGAATAAAAACAGAGATACCCTTCTACAAATCATGTTACAAAAATCGAATCTTATGATGTCACAAGAAAAAAACTTGCACGTACCATCCAAACAACCCATGTGCAGATTTTAAAAAAAAAAACACATATACAGAGTCCAATAGCTCTTCCCCACGTACAAAATAATGGCTCTTCCCCACGTACAGAGTCCATATCTCCTAGGCTATTGTTCCGTACCATCCTAACAACCCATGTGCAGATTTCTCAAAAAAAAAAACCACGTATATATATACAGAGTCCAATAGCTTTTCTCCACGTACCAAAAAAGCTGTTCCCCACGTACATAGTCCATATCGATGTTCCTCTTCCGATCTCCTACGCTGTTGTTCCATACATCGACAACTTGATCAAGTCTCTGCCTGGATTGCCACGGGGTCGCTCTTCTCATCCTATCTCCTAAGCTGCCGTTATGTCGATCGACCACCTAATCGAGCCTTCCGCCAGGACCGCCACGAGCAGCTTTACTTGAGGTCCTGCCGCAGGCCATGGCAAGGAATCTCGACCGGACTCCCATCTGACATTTTTCTTCTTATTTTCTAGGTGTGGACCGGACTCCCATCTGACATTATTCTTCTTATTTTCTAGGTGTGGACGCCACCTGCCACAGGCCATTGCCACTAAGTATTATTTTATAGGATAGAGAAGAAGGACGCAAGCACATATGTATGGCATCTATCTTCCAAGTCTACTGATGTTGTTGGCATGTATCTCAACTAAATGCTCCTCCTCAGTTCGGACGTACAAAATTTTCTCCTCAACTGGTCTATGGACGAAATCTTGGATGACTATACATGCAGCTGCAGCCGTTCTGCCATCGCTTGGTCTTCTTAGCAACATCTTCTCGACTCGCAGTTGTCGAGTCAAGCCTTGACGTTCCTATGTTGACACCAGCTCATGTCCAAGTCGATAGTTTCCTCAATCAACGGCACAAGTTGATCCTGGGCTAACAAAACTGTGGTGGTGATCTATACGTTGCCACCAGACCAAGCTGACATGCCGTCTCACTTGATTCTTTTGGTAGTAGCCACATTAATTTTGTTGTGTCAGGATCTTAGATTACGTCATAAGCATAGCCTCTAGATCAGGTCATTGCGGTGTCTTATTTGTTGTGTCACGGATATCCTTATAGATGGATTAGTGATCCAAGTTTCCATCTTGCAGCTTTCACTTTTTTCAGATAATCCTGCAGCGTTATTATCAGTTACATGTAGAACATTTTCGAGAACCATCTGCTATCTAACTGTTGTTGTGTTCTCAGGCTATACAATTTCTAATTTGTTCATTGGATGCCTGATGAAATCCTCACAAACAATTTATTTTACTAGCAGAGACGAGTTGATGTCCGAGGAGAATATGTTCACATGTCATTATCAAGTCTGCGATATAGCAATTAAATGGTGCATACTGATCTAGAAGTACCAATAAAATGCATTGCCTATTTATATAGAACATGAAAATACTTAAAAGAAGGATTGCAATTTGTACATATGTTCCAGAGGTTATTGTTGACATTAATTAACAGTTTTTCTAATTGAAGGGTTGGTTTCAAACCATTATAGAATGGGGAACCAATGAGTAGAGGTAATGCCATATTGTTATTATGCCTTTGCTCTCCACTAGACGGTGATATGTTTGAACATGTATGTGTTCCAACTAATGGTAGCTATATTTGATTAATTAGCACGCCAAGCGGTAAATGAAAAACTTCTACCATGGATTTATGGTATCATGTGCGTTCATTTGTTTACAGTCAGCGGAAAAAACACTTGGAGGAACTATGTTCACCAGAATTTGTACATCCATTTGTTTTGAAACAATACTTAAGACATGTGTTTTAATGATGAGCCATCGATTCCAAAGGATACAACTTTAGAATAGTTATATTTGATTAATTAGCACAATATGAAGTAAAGGTAGTACCACTACCATATACTTATTATGGATTTTTTTGCTATGGATTCCACCCGTGTACTAGCCCACAATATTGCTACCATATATTTAGAAAATGTCCTATTGGTCAATGAATTTTTGAGATGGTAATGATCTCCTATGTTTCTGGAAAAATAGATTTCTTGAAATTCATCTACGAAGATTGCAATCTTCTGGCGTTTAGTGTATACCACCAGCTTTCTTCCGCGTACTTTTGGTAAATTCAGTATGATTGATCACGCGGATAGTGCTAGGTGAATGGAGATACCCACTTTGTTTAAATGTTTACTAATTTTTTTCCCTATGGTATAATTTGGGCTAACATATTGCAATCATATTAGTATACATTTGGATGAACATTATGGTGTATGACATATTGTGGCGGTAATCATATTGTAGACTGATGATCTACCTCCCATGATAACTATGTTCTCATAAAATATTTCACAAAATATGCATTTAATCGTGTATGATTTTGAGATGTATTTCATGTGTAAAATATGGTGGCAGTGTTCAGTTTGTGGGTTGAATATTACATCTACAATGATATAATTCTTTCTTGGCAAAAGACTCCGAATAAATAAATACATTTTAGAAGTAAAGAAAATTGATAAGTTTTTTTTGAATCTGTCTATCTTTATGTTTTCCAAAGTTTAAATCATACAAAAAAGGTACATAAGCTCACC
This sequence comes from Triticum dicoccoides, assembly GCF_002162155.2. Lineage (NCBI taxonomy): Eukaryota > Viridiplantae > Streptophyta > Magnoliopsida > Poales > Poaceae > Triticum > Triticum dicoccoides. Next base: position 689,961,235 of record NC_041386.1, read on the forward strand.
AGAACTACATTAAAAATACATTATGTAGTATCTTAAAATAAGTAAGTAAATCATGGACTTGCCCGTGCGAATGCACGGGCTGTCGACTAGTGTTATAAATCAATGGTTGCACGTGAGTCTATCCATGCATTTGAGAATTAATTCCACTTGCCTTCGCGGTGTTTGGCACGCGCACGGCAACCTTTGGCGAGAATGGGCAGTCTTCCCTGATCCCTCTCTCTTTTATTTTTCTCGCTTTCCTTCTTTTCCTATTTTTCTCTGTCTCTTTCCTTCTTATTATTTGACATACCGCTTCCCACTTTCCTTCCTTCTTTATTTTGTCTCTTACCTTCCATATTATGGCTTCCCCCACCTTTCTTTTTTCCCAATCAATTCAAACCTGAAATCCCTCCTTTCCGTGTTTAATTTTCGGCATTAAACGGCCTGCCATAATCCCTCCTTAATTACAAGATGGCAAGGTCCTCCCTTTCTTGCATGGCAGCCGTTTCCAAGACCCGCAACTCACCCTCCGTTCTTTATTCTTGACGTGTCTTTTTTATTTCGTGACAACTCGCAGTATATAAATTGATAAAATTGTATGTAAACAAGCAATACCGGACTATTTAAAGGAATAACAAACCGTTATTTTAACACAAACGTGAGCTGGCCTAGTTGGTGCTAGCCTTAACGAGGCAGGAGTAGGTCGTGTGTTCGATCCTCTGTTTGAGCTATTATTATGTTTTCGCTTTTTTGTTCGAAGCCCAGGAACAGGCCCATGGCCCAGTACGTGTGTGAGGTACACGAAAAGAAGGCCCAGAGCAGCACTAGCACACATAGCCCGAAAAAAGGCAAAAAATAGTACCACCCCGGATACTAATGAATCAATAAAAATAATATAGGTGAACGGATCAATAAAAATAATATAGGTGAACGGATGAAAAAATTGGCGAAACACACCTTGCTTTATTAGTATATATATATGGAAAATGCATCCTACTACCGGGTGTAGTTACACCCATTTCTCATATACTACCATGTGGTAGTAGTATATACTCTACTTTATTACTTTTAGTATGCTTATATACTATATCTAAGATACTCCAAAGCGAATTATGTGAAAAAATTGCATGTGAGCCCATGTTTTTATAATATTTGTGAAATACGTACATATTTATACGTAAAAAGGAGTATGCTCAAAATATACTACATACTACATAAAAAATAGTATATATACTACCTAAACATTCTTACATACTACATACTACGCGTACATACTCTCCGATATGATAGATACTACCTAGAACCTATGAAACAAAAGTGGGAGTAA
>NC_041386.1:689962996-690022716 GCF_002162155.2 Triticum dicoccoides
TATAGATTCCTGTCATGATAGTGTTATGAGGTGCGCTTCGGTACAACCCCCCTCCCCCCAAAAAAAACGTATAAGGGGTAGGGCGGTAATGTCACACGCCGTATGAAAATACCCGCCCGCCATACGCGCGCCTGCGTCGCCGTACGGCCCTGTCGCGTACGCCCGCCCGTTCGCGCCACGCCTGGTGTACGCCCGCCCGCCCGCCCGTGCGGTTAGAGTAAAAAAAAAGAACGCCCGATCGAGCGAACCCTATCATCCCATCGCATGAGCCACCGCCTCTCGCGCCGCCACCGCCACCGCCACCGTCTCTGGCAATACCTGGCCGACGGAAAAAAAAAGTCACCGGCAGCACATGGTAATACCGACGCGTTCTACGCGACTCGCCGGCGACAACCGCCTACCTAGGTCGGGCAGACGCCGGCGCCGTAGTTTCCTCTGCGTGTTGTTCGCCGTCAAGCCTACGGGTAATCTCATCACTATTGTCATGTCCGACCAAGGCAACGAGGTACGCGAGCCGTTAGCATAGTGATTTGAATGGCAACGATTTTTGTTGCCACGATGTTACATGCTATTTTTTATGGATCTTTGATTGTATTTAAACGTGTATAGATGGAGGCGGAAATCGGATATGACGGTGATGATGGCGGTAGCGAGGAGGGATCATTGTCATTCGATGAAGACGACCATGACGGGGATAATTATATGAGTTTGGATGAGTCTTACAGTGGAAATATAAGTGGTCAGCATGTTATCAAGCATATTAAATACAAGCATTCGCGATGACACTAACATGTACTTGTTTTACTTCGCATAGGTAGGAGGGGATGATGACAATGAGGATATGGATGTAGATGACTCATATGCTGGAAGCGGTAGCCATGTGAGTTTAAAATTATGCAGGTTCGTTTAAAGTGACATGAGAAACGCTTCAAAGCTTACATATCTTATTTAAAAATTTCGAAGATGGAGGTGGAAGGGTACTATGAGTGGAATTTTTTTCGATAATGCAAGTGACGAAAACGATATTGATGCATCTTATAATAATAGCTCGACCAAAGTAAGTAGTGCAAAGTGAATATATATATGATAGTCCTCATACAACAACTTACTGACATGTAAGGTTGTTTTATTTTTTCCAGGAAGAGGTTGGTGGGCCGTCCGAAAACGATGACGATGCCAATGATGATGAGTGCAATTTTGACACTGCGTACGATGAATACCAGCAAGATTCACTGGACAGGCATTGGATGGTGATGTCCACGACGTTCAGGTCGGACGAGGAGGCATATGATTTCTATAATGACTATGCGAAAAAACGTGGATTCAGCATTAGGAAGGACAACTTGAAATACGCGAAGGTTCTCAACGCACCTAAGCGCTTGAGGAGGTTTCTCTGTTCGAGGTCTGGAAAACAACAGGCCAAGCTTTGTACCATGGAAGGTAGGAAGCGTAGGCTGAGAGCGGAGACCCAGTGTTATTGTGATGCCCATCTAACTGTGAAGCTTGATAGAGAGCGCTCCATTTGGTATGTCAACAGTTTCAGCGATGATCATAGTCACATTCTTGCTAGACCGGATGAATTTACATATCTCCGGTCTCATAATCAGATAAAGGAATACCAGAAGCTCGAGATCTTATCAATGGCAGGTGCTGGGCTCAGAAAACATATGATTTATGACAACATTGTTAGCAGGTATGGATCATATGCAAGATCTGGTTTCGGGAGGAGGAAGCTTTATAACATGTGCTATAGGGAAAAAATGAAGTTGCTAGCAAAGGGTGATGCAGACACTCCGATTGGGATCATGATGACGAGAAAGGCAAGGGATCCAGACTTTTTCTTTGAGCATACTGTTGACGCACAAGGCAAACTGAAGAACATGTTCTGGTGTGATTCTTGATAACCCACAAGTATAGGGGATCACAACAGTTTTCGAGGATAGAGTATTCAATCCAAATTTATTGATTCGACACAAGGGGAGCCAAAGAATATTTTCAAGTATTAGCAGTTGAGTTTTCAATTCAACCACACCTGGATAACTTAGTATCTGCAGCAAAGTATTTAATAGCAAAGTAGTATGGAAGTAACGGTAACAGTGGCAAAAGTAACAGTAGAAGTTTTGTAATAATTGTAACAGTGGCAACGGTAAAGTAAATAAGCAAAGCACAATATGGGAAAAGCTCGTAGGCATTGGATCAGTGATGGATAATTATGTTCGATGCGGTTCATCATGTAACAGTTATAACACAGGGTGACACAGAACTAGCTCTAGTTCATCAATGTAATGTAGGCATGTATTCCGAATATAGTCATACGTGATTATGGAAAAAAGAACTTGCATGACATCTTTTGTCCTACCCTCCCGTGGGAGCGGGGTCCTAATGGAAACTAAGGGATATTAAGGCCTCCTTTTAATAGAGTACCGGACCAAAGTATTAACACATAGTGAATACATGAACTCCTCAAACTACGGTCATCACCGAGAAGTATCCCGATTATTGTCACTTCGGGGTTGTCGGATCATAACACATAATAGGTGACTATAGACTTGCAAGATAGGATTAAGAACTCACGTATATTCATGAAAACATAATAGGTTCAGATCTGAAATCATGGCACACGGGCCCTAGTGACAAGCATTAAGCATAGCAAAGTCATAGCAACATCAATCTCAGAACATAGTGGATACTAGGGATCAAACCCTAGCAAAACTAACTTGATTACATGGTAAATCTCATCCAACCCATCACCGTCCAGCAAACCTATGATGGAATTACTCACGCACGGCGGTGAGCATCATGAAATTGGTGACGGAGGATGGTTGATGATGACGACGGTGATGAATCCCCCTCTCCGGAGCCCCGAACGGACTCCAGATCGGCCCTCCCGAAAGAGATTAGGGCTTGGCGGCGGCTCCATAACGCGATGAAACTTTCTCTCTAATTTTTTTCTCCGTGGAAGCAAATATATGGAGTTGGAGTTGAGGTCAGTGGACGTCCAGGGGCCCACCGAGGCAGGGGGTGCGCTCCCACCCTCGTGGACAGGGTGTGGGCCCCCTGGTGCTGATTCTTGCACCAGTATTTTTTATTAATTCTAGAAAGTTGCTCCTTGGATTTTCAGGTTATTATGAGAACTTTTATTTCTGCACAAAAATAACACCATGGCAGTTCTGCTGAAAACAGCGTCAGTCCGGATTAGTTCCATTCAAATCATGCAAGTTAGAGTCCAAAACAAGGGCAAAAGTGTTTGGAAAAGTAGATACGACAGAGAAGTATCAACTCCCCCAAGCTTAAACCTTTGCTTGTCCTCAAGCAATTCAGTTGACAAACTGAAAGTGATAAAGAAAAACTTTTGCAAACTCTGTTTGCTCTTGTTGTTGCAAATATGTAAAGCCAGCATTCAAGTTTTCAGCAAGGATTATGAACTAAGCATATTCACAATAACACTTAGGTCTCATGTTTACTCATATCAATGGCATAATCAACTAGCGAGCAATAATAATAAATCTCGGATGACAACACTTTCTCAAAACAACCATAATATGATATAACAAGATGGTATCTCTCTAGCCCTTTCTGAGACCGCAAAACATAAATGCAGAGCACCTTTAAAGATCAAGGATTGACTAAACATTGTAACTCATGGTAAAAGAGATCCGGTCATAGTCATACCCAATATAAATTAATGGGATAATTAGATTTATGCCCCTAGTTGTGTCCCACTCGTCTGTTTTACCCCTAATTCCCAAAAGTCACCGGTTCTGTCCAAGTCACTTTGCTCCTCTTATGCTTTTGCACTTTGACCGTTTAACCGTCAGTTTGAAAACTTCATAACTAATTCATACTAAATCATAAAAATGCAAAAAAGATACCAAAATGTTCAGAAAAACATCACCTATATGTCAGTGTCATTTGCATTCATGAAAAAAGTGTTGGAAAGTGCACATCCAAGTTTTAGCTCTTTTGATACCACCATGAATAGTAAACTTTAAAAATATACAAAAAAACAAAAAAATATATGGTGGCAAAGAACGACAAATGTTCTAAGTGCTTGCCAAGTTTCATTAGGGAACGACATTCATGGAAGTCGTGGCAAAAAAATAATCTATTTTGGAGTGTTGATTGTTTTTTTGCCGCGGCACCCACGAATGTTATTCCCTGATGAAACTTGGCAAGCACTTAGAACATTTGTCGTTCTTTGCCACCATAATTATTTTTGAATTTTTCTAGAGTTTACTATTCATGGTGGTATTAAAAGAGTTAAAACTCGGATGTGCACTTTCCAACACTTTTTCATGAATGCAAATGACACTGACATATAGGTGATGTTTTTCTGAACATTTTGGTATCTTATTTGCATTTTTCTGATTTAGTATGAATTAGTTATGAAGTTTTCAAACTGACGGTCAAAAGGTCAAAGGGCAAAAGCATAAGGGGAGCAAAGTGACTTGGACAGAACCGGTGAATTTTGGGAATTAGGGGTAAAACAGACGAGTGGAACACAACTAGGGGCATAAATCTAATTATCCCTAAATTAATAGTAATGCATGCAAATGACAGCGGTGCTCTCCAGCGGGTGCTTTTTAATAAGAGGGTGATGGCTCAACATAAAAGTAAATAGATAGGCCCTTCGCAGAGGGAAACATGGATTTGTAGAGGTGCCAGAGCTCGATTTTGAAATAGAGATAAATAACATTTTGAGCGGTATACTTTCACTGTCAACATAACAACTAACAGATCTCGATATCTTGCATGCTACACACATTATAGGCGGTTCCCAATAAGAATGGTAAAGTTTATACTTCCCCACCACCAACAAGCATCAATCCATGGCTTGCCCGAAACAACGGTGCCTCCAACTAGCAATAATCATGGGGGAGTTTTCTTTGCAATTATTTTGATTTGATTTAAGCATGGGACTGGGCATCCCGGTGACCAGCCATTTTCTCGTGAATGAGGAGCGGAGTCCACTCCTCTTGAGAATAACCCGCCTAACATGGAAGATACAGACAGCCCTAGTTGATACATGAGTTGTTCGAGCATACAAAACAGAATTTCATTTGAAGGTTTGAAGTTTGGCACATACAAATTTACTTGGAACGACAGGTAAATACCGCAGATAGGAAGGTATGTGGACTCATATGGAATCACTTTGGGGTTTATGGAGTTTGGTTGCACAAGCAGTATTCCCGCTTAGTACAGGTGAAGGCTAGAAAAAGACTGGGAAGCGACCAGCTTAGAGAGCGACAACAGTCATGAACATGCACTAAAATTAATCAACACTGAGTGCAAGCATGAGTAGGATATAATCCACCATGAACATAAATATCGTGAAGGCTATGTTGATTTTGTTTCAACTACATGCGTGAACATGTGCCAAGTCAAGTCCCTCAAATCATTCAAAGGAGGATACCACCCTATTATACCACATCACAACCATTTTAATAGCATATTGGCACGCAAGTTAAACCATTATAAACTCATAGCTAATTAAGCATGGCACAAGCAACTATAATCTCTAATTTTAATTGCAAACATGTTTATTCATAATAGGCTGAATCAGGAACGATGAACTAATCATATTTACAAAAACAAGAGAGATCGAGTTCATACCAGCTTCTCTCATCTCAATCAGTCCATCATATATCGTCATTATTGCCTTTCGCTTGCACGACCGAACGGTGTGGATAATAATAATAATAATAATAGCGCATGTGCATTGGACTAAGCTGAAATCTGCAAGCATTCAAATCAAGGGAGAAGACAAGGTTATATGGGCTCTTGGTTAAATCAATGATAATGCATATGAGAGCCACTCAGCATTTTTATTATGGTCTTCTCATCTCGACCCTCAAAGAAAATAAAACTATTTACACGGGAAAGCCCCCAACAAGTATAAGAAGAACGAGAAATCTTTTTGGGTTTTCATTTAATTACTAATACAAGCATGGAAATTAAACTAGCTAAATGCTACAACTATTTTTTTGGTTTTTCTTAAGGTTATTCAAACACACAAGAAGAAAGCGAGAAAAAGAAATTAAACTAGCATGGATAGTACAATGAAAGAGTATAAGCACCGACAACAAGAATGAGTGTGTGAACATGAATGTAATGTCGGTGACAAATACGTACTCCCCAACCTTAGGCTTTTTGCCTAAGTTGGTCTATGCCCATGGATCGCGGCTACTCTCTTCAGTGTACTGAGGAGTGTCATCATACTGCCACTGGCTGGCGATCTCCTCCGGATCCCACTGATAAAACGATGGACGATAAGGGTCAAGTGGTGGTTCCAACTCGGGCTCTGGAGCTGATGTTTGGCCTTGGTGCGCATAAACGGCCTCCGGCAAGACGAGGTAAGTGCCTGCAGTTAAATCAAACAAAGAGGATGCAGGCAGGATAATAGTTTCACTGTGTTTCTTATGAAATCTCAAATTATACTTAAGCATCTTCTCATCATTTTTAACAATAAACTCATGTGCTACCATGCTCTTATAATCTAGAAAAGTAGGGGGCAGCAGTTTTTCCTCTTTCTCGTAATGCCTAATAGGTATCTTGAAGTGTTTAGCAAGGCATGAAGCATAGATACCTCCAAAGATGGGGCCTTTTGTACGGTTCAGACTTAATCATTTAGCAATAATAGCGCCCATACTAACAGAGTTATCACGAAATAAAGCATGAAACAAAATAATAATATCCGAACACTAAGATTTCCACAATTTCCGCGACCAATTAAGCATCTACTAGCAAATATTGCAAAGTAACGTAGAACAGGAAAGTGTATGCTAGTAATTCTTGCATCGAAAACCTTCCTCGTTTCCCCTACAGTAATAGTATAAATAATACGATGTGGTTCGTCTAAGCTGCCCCCGAAAGGTATCTTGCAAACCGCACAAAACTCATATAGTGACATCTCCCTAGCCACATCATATAAATAAAACTCTACTGAAGGAGGTGATTTCTTAGGATAAAAGTAGAAATTTTGCACGAAAGTATTGGTGAGCAAGAGATATTGTTCGATCTGGTCGTGGAGGAAGTCGATGAGGCCCGCATTATCAACCAACGAATAAAAATCATCATGAATCCCGGATACTCTCAAGAAATCATCACAAGGCCATTCACATGGCCATACTTCCGCCACATGAGGGAGATTATACTTGGGCTTTTCATTCTCCTTAGCTTGTTTATCCTTAGAGCCTTGGCTAGAAGAGCCCCTCAAGAAAAATCTCTTCATCTTTTTCTGAAATTTTTCGTAACTCAAAATAAAGTGAACTAAACTCAACAAAATTGATAGCAACTACTCCTGCAAGTGCCTAGAAACTATATCATGCATTAGAACTACTTGGGACCATATAAATTTGACATGCAAGCTCAAGAACAGGGTCACCTAAGCAGCAAAAATTTGCAATGAATAAAGCACTAGAACAAAAACTAATTGGACCATTTGAGGAGTCACATACCAAAGAACAATCCCCCAAAGCAGTTTTGTGAATGGAGCTTTGAGCAAGGAGATCAAAAATGGCAGCAAAATGAGCTAAAACTCGTGCTTGAGCTGGATGGTGAATTTTTTGGGAGGAAGAAGAAGTGTGTGGGTGCAGGAATAAGTGGAGGGGGGCCACCGTGGGCCCACGAGGCAGGGGGCGCACCCTATAGGGGTGGGCGCACCCTGGACCCTCGTGGCCAGGTACCTGCTCCCCCTGCTGTGTTCTTAGTGCCATACATTCTCAAATATTCCATAAAAAATCATACTAAATTTTCAGGACATTTGGAGAACTTTTATTTTCGGGGTATTTTTTTATTGCATGGATAATTCAAAAAAAGACAGAAAATACTAATTTTGCTTTATTTAATCTAAATAACAGAAAGTAAAAAGATGGTACAGAAGGTTGTGCCTTCTAACTTCATCCATCTCATGCTCATCAAAAAGAATTCACTAACAAGGTTGATCAAGTCTTGTTAACAAACTTGAAATTTTCAATAATAAGAATAACATGGAATCGGAAATTTTGAATAACACTAGGTTACCTGAAGGGGAATATGCACATCCCCAATAATAAGAATATCATATTTCTTCATGACAGTAGGAAGAGGAAATTCAAAACCTCCTATAATAATGGTTGGAATTTTTCAAGTAGAATTGATACTATGAACTTGAGGTTGTTTCCTCGGGAAGTGTACCATATGCTCATTACGATTAACATGAAAAGTGACATTACCTTTGTTGCAATCAATAACAGCCCCTGCAGTATTCAAAGGGTCTACCAAGGATAATCGACATACTATCGTCCTCGGGAATATCAAGAATAACAAAGTCCGTTAAGATAGTAACATTTGCAACCACAACAGGCACATCCTCGCAAATACCGACAGGTATAGCGGTTGATTTATCAGCCATTTGCAAAGATATTTCAGTAGGTGTCAACTTATTCAATTCAAGTCTACAATATAAAGAGAGAGGCATAACACTAACACCGGCTCCAAGATCACATAAAGCAGTTTTGACATAGTTTTTTTTAATGGAGCATGGTATAGTTGGTACTCCTGGATCTCCAAGTTTCTTAGGTATTCCGTCCTTAAAAGTATACTTAGCAAGCATGGTGGAAATTTCAGCTTCCAATATCTTTCTTTTATTTGTAATAATATCTTTCATGTACTTAGCTTAAGGATTCACTTTAAGCATATCAGTCAAACACATACGCAAAAAGATAGGTCTAACCATTTCAGCAAAGCGCTCAAAGTCCTCATCATCCTTTTTCTTGGATGGTTTAGGAGGAAAAGGCATGGGTTTCTGAACCCATGATTCTCTTTCTTTACCGTGCTTCCTAGCAACAAAATCTCTCTTATAATAACGTTGATTCTTTGATTGTGGGTTATCAAGATCAACAGCAGGTTCAATCTCTACATCATTATTATTGCTAGGTTGAGAATCAACACGAACATTATCATTAACATTATCACTAGTTTCATGTTCATCTCCAGATTGTGTTTCAGCATCAGAAATAGAAATATCATTAGGATTCTCAGGCGTGTCTACAACAGGTTCACTAGAAGCATGAAAAGTCCTATCATTTTTCTTTTTCTTCTTTTTAGAAGGACTAGGTGCATCTACATTATTTCTCTGATAATCTTGCTCAATTCTCTTAGGGTGCCCTTCAGGATACAAAGGTTCCTGAGTCATTGTACCCGTTCTAGTAGGCACTCTAACAGCAAAGTCATGTTTATTATTTAATTCATTAAGCAAATTATTTTGAGCTTTAAGTCCTTGTTCTACTTGAGTGTAAACCATAGAAGCATGTTTGCTAATGAGTTTAAGTTCACCTTTAACTCTAGCCATATAATCACTCAAGTGTCCAATCATATAAGCATTTTGTTTCAATTTTCTACCAACATAAGCATTAAAGTTTTCTTGTCTAGCCATAAAGTCATCAAATTCATCCAAACATTGGCTAGCAAACTTAGTAGACGGGATTTCAACTTTATCATATCTATAGAGAGAATTTACCTTTACGACATGTGTCGGGTTATCAAGACCATGTATTTCTTCAATAGGTGGTATATTAAGGTCATGTATTTCTTCAACAGGAGGTAAATTCTTAACATCTTCAGCTTTAATACCTTTTCCTTTCATAGTTTTCTTTGTTTGTTGCATATCTTCAGGACTGAGAAAATAGGTAACAAATTCCCAACAATTGATGAAAATTTTGAACAAAGATTTCAGTCCATTTTTAAAAAAAATATCAACTTTTTTGAAGCAAAAACATTTTTAAAATGTGTGAACAAAAAATTCAAGAAAGGGATTATTTTTAATCAAATTCTAGATTTAAAAAAATGTAAACAATATTTGAAAATAATAACATTTTCTGGTATTCCAAAGATTTTTTCAAGTTTTTGAAAAGGTTTCAAGAATTATAATAAAGTTCAGAAAGGAGGAAAATGAATTAACGAGAAGAGAGAAGAAAAACGAAAAAATAGAAAAAAATGCTTATGCCCTAGAAAATAAAAAATGTTTGTAAAGTTCAAAAACGTTCTTAAATTTTAAAAAATGTTTGTATTTTCAAATATTTCTCAAAAATTTGAAAAAGTGTTCGCATTTTTCAAAAATATTCTGAAATTTTAAAAATTGTTCATTCCAAGAAAATGTTCGCAAATTTTGAAAAATTGTTCGCACTTTCAGAAAATGTTCACAATTCTGAAAAAATGTTCATAGGGCTTTAGGACAGACTCCAAAGTTAACTGTTGAATCTCAGTATGTATGGCCAAGGCTCACTCATTCAACCCGCAAGAAAAGCGAGTCTTGAACGAAGGAAGAATAGTTGCAGGATCCTAGGTTCGGTATGATCTAAATTTGAAAAAATGTTCACAAAATTAAAAAATGTTCGCGTTTCAAAAAGAAGGTCAAATTTTGAAAAACATTTTTGATTTTTAAAATTGTTCTTGTTTCAAAAAACATTTTAGAAATTGAAAAAACACATTAGCTACAATACCCCATCGGTCCGTTCACTACAGTGTCCCGCCCGGTCGTACAGTGGTGGTTTGGTCTGCTACAGTAAATCAATTCTTGTTGATAAGAAACTGTGCTACATATTTATCACCAAATCTGGTTGGTTCGAGTGGCTAACAACGTGCTCACAACCTCCCTGGTCCTGGGTTCAATATCTTGTAGGCTCATAGGGATTACTTGTCACTGCTCTAGTACAATTCTCTAATACAGTTGTACTGAACCGGCGGCAAGTAATATGGATAGGAGTAAAGGAAGGGGTAAAACTGAAAGTTGCTCTACTATTTGCTATGCCTAGATTTAGTTGTGTTATTGCCACTTCGTTTGGAGTCTATCCCATCCCATGTCACATTGAACACTATATAATCCAAACATCTCAAAGATACAAGTTTCCAATGTTTGAGTAATTTTGAGAAGACACTAAAATCAGCAACCGGGATGAATGGTACTAGTTACAAAATTTCCATGCTGTGGATGAACTCAACTTCAGCAACCGTTGCAGATTCTTGAGATGGTTCGCTTTCTTCCTCCATTTTCCCGGTGATATCCTCGAGTGACATCCCTTTGGATTCCGGCAAGGCAAGAGTGAACATGACCCCAACCAGGTTGCACCCTGCCAGAAGAAGGAGAGAGCTCCGGATGCTCGCATGAGAATACTGGAACCAGAGAACACCGATGATGGCACCACACTTACCCCCGGCAGCCGATATGCCGTTGCACGTCGACCGCAGCCGCGTCGGGAATATCTCGGTGGGCAGGATGAAGGTGGTGGAGTTGGGGCCGAAGTTTGCGAAGAAGAGGATCAATGCATACATGATGGCGAAGCCTGCGTGCATGCTGGGTTTGGACCATAACTTGTAGGGCGCGGCAAGCCCGATCATGAAGATGGTCATCATGGTGAACCCCATGAGCTGGATCTTGATGCGGCCGATGCGGTCAACGAAGAGGACAGTGAGGAAGTACCCTGGCAGGGAACCGCCGACCACGATGATGGCCTGCGTGCGGGCTATCTTGTAGGTCTGCTCGAGAGGGCTCATCTCGGCCGCGTCTCCAAACCAGCCGATGCCGCTGAAGATGTCCTTCATGAAGAGGTTGAGGGAGTAGAAGACGACGTCGAGGACGAACCAGCACACGGTGGTTCCGAGGAGCTGGCGGCCATGCTTGTGAAGGAACTCCATGGAGAAGAGGCCGAACTCGTCCTGCTTAACGACGGCCTCCGCGTCCATGTCGGACACAAAGTCGATGTCGAGGACCGCGGCCATGTCAGACGCCGCGCTAGCTTGAGGTTCTTGGCGATGAGCGCGGTGTAGCGCGCCGTCTCAGGCATCTTCATGCGCCAGTAGTAGATGAGCAGGGCAGGAACGGCGCCGAGCATGAGTACTATGCGCCACACGTAGTCTGCTTGCCCGAGCTGGTCGGTATCGTACGCGGCCGTGTTCTTGAAGCTCGCAGAGAGCACCAGAACAACAGCCCCAGCAGCCAGGTTCCCAAGACCCTTTATGCAGAGCAAGCATAATAAGATAAGGATTGAGATATTATCTTTGACTGAGTTAGACAGAGAAAAGAGAAGCGGGCTGTAGATTAAAAATGAAATACGGCACAGGCTCCAAAAAATATTGTGATAATTTTACTTACACACCTGCATAGCGAAGACTGCTGCTATGAAGGCTCCGCGAGTCCTCTTGTTGGCATACTCAGACATGATGGTGGCCGAAAGCGGGTAGTCGCCGCCGACGCCGAAGCCGAGCCAGAAGCGGAAGAAGCACAACGTGGCTACGACGCACTTGGGCTTGTTGTGGAAGGAGAGGCCGGACGCGAGCGAGCACACCACCATGAGCTTGAGCGTGACGCCATAGATCAGCTTCCGCCCCATCCTGTCGCCGAGCCAGCCGAAGAAGAGCTGCCCCAGGACCGTGCCGCAGAGCGCCACGCCGCTGACGGCGCCGGCAACGTTACCGGGGAGCCTGCCATCCGCCGAGTGGTAGTAGATGCGGCCCAGGAGGTCGGCGATGAGGGAGACCGAGAACAGGTCGTAGGCGTCCGTGAAGAAGCCCATGCCGGCGATGACGATGGTGGTGAAGTGGTACAGCTGCGTCCCGGCGACGTCGAGGGCCTCGAGCACCTTGACCTGCTTGCGAGCCCGCCGCGTCTCGCATTTCACCGACGTCACCGCGTCCAGCACGCGGTACAGCAAGGCGCTCCCGGCGCCATGGAGGTGGCAGAAGAGGGAGCTGCACCCGTGCCTCCTCGCAGGCCAGGTCGTGAACATTGTAGTAGTAGTCTCTGGGAAAAAAATTCCTCTGGAAAACCAAGTGATTCATGTTTGCCATATATAGAACGTAGTGATTTTTGCCATGTATACAGCTGGACGAATGTCCCATGGAATATGATTACGACGGTGCCCCCAGCCGCATAACATCCTTTTGCTAAAAAAGGAAGACGGCAACAGAATGAAGACGACGACTACAGTTGCTCCGTATCGAGACAAAAGGGCGGAAACAACAAGATCAGAGTATCTGATTAGTCATTCTTGATAAAGGTTGTTTTTATTCTAAAGGATACAAACACAGTGAGTATGGACCTTGTCTTTGCATAACTAGAACTAGATCGGCATTGCGCCTTGGCGCAAGGGTGCCGGTCCCAACGCCGTGGTCAAGCCGGTAATGCTCAAGTTAGTACGAATCCTGATTTAGCGTACGTATTGAAATTGGACAACAGAATAAAAGAAAGAAGAAACATTCACTTCTAATAGAAACATTAATTTCTAATAGAAGACATCATTGAGTTCAACATCGGCGTGAGATTATAAGGCAGTACGATCATGAGACCACGAAAAGTAACCACTAAGTTCAGTACTAAGACCACAAACATAAGAGAGCAATGTCCTAATCTAAAACTAAGTTTGCAGCACATCCGTATATAATCAAGGCAGCCACTCAATATAGGCTAAAGTTATGCCAAAAACAACTTGAATACAAAGGATAACATCTCAAAAAGGAGGTTATTAAATACTTACTAATGATTCAGTATTAAACATCAAGGATTATCACACAACATTGGCAAATTTCATACCAAATCATACTTGTTATAACAAAAATACAAATATACTCAGAACAACCTTCTCGGAGCGTTAGTGCATTTCATAAAACAATGCTATTAAGATGGTGATCGACGATACAATGTTGGACCTCAACTTTCACTTCTATCTCCAAGTATATTAGAATTCCAAAGAGAACGGTCTTAGGGCATCCTGCCCTGTCCAGCACCACGTTCCGGTGCTCAGATCCAAACCATAAAGCAGGTTGCAGTGATACATAGTCCAGATGGTGTTGAGCGGAAGAAACAACATTATATCACACGAGAAAGAATAAGGATGGCAATGGTTCAGGTTCGGCTCGGGTTGAACAATATCAAACCCATGAAGACATTATGTGCCCGTCCATGGAAAAATCCATCGGCAGAAAATTATGTCCATGTCCAAACCCGGTGAATATCTATCAAGTATGGATATCCATCGGATTCTCTCAACACGTACACATAAAACATTGCACAACATTCACATAAGCTCCCAAGTTCTCACAAAATTACATAGAAAAAGCGCACAACATCAAATAAGCTCTTATTCTCTCAAAATGACATAGGACAAGTTCAAATCACCAAATAAGCTCTCAGATTCTCACAAAATGACATTAACATCAAATAAAAATAAGTACACAATTCTCTGTCCTCATAGAATGACATAGCGATAACATAACATCATTTCTCAATCTCAATTTCTCACAAAATGGCTTAGCACAACATCAAGTAAGCACATGTACGACCATGCAACAGTCTTCAGTTTCAGTTAAAGTGAGTCAACGTACATAATGTCTAAACTGTACAGATTTGGAAATATTGTAATCTCTAAATTGTAGTGAATGGTAACTACCAACCTAAATTAAATTTTCTATCTTTCTTCTTTTATGGAATAAGATAGACCTGCCAGATTTCAAGTTAGATTCTAATGAATCTTAATCATTCACAACCCTATAGATTAAAATACACTGATGTGGTATAACCTAATTACTAATTAACCTGTATAGCTACAGATCACGTCATGTATCCAAATGATATGTGCTCATTTGGTAACCAACAAAAACGTACCTAACTCTATAAATATCTTCCAATTACTACTATAAACTGCAAGAAATAATTAATTCGCGGACATACATGAGAGGTATTAAAAAAAGGCAACCCAGTGCATGTAGCTCCCGCTTGCGCAGGGTCCAGGGAAGGGTCCGACCACTTTGGGTCTATTGTACGCAGCCTTTCCCTACAGGAAACAAAAAATTACTACTGCTCCAATACCTACTATAAACTGAAAGAAATACAGCACTTAATTTTATACATACAGAGAAGGATTCACAGGACAAAAAAATCTCCTACTGCTCCAATACTATTGTACTGAAGAAATACTTAATTTGCAGACATACATGAGAGGGATTCAGGAACAAAAAAATTACTACTACTCCAAATACTACTGTAAACTAAAAGAAATACTTAATTTGCAGACATACATGAGAGGGATCCAGGGACCAAGCACAAATTGCACACCCACATACAGGAACACCAGACGTAAATGAGAGAGATTCAGGGAACTATTCATATTTGACCATAGGGTACATTCACAGCAATGCAGCTAGAATAAAAAATATATCTACACTAAGAGTAGATATGTTACAAGTTAAAAGTCGCCAAGAAGTTAATATATCTTTTGGAACTAACAATAGAAACAGAACCAAGATACAAAGTTACAGACATGTGAATGAATCTTTCAGCACGACAATGTCAAATAGAGGCCACTTTCCCAGGTTTCATTGAGTATTCACCCTGGATCCAACACACATGGATACACACTGGATCCAACTTGCCTATTTATTAGAAAAGGAAGCAGAAGGATCATCTGTAAAGAGAAAACACCACATCGCCAGAAAACAAATGCTTAAGCTCACAAAGGTATTCTTCATCCACTATTTACATCTGATCCTACCAAGAAGAAACATTTAAACAAAGTACAACAGGCACTGAAGAAAACATAGGAGCAGTTATTCTAAAAATATAATCAAGATGTGTTAGAAATAACTCGCATAATATATACCATAAAGGAAAATATAGACCAATATACTTTTAATTGGCTAACAATACAATAAAACAAAGAGGGATAATCATTATGGATAAGAAAGATTAATAAACAAAAATCGATCGGACGGTGAGAGAGAGAGAAGGGGAAATCTTACCGGTCGAAGGTGCCACGGGAGTCAGATGAGGGGACACTCAGAAGCGGCGCCGCTAGCCGGCAGCACCCCAAAGGCTGAAGCCAACCAGCTGGATTCCCGATGCCCACCTGCCAGAACTTGGTCCTTTTGCCCGGGACACTGTACAACAGAAACACATAAACTTGATCACACAGAGCTCAGAGCAAGTTTCTTTGAACATTTTTTTACTGGTCGAAGCTTCCACGGGGCTTAAAAATGGTGTTAGAAACCAATACACTCGAGGAAATGTGCAAATGTGGAGACAAACATGTAGATGATTGAAAAGGAAAATAAGGCACCTCTTTGTTCTACAATCCAGAAATGCTCATTCGTGGTTGAGACAATCAACCATCAGTCGTTTTTGTTTGGCCAACAAATATCAGTTCTGTAGGCAAGCACAAAATGACCAGATTCTTCAACTTGTCAATTCAGATGCAATGGGAATGTCCTCGTGAGCACATATATAAATCACAGAGATCTACATCAAGGACATACATGTGCATTTTACCTCCTTTACAATTTGAACATATAAAGAAGAGAAATAATGAAAATCCGTAGAAAAGGACAAGAAAAGTAAACGCTAAAAGTAAAAGGTGGACAACTAAAGGGTGGATCAGCTCACCTGGTGGGTCCTAGACACTACGACACATGTTTCCATACTAATGAACAAACACTTCCTAGTATACATCAGGGGTTTGCATATTTTACAATCTGCTCGCATTGCATATACAGTAGCTAGTAGCTACTATGCTTTAACAAAAAAATAAACCTACAGTTGTCTGCTCTCTGATTTCAGAGTAGCATGTTCAATTCATGCAAGGGAATCAAACATCAGCTTGAAACTATTAGCAACTGTGGCTCAAGTGTACTTTAAAACTGGAAGCATGGTTTAATTCATGCAAGCCAAACAAAACATCTGCAACCCTTAGCTGAAGCAACCTTGGCTGGTTACTTGCTCCAAGGATTCGGTGACCGTAGTAGTCAAATTGTGAAGAAACGATGTGTTCTATAAACCAGCGTTTTTTCATTGGCCGGCTCTATGGAAAGCTCAAAACATATCTGCAGAATAAAATAAACTATTATCACCGCGCAATAACAGAAAAGCATATGTTCTATCAGCAGAGATACAAAACAGACACAAATTATCATTCATAACAGAATGGGTTACTAAGAAAAATACAGCCTATTCATTATTCACATGTTCAGTGTTTGCACCAGGTTAAAATTCCAATTTCACTTCTCTGTAATATTGATTCCCCACCGGGGCAGTATCTATACTTTCAATGGTTAGATAGTATTCAATAAAATTAGAAATGCAATGAGAAGAATCAAAACCTCTTCCATCTTTCCGTACTTTGAATCTCCATGGACATCATGGTTTCTATGCTTCCTGCCGCCTCTTCCAAAAGCAGTTCAACCAATTATTCTACAGAAAGCAGCAATATTTTTTTCAAACCATCTAACTTTGGAGCTTGGTAGGTATTTCAAATGCAGCTAGCTAATCTGAGTATGATGACAACCCTTGTACCTACACTGGATTGATTAAAAAAAGGAGCTATGAAGATAGATCTACAGAAAATAGCAACAGTACACAGATACTCTAACTGGTGTATTTATCTTTTGATTTTGTATTAAAAAAATTGAAGGCCCGCAACCAGCAACCAAAAGGATAATTCAGAACTGGAAGCCCAAAATTTATACCTGACTTTTACAAAGTCTTTTATCATCTCCGCCTAATCCTGGCATATCTCTTCATTAAATCTCTTAATCTCATTCATGTTGTTTTCCTGCATTAGAGAAGCTTACTCCACAGAAGGCCCAAAAAATCCATGCCAAACAAATTGAGAACCTAAAATCAAACTCATAGCATAAAGTGCTTTGTCAAGCATATATGTGAGCTTTCCTTGTACCCACATCATTTTCTAGCATCAACATGCCATGCACCACGGATCTGTGGCGTCCCGCGTCTCACCTCGAGCAGTCTTCTTCCTAGAGGTGCACGAACGCAAGGACGGTGGTCCCACTGGAATAACGACCAGGAGGCAATGCAGTGCGAGAGGGTTCGGACGGGGTCAGGGAGGACCAACCGGAGGTGCAGGCGCAGCGCCGGCATCCATGGCGACGTCGTGGACCGGAAATTCAGAGACACACACCCAAGATTAAGATTCATAGGAACCAAGCAAACAGCACTCAGACAAGATTTTATTGGAAATCTACTGCAATCTTTAAGCTACTGGAAATTCCAAAACAACGAAGTTCCATCTAAGCTACTGGAGTAAGTTACTACAATCTTTCTATTGAATCTACTCCCACATTTCACCATTTAATCTACTGGAGTACTGGAAATCCCACATTTCATCACAAAAATTTCATCTTTTCTGTTGAGTACCTCGATCTGAATGTCGCAGCCGGCGGGGATCTCCTCGATCTGGACGCACTTCCTTGCCGGCTTCTTCTTGTCATCCTCGTTGGCTTCCTCGGTGCATCATTTGGTTTCGGCCTTGCCGGCGGCGCCGGGCTTGAAATTGGCCTCCCAATTCAACTTGAAGTTGAAGCCATCGTCATTGGGGGAGGCGAGCTCCGCCTCCCAGTTGAGCGCATGGCCTCCGCCGCGTTGCCTGGTTTAGGCGCGAGATCAAAAACAATACCTTAGCACACGGTTTGACGCCCAAAGAAGTTCATCTAATACTTCATCTTATGAACAAATCAAGTTCGTCACAAAGGAATAGAAAAAATGCAATGCAATTTGATTGATCAGGATTACAGCAAGCCATTATATAGAAAGCAACACATTCCACAAGTCGAAAGACCGTTCATAATGATTGAAGCAAGTCCTTTATATAGAAAGGGATTGACAACTGGGTAGTACATTAGAGGGCAATTGAATAGTACAAAACATTGAAATCAAGGCGTTCATGGAGAAAGGCTACTGACAATAGTCGGATAGCAGCGTACATAAGTACACAATGAGTGCCAATGATGTAGCCATAGTGAGCATAGGACTCACAAAGAAATTGCATTAGTTGAATATTAACTATTATATGTAGCCACATCTTATTTGAATCCAACCAAGATGAACAGAAATAAATCACACCTTACTTTTGGCGAAAAGACTCCTCTCTAACTGCTCATTCCTTGACATGGTGATCCGCTGAACATATCGCAAGTGGCTGCAACCACATAAGCCAAGCATTGACATGAGATAAAGGAGCAATGAATTTTTTGATTCAGATGGTACATATCTGCATCTAAACAACCTTGTGATGCATGCATGTTTGTAGCACACTATCAGCCCCATTTATGCTCTTCGTAATCCATCGGGGGTGCAATACACATGTTACTTGGCCAAATTTAACTAAATATATAGTAGTGGTATCTATTCGAAGTCTCGCTACTGAGAATAAAAATAGACTCCATCTGTACCAGCTTCCAGCAGACAAGCAATCACTGATTCTTGTTGCACATAGAAACACATGATGAAGAAAAAAAATCATGTAGACCATTCCTCGTAGATGGTAATCTACAGGGATGCCATCCACCTCCCCATCTCGTGCAATTGGGGGAGCACTCGTTGTCCAGAAATCCTAGAATTTCTGTACATCAACATAGTGCGGCCGTTCTCCGTCTCCTCTCGTGATCAGGGGAGGAGGGATCCATACCACCCTCTATAATTTGAGTAAACACATCTGATGAAACAATATAATTATAGTAACATGTATACCCACGTCTTATCAACTTATGAGCATTTACTCGGACATAATCACTCATTAGTGAACATATACAACAGCAGCGACAAAAGAGACGTGCACCTTATAGAATACATGTCATGTAGGCAAACATTCAAAACAGACACATTACTTATAATTAGGACAGTAAATTTGTGTGCTTTCGTCGTCAGTGATTCCATACATATAACTCAAAAAAGGAGTAATGCTAACTGTGCTCAATTTTCAGAGGCGGAGAACTGGCATTGCTTGAGTTGAGGAAATGGAGCAGAGAGCTCCTAAATTTTCATGGCCATCGAACACCCTCAAACCTACAGTCCACGTTCCTATTGTCATGGCCATGACATGCAGTCTAAATTTCCAGTAGTAGTTTGAAGCAAAACAAAAACAAATACAGGGAAGTAAAAGGTTCAGAAAAACATAAAAAATGAATATATGTAACAGAACTGAAATATTGTACCATGTAATCATTTATAAAAAACAACTGAGCTTGGTACCCAAACCACCATCATAACTGAAATATTGTACCATGTAATCATTTATAAAAAACAATGAGCTTGGTACCCAAACCACCATCATAAATGAATAACGGGCATAAGTTTCATGGCAACATTTAAAGCTAAAAGATGAGCTATTTTGTAGAAGCAACCAGGAGTCGAACAATTCATAGGGAAAAAAAGAATAATAACAGAAGCTAAGGAAAAACTGATTACCTGTAGATCATCGGCAGTCAGTACGACAACGTCCTTGACGGCACCATCTGGTATGTGTGGGCGGCAGCTTGCACTCTTCCTAGCCAGTACGTCACCAGGTAAGGCAAGCCGTGATCTTGTCCGGCTCCAGCGCGACCTGCAAGCCAAGAAGAATACTCTTTTAAAGAACTCAAAAAATCAATGGTCAGGCAAGATTACCATTTAGAAACAATTGAGAGATTACCCAAAACCCAAAAGTGTTGTTCTGTATAGAACACTAATTAGATCATGTGAATTTGGAGCAAGATCTTGACACCAATAGTCTCAAACTACCAAGCACGGATATATTTCCCCGCGAATCACACATATATATTTATTGATGAGAGATATATTGCATATGCATGTCAGATAACTAAGAGGCAATATAATGTACACACAAGTCACCAGTGACTGCAGCTAAAGCACAGAAAATTATATTACATAGTCTTACGAGTAGGCATTGAAGCATGAATTTTACATAGAGTAATCTTTTACTTCAGCCCGTTTGGATTTTCATAGCACCATGTAGGTATAGATAATTTGCACACAAAAATGAGATCCAAGGATTAAATTGAAAGAAATGGGAGTGGGAGAGAGATCAGCAGGCAGTAAATGAGTAAGAACAGTAGCCCTCTGTTCTAGCCAAATTAGGGAGCTCACTGATGCATGGTGTTGCACTTCTACAAACAGCACAGATTTGATAGGCTTGTAGAGTACACTTTCTGCAGAAAAAGTGAAGGGATCAATCTTATTATTATTTCTTCTACATATAATACAGTAATACACAAAACTACATGAGAGTTAAACCGATGCAATAAAAAACTTTGAGCTCGGAACTTAAGCCCTGGATCAACTAATCTAGCACGGTAGCTTATTCTTCTTAATGAAAGCACATATATTTAAGAACTGCTAGTTAATCACAACTCCAACTAATTTTGCAAACCAAACCATGAATGGGAGCAAGAATCACCTTTGTAGAGAGAGTGGCACAAGGGAGCTCTGCTTCTCATGACGAAGTGCAGAATTGAGGAACTGATCCTTTGGTTCAGAACCCTCTCTTACTATTTATGTCAAAGCAAATAGAGAAATGAAATGCAACTATTATTAAGTTCCCCACCTACCACAATGGCAACTACAGTTGGCCATCTATATGAAGCACACTAAAACATCATGGATCCACAACAAACCAAGGAGTAGCAGATTCTAAACCCTTAATTATAATGGATACTTTTCATATTGTACATCTCAACCAGGTAATAGGCCATTCTTATTGCATATTAATGCCCAGTTTAAATCAGTTTGTGACTGCCATATGACCATAAAATATTTCTCTGAGAAATACTATGATTTAAATCTAACCATAAACATGAACATACTGACAATATTATTACCTTGTCAACCTGAAACTCTTCAATCTACAATATGGCTTCTGTGCTAGAATTTACTTCTGTAGATAATGGGGTCATGTCAAACATTCAGTGATAAAAAATATTATTTACCAGGTTTTGAGTATCACAATGGGCACCCGAGCCACGACGGCGAGGCAACCACGACGACGGCGGCGTCCAGATGAAATCCAAAATTGGAAGGGAGAAGGGGGTGAAGTGAGCACGTGGTTGGACTGGCCGCCGTCTTTCGGCCACGCTCCTCCTCCTGCATACAATGAGAATATAAAGACCACATCCTAAAACATATATTTTTAGTCTAACGGCAACATGCTACGATTAACTGCAGAATTTTTGTGGCACTTATAGGAAGATATTAAAATAGTATGTTTGACCATCAATGAACTAACAAAATAGTGGTCCAGGATACATGACTATCCTCCTAAAAAATATGAACCCGATATTATTAACTAAACTATGGTTCAAATCTCTACTCCTCAAAAAAATTAGTATCAGTTATCTGTATTTAAGGAATCAAATGATAAAGCGGTAACAGGATAGGTGATATTGAGGAGGTTGATGGTGAGTTAGGTTTAGCAGGTGACCTTGATGGTGTTAGGTGACAGGCTGAACAACATCCTTGTTTGGCACCGTGGTAGCCTAGGCATAATGGCATCGCCTTCCTCATGCGCGGAGGCGAGCTATAAATTGGTAAGTCAACCAACTGTCTTAATCCTTAAAATACCAAAAAGAGTTTGATTTCTAAATATACTTCATTCATGACACATTGCTAACCATTTGTACAACATCCTACAGACATAGATATGCTAATCCACCATCCAAGATTACGCCACAACGCAAAACACATTACCTTTATTTTAGGATCCAGCAGCTTTGGAGAACAGCACCTCTCCCCTTGGGATCCATCCCCCTGCAAGTGCAAAAAACAACTCATTGCAACAAGATCATAAAGAAAGTGAACTCCATTGTCTGAAAGATAAAAGAAAGTGATATGCTTCTGAAAACACTCATGCCATTATTCTCCAGCAGAAATGAAATATACATCTTAATCATGAAATAAACAAATATTTATCTTGACGCACTAACATAATAACCACTTGTTATTCTGATCCAATATAGGCAGAATAATTATTTCGTGCTTGGTGTCAATTGCCAGGTTTATTCTATCAATCTTAAACTATATGAATTAACTCGGCATATACATGTGATAAAATGCTCTCTTTCTCACTGATGTGATGGAAGTCAGTAATTATACATAGTGGCAGAAAGCATACTTATGGAAGGCCGTCATTAAGCATCTGTAACTCAGGGTATGACCACTCCACAACCATTGGACCTCCATACTTTAGGTTCTAACTAGAATCCAGAATCATGTTGGGTGAAGCAGTTGATACAATCATCGAAGGTGTAGTCTTCAACATTGCCAGATTACCATTTACTTACCATTTATCCCATTGGAAGTGTCCAGGCAGACAGGCATGGCTCCCGGTCCACTACTGACTGCGCTCGTCTGAAATGAAACCACATGTTGGTTGAAGAATGAATGCGGAAACATGCCGTAGTGGTTAGGATCTGTTGACATCTGCATGCCAGACGAAATTTGGTGGTCCGGCTACAGCCTGGCAAACACTTTACCAAGTTAAGGAAGAACGCTTGATTTTGCTTCCAGCAATCATTCCTGTCATTCATCTTCTTCCAAACCACTATCACATGAAAGCTCCTGAAAGTATGGGTACACCTCCATCACCAGTATTCACAAAATATAACATTTGGATACATTACTAACATGTCCTCTATCAAAAGTAAATGGAGGCGAAACAATAATCAATTAAATATACAGAAATTTACCAATGTTGATTATTGCCGGTTCCAAAAGGAGGGATAGAAGGTGCAAATAAAAATTGTTTCAGATTTTACAAATAAAACATAAGAACAGAATACTTAAAGGAACACCTGCTCCTACCACTGGAGCCAAACGTGCACTTAAAATTGCAGATTTTGACTACTTGAGGCTCTCTAGTAAGTTCAGACAAATTTAGCTGTGAAATATACTAAGAGCAACACAACTTGTATCTGATATACCTGGGGGCACGCATAGGCAGTAGAGGTCGAGCTCCTCCCTGTGCGTGGTTCATGCCGGATCTCCTTGTCCACCATTGTCAGACGACACTGAGCTCACCCACCAAACCCTAGGCCAGGGAAGGGAGGAAGAGGCGAGGCCGAAGGAGAAGGGATGGTGGCGGCGCGATGAGGAGAGGAAGGGTGGGGGCGCGAGTGCGGACGAAGCCAGCGGCTAGGTCTTCCACCACGACAGCAGCTGCTAGGTGTTCCACCACGAGCTGGCCAAGGCGGCTGCCGTCTTCCACCACGAGGCGGCCAAGGCGGCGGCCGGCTGGATGAAGGAGATGGCGGTGGCGGCGGCCGGCGGCAGGGCAAGGAGGCGGGCGCGGGTTAGGGTTTGGGGGAGAGAGAGAGAGGGAGCGGCTCGAGTGCGGGAGGGAGCGGCGCGAGTGCGGGAGGGAGCGGCGCGAGTGCGGGAGAGGAGGTCGCCGGCAAGGCTGTGGAGGAGGAGGTCGCCGGCGAGAGGCTGTAGAGGAGGAAGATGACGAGGAGATGGAGCAGATCAGAGACGAGGATGAGGAAGATGACGAGCGGCTCGACGAAGGCCGGGGGCTGTGGCGATGGAGATGGCGCGCTCCGCCTGCAGGATCTCCTCCTCCGCTCTGGCCATGGACGCGCCCACTGCGGGGTCGGAGCAGGAGGTTGGAAGGGGAGGGGGCGGCGGCGGCTCTCCCTCGCGTGAACAGGACGAGGGGAGGAAGCCGATTGGGGAGAAACCCTATGGGTTTGCACTTTTATACAGTGTAGTGAAATTACGAAAATGCCCTTGGCGTGGCACGGGAATTACGCGCGGTGGCACGAGATCTTTACCGCGGGACGGTAACTATTCATTTCTACAGAAGCGATGCCCCGATCCGACGGCCGACGTTCTCCCACCGCTCGATCGGACGCCCGAAAACGCATCAAGCAAACACATCCGACGGCTGAAAGTCACTGAGCTCTGAGGAGGCCTATGGTCACATTCTTCTCTTATCTCTTGATGCACACAAGTAACACTAACGCGCGCACACACACATAAAAAATTACGCCGGTAAAGAGCAAAGTCATACAAGACCGAAACTCTACCTAGGTGGAGGGAAGTGAAAAGGAAAAACCTAAGAAGTGATCAAATCAGTGATCGACGAACTATAACATAGACCATCCACACCAACCATTTCGTGAGATCACAAAAACATCAAGAAAGGTTCTCCAACAGAATGCCTCCAGGAAGGAAATGGCAGTCAAGCGCCGATGTCTCCGGATCTGAGCACGAAAGCTCAAAACCTGGGTTTCACCCCCAAGGTAAGGTCGAGCAAATCCGAACAGTGCTTTCAACAAGGTAACAATGCAAAATTTCCGCCATTGTTAGGTATAACCAATTAGGTTCAAACCTTGGGTTTTCACCGGCCCGGAGCTCGAGGCCGAGTACTCGAGAAGCACCACCAAATCAAAGTCATCACGTGTTGTCGCCACCATTTTCCATGATCTGAGCAGTTACATGTATAGCACACTCTTGACATGAGATGCCATGCAAGTGAAGACCAGACCCACACAAGCATACTGTCAAACCGCAACAAGTACCGGTGACCACCGAAGGCTCTGAAGGACGAAGGTCTCACCGACGCGCACATACGAGGAAAATTGGCGAGGGCGTAAGGTCACTGGCACCGCCAAAATCCAAATTGGGGATACGATAGCAG
This sequence comes from Triticum dicoccoides, assembly GCF_002162155.2. Lineage (NCBI taxonomy): Eukaryota > Viridiplantae > Streptophyta > Magnoliopsida > Poales > Poaceae > Triticum > Triticum dicoccoides. Next base: position 689,988,448 of record NC_041386.1, read on the forward strand.
TGCTGCACCATCCTCATGCTCCGCCTTCCTCTTATGTCAAACAAAATTGGTCGGGCAAAACATACTCGCCGTTGCTACTAGATATGGAGGTCCAAGACCCTCCGGCTTGGAGTGATAACCGCCTCATAGTGCAGGACCATTGTGCCATCCACGCGTTCGAGTGGAGGGCCGCCTTGTTGGGATGCAGAAGGTCGCCGCTATCATCTGTTTATCTCCAGACCGGATTGTGGCAACCGAAAGCTCACCACGAGAGATCGCCTGCCTGGCCGGAAACACCACTGCCACCGCTGCACAACCATATCCTCTAGCTCAGGTCATCGCTTGTGGATCGCATCTCGCCGGTTATGGTTACCAGGGAAGAGATCTCCTCTCTGACGCCTTCATCGACTAGTGTCGGGACATAGCCTGGCCACTGGTCTCTAGCAGTGGCGAGAGGAAGGGGGACAGGGTGGTAGGAGGAGGCGGCTGTCAAGCTAGTCAGAATCATGATTCTGAATCGGATTGGAGCTTTGATGGTAGGATCCATTCTTGTTATTCATTTATATTTCTTAAGTGTATTTTTCCCGTTATGATAGTGTAATTTCCTGTTACAATATACATTTCGCCGAGTGAAAACTGAAACAGCTTCTTCGCTGAGTGCGATGAGGACTCGGTGAAGGCCAATATCATCTCGACAAATGGTTTGCTGAGTATTCCCTCCATCGGCTAGTCGGAAGCTTTTCTCTACCGTTGCGCATACCACTGTATTTCCAGGATGGAAGGTGGGTGTAGTTTTTTTCTTCTCAAATAAGATTTATCTACTTTTACCGAGGCAATAAAACCAAAACCATAGTGGGCTGAAGATTCAGCAGAGAGGTCAAATGTAGAAAGATGGCAGATTAGACACCTAAGGCAGTTCTTACGTGGTTGGGCCAAACATTTGAGCGGGTGTATAAGGTTGAAAAGGAAAGGCTCCTTCACCTTATTAACTCCTTCGAAATAAAAGCCGAGTCCTCCATTTTAGACACCAGGGAGATGGAAACTAAATTGGAGGCGGAAATGAGACTGAAAGAATTGCTTCGAAAGGAAGAATTGAAGTGGGCACTAAGAGCTAAAGTCCGCAAAGTCGTCCAAGGGGATGATAACACTCAATTATTCCATATGAATGCGAATGACAAGCATCGAAAGAAGATAATCTTTCAGCTCGAGCAAAATGAGGGGACGATTGTAGGACAGGAGAACCTAAAAATTTATATCACCAACTACTATAAACAGCTTTTTGGGCCACCTGAGGATAATTTCGTGTCCTTAGATGAGTCGATGGTTGAGGATATCCCTCAACTTGCAACGGATGAGAACAATATTTTGACCGCCCCATTTTCGGAGAAAGAGGTGTTTGAGGCAATTTCGCAAATGAAGAATAATAAAGCGTCTGGTCCGGATGGTTTTCCGGCTGAGTTTTACAAAAAGTGCCGGCACATCATTAAGGGTGATTTGCTCCCGATGTTCCATGATTTGTTTTCTGAACATTTGCAGCTATTTCACCTAAATTTCGGAACGATTACATTGCTTCCTAAGAAAACAGAGGCAGTGCGGATTGAGCAGTTCAGGCCGATCTGTCTTCTTAATGTCAGCTTTAAAATTTTCATCAAGGTTGGAACTAACAGGCTTTCGCAGATTGCGCATGCTATGGTACATCCATCTCAAACTGCTTTCATGCTGGATAGAAATATCCTAGAAGGGGTTGTGGTCCTACATGAATGCTCCATGGAATCCACACGAAAAAACTAGATGGGGTGGTTTTTAAAGTGGATTTTGAGAAAGCGTACGATGAGGTAAAATGGCCATTTCTTCAGCAGGCCTTGCGGATGAAAGGTTTCGATAAGTCCTGGAGAAACCAGGTAGATTTTTTCACGCAAAAAGGGAGTGTAAGAATCAAAGTGAATGATGACATAGGTCATTATTTTCAGACATACAAGGGTCTGAGGCAAGGAGAGCCGATGTCACCTATTCTGTTCAACATTGTGGTAGACATGTTGACGATCCTAATAGGAAGAGCTAAGGATAATGGCCAGGTAGGTGGGCTCGTCCCGCATCTAGTGGACGGAGGAGTGTCTATTTTACAGTATGCTGATAATACTATCATCTTTATGGAGCATGATTTGGCAAAAGCAAGAAACATGAAACTTGTGTTATGCTTATTCGAACAGTTGTCGAGGTTAAAGATTAACTTCCATAAAAGTGAATTATTTTGCTTTGGAAGAGCAAAAGACGAACAAGAAGCTTACAAACAATTGTTTCGGTGTGAATTGGGTTCCTTGCCCTTTACGTATTTGGGTGTAGCAATTCACCATCGCAAGCTTTCCAACGAAGAATGGAAGTGCAATGAGGATCAATTTGAAAAGAAACTAAGCTGCTGGAAGGGCAAGCTTATGTCATATGGAGGCCGACTAATTTTCATTAATTCGGTTCTCACGAGTATGCCTGTGTTTCTCTTGTCCTTCTTTGAGGTACCAGTTGGAGTTCCGAAAAGACTGGACTTCTATTGATCGCGCTTCTTCTGGCAGAGTGATGAGTTAAAACGAAAGTACAAACTCACTAAATGGGATATAATCTGTAGGCCAAAATACCAAGGGGTCTTTGCATTGAAAATTTAGAGGTGAAGAATAGATGTCTTCTCAGCAATTGGTTGTATAAGCTATCTGTAGAGACTAATGCTACATGGGCCCAGATTTTGCGTAATAAGTACCTACATTCCAAAACCTTATCCCAGGTGACGGTCAGACCGACTGATTCATCATTTTGGAAGGGACTGATGAGAGTGAAGTCAGTCTTTTTGAACATGAAAAAATTTAACGTTGGAAACGGTACTACCACGATATTCTGGGAGGATAGATGGTTAGGGGAGACGCCCCTTGCACTCCAATATCCTTCTCTCTATAATATTGTTCAGCGAAGAGACGCTTATGTTGCAACAGTATTCCAGTCCAACCCTCTCAATATCCAAATCAGGAGGACTTTAGTGGGAAAACGTTGGGAAGCTTGGCTCCATCTTGTGAGAAGATTGATGGTTGTTCACCTTTCTCAACAGCCAGACCAGCTGCACTGGAAACTAACCAAGAATGGAGTGTTTTCGGTTAAATCCACGTATTTGGATATTATCAACACTGGTTCTATACCTCGATCGAACCATGTGTGGAGAGTCAAACGACGAGACATATTTGAGTAGGAGTATGTGCTTTATTATGGGCAGCATGGAACTGCAGGAATGATTTTGTTTTTAACAGAACAACACATACTCATTTTTTGCAGGTTATTTTTCGGGCCACTGCACTCATCCGTATGTGGTCGCTACTCACTCTGACGGACGCCAGAGAGCGTATGGTTACTGGGCCTATCCGGTGAGAGACGGTAGCACGGGCTATCTTCAACTGATTTAGATGGTGGTCATGTAATAGGATAGGTGTTTAGTTTCCTATCTGTTTTTTTGCCTGCCCGTTGTGGCTATCCTGTTTTTATGTCGTTTTGCTCTTTGTGAGCACTTTTTCTTTTTTAAGACTTGAAGACTTTGTTGGACCATTTGCTTCTTAATAAGATGGCCGTATGCATCACTCTGATGCAGAGACCGGGGATAACCTCCTTTTCGAAAAGAGAAAAAAACAAAACCATGCAACTATAGACGAGATATGCACCCAGCCACAAATCAAGATCATCAACAAAATTAGATTCTGTTGAAATCCAATCGCTAAGACGCCCTCCATGGCTACTAGGTAAATCACAGTTATGAGCTCTGACGTGTTCAAAAAAATAAAATACAAAAATTGTGCGCTCTGACTTTTGGGGCGACCGACTTAGTTTTGAAGATTTCAGATTTCAAGCATGAGCACGTGAGGAGGCATATCATCTCAAGATTTGACTTGTAAGGCCTTGACTTAGTCTCCTGTATTCCGTAGTTACTAATATGAAGCATGGACGCGTGGGTCTGCCGCCAGCCCGATCACACGCACAGGCTACTCTCTATCTCTTCAGTTCATCCATGGGTTGTTTCCCTCTGCCTGCGCGTACAAGTCTCCCCAGCTGCAGTTGCATTACCTATTGAAGTATATAATTATATATATCCTGACCCCGAGGCACCGGCCTCGACTGCACCGGAGAATCTTATGAGTTGCCGACTTGTATTCCAAGAGTATCTTGATTAAATCTTGCTTCATACTTGTCGTCGTTCATAAGGCTGGTCATAGTGGGAGTAACATAGGTAGTAACATAGATGTCACATAAGCAAAAATGGTGATGTGGCAAGTAGTTAATGAGGAGAGAGGCAAATAGAGTAACATAATATGTTACCATTACATAGCGGTTTCCAATGCATAATGAGTCTACAAAGTAATAAATGAAGGCAACTATGTTACCACACCTATGACACTACCCACTATGAAGATAGTAATATAGACTAGTAACATATGTATGTTACTAGTCTAAGTTACTCCCCACTATGACCAGCCTAAGACAGTTGGGCTACTTACATTGCTGGTCCGGCAATCTGGGTCAACGCTCGCCATTAACCCAGCTTGCTGTGCTAACTATAGCCATACTATATACGGATATCCTTGAGGCCCTCGATCACAACGGCAAGCAGCAACAGCTTACATAGTCTTTCCATCGATTAGCTTGCACCAGTTGGCAGCAGCAATGGCGTTGCATGTCAGTCTGCTCAGGGTGGGTATCCTCTGCTTGCTGGCGATGTCGGCATTGGCGTCGGCGCAATACCCGTCGTCCCCAAGCTCCCCGGACTCGTATCCGTCCCCGGGCTCATACCCATCTCCGGGCTCCCCGGACGGCCACGAGGGGGCGGGGGAGGTCGTCCCTCCCAGGAACGTTACCTGCAAGGACACCGACGGGAAGAGGCCGGGGTGCACGAGCACCTGCCCCGACCGCTGCCCCCAGCAGTGCATCGTTCTCTGCCCCGACTGCAAGACATTCTGCCGTACGTACTCTTTAATTTTGATCTTTTTAAAATTCTCTTTAATTTTGAATTTGTTGGTTGGGTGTTGGGTTTGTGATGAAATAGTATAATATAATGCATGTTCTGGTGAAAATAGACGACGAGGTAAAGCCGGCGAAGCCCGTGCCTCCACCGGCCATGTTCGTGTTCGGAGACGGGGTGTTGGACGTCGGCAACAACGCATACTTGCCCAAGGTCGAAACGGAGGAGGGGCACCCCCCTCAAGTCTCCCAATCTAGCAGTGGCAGGTTCAGCAACGGAGCCAACTTGGCCGACACCGTGGGTACGTGCGTGCCAAACCCATGATACATCCTTTTAAAAAAAAAAGAGGATATCCCTGGCCTCTCAATTAACACATCATTTGCCTACTCATCGATCGATCATCCATGATTGATTGGATGGTTGGTTTTATGGTGTCCAGCAACATCAATCGGCTTCCAGCAGAGCCCTCCAGCTTACATGTCGTTGAACGGTGGGCTCAACATGTGGGGAGCCAACTATGCCTCAGCGGGTTCCGGTATCAAAATCTCCACTGTAAGTCAACCCATTACACTAAATTTGCACTTGTGGGAAATTACCAACATTTGAAATGAGAGATGCATGCAGAACGGAGAACGTTCCATCTCGTTGCCGAAGCAGCTTGAGCACTTCAAGGTGACGAGGTCCCAGATGGAGGCCAAGCTGGGTGGCGACGCCAAATTGCGTGAGCTCCTCTCCAAGTCCTTCTTCCTCCTTGGCACCGGTGGCCAGGACCTCGATCCAAGATGGAACGTCGAGTCTGGATATCCACGATCACAGACCGAGCTCCAGGAGCTCATCACTCTTTACGGGGAAGCCATCTCGTCCCTTTATGACATGGGCGCCAGGAAGATGGCCATCGTAAACGTTGGCATCATCGGTTGCATGCCACCTCCCTACAGGTATGAGTGTGACCAGAGCCTGAACGAGAACGCCACCGCGTTCGACGCGGCCCTGAAGCCCCTAATGGCTGGCCTCGCGTCCAAGAAGTCGGGTCTCTCCTACTCCATCGGCGACTTCTACGGCTTCACCACCGCCGTCTTTGCCAACCCATCAAATTATGGTACGTAGCACAGTAAACTAGAACTGATACTCTTTCTTCTATTGAAAATTAACCAACCACTAATGCCCTATTTACATAGGACACCCCAATCTGGGAGCAGAATTCCATTATCTACCAATAACGCACATGTCTCCAATGTTCATTTAATTGTGGTTTGTTTCATTGTTTAATTATTATGTTGTATGAGGTGCAGGGCTAGTGAATACCCAGGACTCCTGCAGCGAGTGGAGCTACCCCGACTGGACGTACTGCTACAACCCCGATGGTTACTGGTTCTGGGACCCGGAGTTCATGACAGATAGGGCCGCCAAGCTGACAGCTGCTGCGTTCTACTATGGTCCACCCCAATTTACATTTCCAATTACCTTTAAGGCTCTGCTGGCGAAAAAATAATCTTATCTTGTGGTATTTTAGTAGCATGTATTTGTTTCGGCTCCAAATTGTGCTATTGGAGCAACCCGAATATGCAATAAGTATGCCAGGAAGAATAAAATAGGTCATCTGTCCGACCTTTCTATCTACTAATAAAGATTACTCATTTTTCTTCTTTGTAACATTATCTACAGCCAGAATTAGTTTTGTGCCTTATGCTTCTGACAACGGACCAAGAAAATTATCTTGATGACCGCAAATACATGGTTCGAACCACGGGGGCAATGGTTGAGCATGACTTAGCAGCATTTTCACCTGAGTGATCACTTGGAAATAGCTTACTACTATCGCCCTTCTATAAGGCAAGGTAAATTAAGCTAGCAACATGAAAACAAACTGAAGCAGCAAATTTAGAAATGGGAAATAAAGACAGGACACAAATACTAAGCGAGACTGTGAGTAATAAAACACTTTAGGCCAACAACTATTTTAACATGCAAAGATATAGTATGTGCCCCCGCAAAAAAAAAACCTTCCCCCTCCCCTGCCCCGGTGCAAAAGAAAAAGATATACTGTCTAATGCAAGTTGGAGGGTGAAGCTCAAACTAGACTGAACCGGTCGGGTTGGTTCTTCGATTTTTAAAGAAACTCAATCTTTCCAAGTTGCTTAATGGAATTGTCACGTCAGATGTCCTCGTGAAAGGACTTAGTTATGGAGTCATCGCAACTAGGAAGCTTGAAGGGGTTAATCGGGACAAAGGACACGAGAGGTTTTATACTAGTTCGGCCCCTTACGGTGAAGGTAAGGCCTACGTCTAGTTGGGTTGGTATTGATGTTTCGATGACCAGGGAGCAAGATACGCTATGCCTGGCTCTCGATGAGTTGTTTCTTGCCCTAAGCCGCCAGCGGGTCGTCCCCTTATATACACAGGTGGACGCCCTGCGGCTTACAGAGTCCCGGCCGGCTTATAAACATTGTCCGGCTCGGTGACTAGCTAAGTCTACCTTATGATACAAGTAATATTATTACAGCGGTTTACTACAACAGGCCTTAAGTCGCCTGTGGGCCTTAAGCTTTCTATGAGCCACCATCTTCATGCCTTGGTCTTGGGCTTCTCTCTGATGAGTCTTCTTTGCGTAACCCGGCCCCTCCTGGGCGGCTTACACAAATAGTTATATCCCCAACATTAGGCCCCAGATTGATTTGAACCTGTTCATGTCAATCTTAAAATACCTTATGAACTGTCCTGCAGTCTTTTGTCTTGCATGAAGAATTTTAACCCGCCGTGACGTCATCATCTGGATCCGGGTTAAATCACCGTGACGTCATCTTCAATAAAACTTATTTTTATTCCGCCATATCTTCAACGGATCTTTATCTTTACTGACTGTCCCGAGAATCGAGGCGCCCGAGCCGCTGGATAATAAATGTTATTTCCTCGTTTTTCGCGCCCTCTCAGTCAGTCTTCTTTTATTAATAGGGCAACCTAAGTCTTTCCCCCCAGTCGTCTTCTTCCTCTTGCCTCCTCCCGAGCTCTGCCGCCGCCACCGTCGAACCTCTCGTCTTCATTGACTCAGGCCGCCGCATCAACCTGACTCTGACCAGAGATCGACGGCGAACCTCCGAGCTCGTCCGCATCCGTGAGTTCCTCTTATTCCCTTTCTCGGATCTGCATTAGGTCCTTGCCGAGTTCATCGGTGTTCATCACTGGCCGACACCAAACCCTCGCTAGTTCCTTCCAATGCCCTGTTTAGATCGTGGAAACTACGTAGAATTGCTGCGGTGCTTGTTGTGTTGATCTTGCATAAAAATAGATCTCCTTTCCCTTGTTCAGGAATCCTCTTCGAGTGCATGAACTTCTCTGCCTCGTTTTAGGTCTAGAAAAATTTCCTTTCAGAGCAATATTTTGATCCAGAGTAATAACTGTTATCTGTGAAACTTGCTTTTATCACCCGGAAAACCTCTTCTGGTAACTGCTCTGAAACACAACTGTCGAGGTGTCCGGCTTAAATAAATGACACAGGACCCTAATTGCTCCTCATGACCCGGAAATTTTTTAAACTGCACTTGATACTCGTAGCGGCTTAAATATTGTTGCACAGTCATCCTTATATCATTAGGCCCCTCATTAAGCCGCCACCTTGAATAATCAGGATTCTTCCCCCGGGTTAAAATTGAACCGGATTTCTTGTTTTTCCATAGGCCAATTGCTGTGATGGCTCCTAAAGCTACCAAGGCCCCTATGACTTGCAATTGGGTTCCATCCATAGTTACCAATAGCAAACTAGCTGAGTTTGTGAAGTCTGGGCATCTTCCAAAAAAGGATGTCATGTCTTACCGTGCCCCTAACCCATCTGAAGAAAAGCCTCACCCCAAAGCAGGGGAAGTAGTAATTTTTACAGATCATATGAGCCGTGGATTTGCTCCTCCCGGCTCAGAATTCTTTAGAGAGGTGTTAAATTTCTTTGATCTTAGACCTCAAGACATCGGACCCAATTTCGTGTCAAATATTTGCAATTTCCAAGTCTTCTGCGAGGTGTACCTGGGAGAAGAACCGAGTTTGCTTTTGTTCCGGGAACTTTTTTACATGAACCGGCAAAATGAACGTGCCAACTGACCCAGTCTTGAACTTGGCGACATCTCAATCCAGCGACGAAGAGACTGTCTTTTCCCTTATGCTGAGTTGTCGAGCCACCCAAAATCTTGGAACCAGACGTGGTTCTACTGCCAGGACACTTCTCCGGCTGATGAAAAACCTCTGCCCGGCTTTCGCGCCCTGCGCCTTGAATCTAACCATCCGCTACCAGACAAGCTGACAACCCTTGAACGCATGCCTCTCAATTCCACCACAACCCTTGAACGCGTGCCTCTCAATTCCACCATCAGGAAGATTAAAGCTCTCTTGGGAAATGGTTTAAACGGCATCGATCTGGTCCAAGTCTGGGTCACTTGGCGTATACTTCCATTAAGCCGCCGTCCCGGCTTAATGTGTACTTATACTGTAGAAAAGAATGATCCGCTACGCCATAGCCCTGATGACTTACCAGATGACGTGGTGGATGCTACAACCCAGTCACTGCTGAAGGAGGGCACTGTGACGAGCAACGCCTTCGGCTTACTTCCATTTTGCAAGAATAACCCGGCCCCTGCGGTAAGTTGTCAATCGTAACAAATCTTTACGGATACATTATACTGTTGGAAATATGCCCTAGAGGCAATAATAAATTAGTTATTATCATATTTCCTTGTTCATGATAATCGTTTATTATCCATGCTATAATTGTATTGATAGGAAACTCAGATACATGTGTGGATACATAGACAACACCATGTCCCTAGTAAGCCTCTGTTGACTAGCCCGTTGATCAATAGATGGTTACCGTTTCCTAACCATGGACATTGGATGTCGTTGATAACGGGATCACATTATTAGCAGAATGATGTGATGGACAAGACCCAATCCTAAGCCTAGCACAAAGATCGTGTAGTTCGTATGCTAAAGCTTTTCTAATGTCAAGTATCATTTCCTTAGACCATGAGATTGTGCAACTCCCGGATACCGTAGGAATGCTTTGGGTGTACCAAATGTCACAACGTAACTGGGTGACTATAAAGGTGCACTACAGGTATCTCCGAAAGTGTCTGTTGGGTTGGCACGAATCGAGACTGGGATTTGTCACTCCGTGTAAACGGAGAGGTATCTCTGGGCCCACTCGGTAGGACATCATCATAATGTGCACAATGTGACCAAGGGGTTGATCACGGGATGATGTGTTACAGAACGAGTAAAGAGACTTGCCGGTAACGAGATTGAACAAGGTATCAGCATACCGACGATCGAATCTCGGGCAAGTACTATACCGCTAGACAAAGGGAATTGTATACGGGATCGATTGAGTCCTTGACATCGTGGTTCATCCGATGAGATCATCGTGGAACATGTGGGAGCCAACATGGGTATCCAGATCCCTCTGTTGGTTATTGACCGGAGAACGTCTCGGTCATGTCTGCATGGTTCCCGAACCCGTAGGGTCTACACACTTAAGGTTTGATGACGCTAGGGTTATAAAGGAAGTTTGTATGTGGTTACCGAATGTTGTTCGGAGTCCTGGATGAGATCCCGAATGTCACGAGGAGTTCCGGAATGGTCCGGAGGTAAAGATTTATATATGGGAAGTCCTGTTTTGGTCACCGGAAAAGTTTCGGGTTTTTCCGGTAACGTATCGGGACCACCGGGAGGGTCCCGGGGGTCCACCAAGTGGGGCCACCAACCCCGGAGGGCTGCATGGGCCAAGTGTGGGAGGGAACCAGCCCCAGGTGGGCTGGTGCGCCCCCCACAAGGGGCCCAAGGCGCAAGGGAGAGTGGGAGGGGGCAAACCCTAGGGCAGATGGGCCCTAAGGCCCACCCCAGGCGCGCCTCCCCTCTCTCCCCCTCTGGCCGCCACCTAGATGGCATCTGGGGGCTGCCGCCACCCTTGGGGAGGGAACCCTAGAGGGGGCGCAGCCCCCTCCCCTCCCCCTATAAATACTTGAGGCTTGGGGGCTGCCCAACACATGAGTTTCTCCCTCTATTGGCGCAGCCCTACCTCTCTTACTCCTCCTCTCCCGCGATGCTTGGCGAAGCCCTGCAGGATTGCCACGCTCCTCCACCACCACCACGCCGTTGTGCTGCTGCTGGATGGAGTCTTCCTCAACCTCTCCCTCTCTCCTTGCTGGATCAAGGCGTGGGAGACGTCACCGGGCTGTACGTGTGTTGAACGCGGAGGTGCAGTCCGTTTGGCACTAGGATCTCCGGTGATTTGGATCACGACGAGTACGACTCCTTCAACCCCGTTCTCTTGAACGCTTCCGCTTAGCGATCTACAAGGGTATGTAGATGCACTCTCCTTCCCCTCGTTGCTGGTTTCTCCATAGATAGATCTTGGTGACACGTAGGAAAATTTTGAATTTCTGCTACGTTCCCCAACAGTGGCATCATGAGCTAGGTCTATTGCGTAGATTCTTTGCACGAGTAGAACACAAAGTAGTTGTGGGCGTTGATTTTGTTCAATATGCTTACCGTTACTAGTCCAATCTTGTTACGGTATTGTGGGATGAAGCGGCCCGGACCGACCTTACACGTACACTTACGTGAGACAGGTTCCACCGACTGACATGCACTTGGTGCATAAGGTGGCTAGCGGGTGCCGGTCTCTCCCACTTTAGTCGGAACGGATTCGATGAAAAGGGTCCTTATGAAGGGTAAATAGCAATTGGCATATCACGTTGTGGTTTTGCGTAGGTAAGAAACGTTCTTGCTAGAAACCCATTAGCAGCCACGTAAAACATGCAAACAACAATTAGAGGACGTCTAACTTGTTTTTGCAGGGTATTCTATGTGATGTGATATGGCCAAGAAGAATGTGATGAATGATATGTGATGTATGAGATTGATCATGTTCTTGTAATAGGAATCACGACTTGCATGTCGATGAGTATGACAACCGGCATGAGCCATAGGAGTTGTCTTTATTTATTGTATGACCTGCGTGTCATTGAACAACGCCATGTAATTACTTTACTTTATTGCTAACCGGTAGCCATAGTAGTAGAAGTAATGAGTTGGCGAGACAACTTCATGGAGACACGATGATGGAGATCACGGTGATGGAGATCATGGTGTCATGCCAGTGACGATGATGATCATGGAGCCCCGAAGATGGAGATCAAAAGGAGCAATATGATATTGGCCATATCATGTCACTATTTGATTGCATGTGATGTTTATCATGTTTATGCATCTTATTTTCTTAGAACGACGGTAGTAAATAAGATGATCCCTCATTAAAATTTCAAGAAAGTGTTCCCCCTAACTGTGCACCGTTGCGAAAGTTCGTCGTTTCTAAGCACCACGTGATGATCGGGTGTGATGGATTCTTACCTTCACATACAACGGGTGTAAGACAGATTTACACACGCGAAACACTTAGGTTGACTTGACGAGCCTAGCATGTATAGACATGGCCTCGGAACACAAGAGACCGAAAGGTCGAGCATGAGTCGTATAGTAGATACGATCAACATGAAGATGTTCACCAATGATGACTAGTCCGTCTCACGTGATGATCGGACACGGCCTAGTTGACTCGGATCATGTAATCACTTAGATGACTAGAGGGATATCTATCTGAGTGGGAGTTCATAAGATGAACTTAATTATCCTGAACATAGTCAAAAGATCTTTGCAAATTATGTCGTAAGCTCGCGCTGTAGTTCCACTGTTTTGTTCCTAGAGAAAATATAGTTGAAAGTTGACAGTAGCGATTATGCGGACAGTAGATAGCTCATGTACTTAATGCACCGCTCAGTGTGCTAAACCCCAAACATCGTTTGTGGATGTTGCGAACATCGGACATACACGTTTTGATAACTACGTGATAGTTTAGTTAAACGGTTTAGAGTTGAGGCACCAAAGACGTTTTCGAAATGTCGCGGAACATATGAGATGTTTCGAGGGATGAAATTGGGATTTCAGGCTCGTGCCCATGTCAAGAGGTATAAGACCTCCGATGTTTTTCTTATCCTACAAACTAAGGGAGAAAAGCTCAATCGTTGAGCTTGTGCTCAGATTGTCTGAGTGCAACAATCACTTGAATCGAGTGGGAGTTGATCTTCCAGATGAGATAGTGATGTTTCTCCAAAGTCATTGCCACCAAGCTGCTAGAGCTTCGTGATGAACTATAACATATCAAGGATAGAGATGATGATCCTTGAGGTATTCGCGTTGTTTGACATCGCGAAAGTAGAAATCAAGAAGGAGCATCAATTGTTGATGGTTGGTGAAACCACTAGTTTCAAGAAGGGCGAGGGCAAGAAGGGATACTTCATGAAACGGCAAATCAGCTGCTGCTCTAGTGAAGAAACCCAAGGTTTAACCCAAACCCGATACTAAGTGCTTCTGTAATAAGGGGAACAACCACTGGAGCAGAATTACCCTAGATACTTGGTAGATGAGAAGGCTGGCAAGGTCGATAGAAGTATATTGGATATACATTATGTAAATGTGTACTTTACTAGTACTCCTAGTAGCACCAGGGTATTAAGATACCGATTCGGTTGCTAAAGTGTTAGTAACTCGAAACAAAAGAGCTACGGAATAAACGGAGACTAGCTAAAGGTGAGCTGACGATATGTGTTGGAAGTGTTTCCAAGTTTGATGTGATCAAACATCGCGCGCTCCCTGTACCATCAAGATTAGTATTAAACCTGAGTGGTTTATTGAATCTCGATCGTAGTGATACACATTTTCATGCCAAAAGATACAAGATAGTAATGATAGTACCACTTACATGTGGCACTGCCATGTAAGTCATATTGGTATAAATCGCATGAAGAAGCTCCATGTTGATGGATCTTTGGACTCACTCGTTTTGAAAAGTTTGAGACACGCGAGCCATGTCTATTGGTGTATACGCATGAAGGAACTCCATGCAGATGGATCGTTTGGACTCACTTGATTTTGAATCACTTGAGATATGCAAATCATACCACATGGGCAAGATGACTGAAAGCCTCGTTTTCAGTAAAATGGAACAAGAAACCAACTTGTAGGAAGTAACACATTTTGATGTGTGCAGTCCATTGAGTGCTGAGGCATGCAGTGAATATCGTTATGTCCTTACTTCACGAATGATTTGAGTAGATACTAAGTATATTTACTTGATGAAGCACAAGTCTGAATTATTGAATGGTTCAAGTAATTTCAGAGTGAAGTTGAAGATCATCGTGACAAGAGGATAAAATGTCTATGATATGATCATAGAGATGAGTGTCTGAGTTACGAGCTTTGGCACGCAATTAAGACATTGTGGAAATTGTTTCACAATTAATACCGCCTGGAACACCATAGTGTGATGGTGTGTCCGAACATCATAGTTGCACCCTATTGGATATGGTGCGTACCATGATGTCTCTTGTCGAATTACCACTATCGTTCATGGGTTAGGCATTAGAGACAACCGCACTCACTTTAATAGGGCACCACGTAATTCTGTTGAGACGACACCGTTTGGAGAAACCTAAGTTGTCGTTTCTTAAAAGTTTGGGGCTGCGACGCTTATATGAAAAAGTTTCAGGTTGATAAGCTCGAACCCAAAGCGGATAAAATGCATCTTCATAGGACACCCAAAACAGTTGGGTGTACCTCCTAATTCAGATCCGAAAGCAATAGGGATTGTTTCTTGAATCGGGTCCTTTCTCGAGGAAAGGTTTCTCTCGAAAGAATTGAGTGGGAGGATGGTGGAGACTTGATGAGGTTATTGAACCGTCAATTCAACAAGTGTGTAGCAGGGCACAGGAAGTGGTTCCTGTGGCACCTACACCAATTGAAGTGGAAGCTTATGATAGTGATCATGAAGTTTCGGATCAAGTCACTACCGAACCTCGTAGAACGACAAGGACACATACTGCTTCGGAGTGGTACGGTGATCCTGTCTTGAAGGTCATGTTGCTAGACAACAATGAACCTACGAGCTATGGAGAAGCGATGGTGGGCCCATATTCCGACAAATGGTTAGAAGCCATTAAATCCGAGACATGATCCATGTGTCATAACAAAGCATGGACTTTGGTGGACTTGCCCGATGATCGGCAAGCCATTGAGATAAATGGATCTTTAAGAAACAGACGGACGTGGACGGTAATGTCACCGTCTATGAAGCTCGACTTGTGATGAAGAGTTTTTCACAAGTTCAAGGAGTTGACTACGATGAGGTTTTCTCATCCGTAGCGATGCTTAAGTCCATCAGAATCATGTTAGCATTAGCTGCATTTATGAAATCTGGCAGATGGATGTCAAAACGAGTTTCCTTACCAATTTTCGTAAGGAAAGGTTGTATGTGATACAATCAGAAAGGTTTTGTCGATCCTAAGGATGCTAAAAGGTATGCTAGCACCAGCGATCCTTCTAAGGACTGGAGTAAGCATCTCGGAGTTGGAATGAACGCTTTGATGAGATGATCAAAGATTTTGAGTTTATACAAAGTTTATGAGAAACTTGTATTTCCAAAGAAGTGAGTGGGAGCAC
Organism: Triticum dicoccoides; assembly: GCF_002162155.2. Classification (NCBI taxonomy): domain Eukaryota; kingdom Viridiplantae; phylum Streptophyta; class Magnoliopsida; order Poales; family Poaceae; genus Triticum; species Triticum dicoccoides. Next base: position 690,003,947 of record NC_041386.1, read on the forward strand.
TATAGAATTTCTGATGAGTATATGTTGTTGACATATTGTTGATCAGAAATGATGTAGAATTTCTGGAAAGCATATAGGGTTATTTGAAAAGTGTTTTTCAAGGGAAAACCTGGATTAAGCTACTTGAACATTGAGCATCAAGATCTATGAGGATGGATCAAAAAATGCTTAATAGTACTTCCAAATGAGCACATACCTTGACATGATCTTAAAGGTGTTCAAGATGGATCAGTCAAAGAAGGAGTTCTTGCCTGAGTTGTAAGGTATGAAGTTAAGAGTTAAAGCTCGACCACGGAAAAAGAGAGACAAAGGACGAAGGTCGTCCCCTATGCTTCAGACGTAGGATCTATAGTATGCTATGCTGTGTACCGCACCGGAAGTGTGCCTTGCCATGAGTCAGTCAAGGGGTACAAGAATGATCCAGAAATGGGGATCATTGGACAGCGGTCAAAAATTGTCCTTGGAGTAAATAAGGACATGTTTCTCGATTATGGAGGTGATAAAGAGTTCGGCGTAAAGGGTTATGTCGATGCAAGCTTTAACACCTATCCGAATGACTCTGAGTAGCAAACCGGATACGTATAGTGGAGCAACCATTTGGAATAGCTCCAAGTGGAGCGTGGAAGCAGCATTTACAATATGACATAGAGAATTGCGAAGTACATACAGATCTGAATGTTGCAGACCCGTTGACTAAAACCTCTCTCACAAGCAAAACATGATCAAACCCCAGAACTCATTGAGACTTAATCACATGGTGATGTGAACTAGTTTAAGACACTAGTAAACTCTTTGGATGTTGGTCACATGGCGATGTGACCTATCAGTGTTGATCACATGGCGATGTGAACTAGATTATTGACTCTAGTGCAAGTGGGAGACTGTTGGAAATATGCCCTAGAGGCAATAATAAATTAGTTATTATCATATTTCCTTGTTCATGATAATCGTTTATTATCCATCCTATAATTGTATTGAAAGGAAACTCAGATACATGTGTGGATACATAGACAACACCATGTCCCTAGTAAGCCTCTGTTGACTAGCTCGTTGATCAATAGATGGTTACGGTTTCCTAACCATGGACATTGGATGTCGTTGATAACGGGATCACATCATTAGCAGAATGATGTGATGGACAAGACCCAATCCTAAGCCTAGCACAAAGATCATGTAGTTCGTATGCTAAAGCTTTTCTAATGTCAAGTATCATTTCCTTAGACCATGAGATTGTGCAACTCCCGGATACCGTAGGAATGCTTTGGGTGTACCAAACGTCACAACGTAACTGGGTGACTATAAAGGTGCACTACAGGTATCTCCGAAAGTGTCTGTTGGGTCGGCACGAATCGAGACTGGGATTTGTCACTCCGTGTAAACAGAGAGGTATCTCTGGGCCCACTCGGTAGGACATCATCATAATGTGCACAATGTGACCAAGGGGTTGATCACGGGATGATGTGTTATGGAACGAGTAAAGAGACTTGCCAGTAACGAGATTGAACAAGGTATCAGTATACCGACGATTGAATCTCGGGCAAGTACTATACCGCTAGACAAAGGGAATTGTATACGAGATCGATTGAGTCCTTGACATCGTGGTTCATCCGATGAGATCATCGTGGAACATGTGGGAGCCAACATGGGTATCCAGATCCCGTTGTTGGTTATTGAACGGAGAACGTCTCGGTCATGTCTGCATGGTTCCCGAACCCGTAGGGTCGACACACTTAAGGTTCGATGACGCTAGGGTTATAAAGGAAGTTTGTATGTGGTTACCGAATGTTGTTCAGAGTCCCGGATGAGAGACGTCACGAGGAGTTCCGGAATGGTCCGGAGGTAAAGATTTATATATGGGAAGTCCTGTTTTGGTCACCGGAAAAGTTTCGGGTTTTTCCGGTAACGTACCGGGACCACCGGGAGGGCCCCGGGGGTCCACCAAGTGGGGCCACCAACCCCGGAGGGCTGCATGGGCCAAGTGTGGGAGGGAACCAGCCCCAGGTGGGCTGGTGCGCCCCCCACAAGGGGCCCAAGGCGCAAGGGAGAGTGGGAGGGGGCAAACCCTAGGGCAGATGGGCCCTACGGCCCACCCCAGGCGCGCCTCCCCTCTCTCCCCCTCTGGCCGCCACCCAGATGGCATCTGGGGGCTGCCGCCACCCTTGGGGAGGGAACCCTAGAGGGGGCGCAGCCCCCTCCCCTCCCCCTATAAATACTTGAGGCTTGGGGGCTGCCCAACACATGAGTTTCTCCCTCTATTGGCGCAACCCTACCTCTCTTACTCCTCCTCTCCCGCGATGCTTGGCGAAGCCCTGCAGGATTGCCACGCTCCTCCACCACCACCACGCCGTTGTGCTACTGCTGGATGGAGTCTTCCTCAACCTCTCCCTCTCTCCTTGCTGGATCAAGGCGTGGGAGACGTCACCGGGCTGTACGTGTGTTGAACGCGGAGGTGCCGTCCGTTCGACACTAGGATCTCCGGTGATTTGGATCACGACGAGTACGACTCCTTCAACCCCGTTCTCTTGAACGCTTCCGCTTAGCGATCTACAAGGGTATGTAGATGCACTCTCCTTCCCCTCGTTGCTGGTTTCTCAATAGATAGATCTTGGTGACACGTAGGAAAATTTTGAATTTCTGCTACGTTCCCCAACATATACCTTTCTTGATACTCATAATTTTTTAACTTTTTTTCACAGGCCGGTGATGACTTCTGGAAAGCCAAATATGACCATGAAGCTGCCAAACAAGCCAGGACAACCAAGAAAGCTGAAAGGAAAGCCGCCAATGTAGGAACCTCAAAGAAGAAGAAACCCAGCGCCTCCGACTTACTCAGATTGGAGGATAGCTCTTCAGATGAAGAAGAGGTAATCTTTAAATTTTCTTATGTCCCTTGTTATCACCTGTCTGACATTTTATCCCTTCAGGAGGATATGGGGAACAGTCGAGCAGCCAGTGAAGAGGTAACTATAATCTCCTTCGACTCAGAGCCTTTGCCAAAGCGAAAGACCCGAAGGGTGACCCGGAAAGTAAGATTTTCACATGCACTTGCTTATCAAGATCCTCAATTTATTTTGAAGCAACAACAGTTTGAGAACCGGAGGCAGACCCGGAACAACAAGGATGCAGAACTCTCCTCCGGCTTACCTGATGTAACCAGGAAGCGTCGGACTGAGGTTATCTCCGATTTATGTTCTGTCTTACCTTTAGTAGGCTTAATTCGTCAACCTCTCAATTCATCTGACTCCAACTATCAGGATTCTTCTCCTTCTTCCGACGAATCCATGCAGTCAAATATGCCAACTTTCAAAACTGCTCCCGGGTAATGTAAACTTATGCACTTTTTGATTTACCTATGCTTACATATTTATCCTTCTGCTTTTGTTAACAGTATGCAAGTAAAACCCAGTAAACGGGCAAAGAAGAATAAGCCATCTGAAGAACCAATCGTGGCTGAACCGGTGATCAATACATCTGCTCCAGACAATTCTACCCATCAGCCGCCGCCTGATCCAGCTTCTGATATTCCAATGCCAACCTCTGATCCACCTCCTGAAGATACTCTCCAAACAAGTAACCCGGAGACTCCTAGCCCGGTCAAAACAAATGAGCCGGAAGTTGAATTTGTGAAGTCTCAGTTTGTTGAGCCAGGGCGGCCTACAGTCCTTGCCAAATGTACCGCCAAGGAAGAATTAGCCCAACGCCGAAAAGCCAAGCAGGACATCACTGATTACACTCACTTAAGCATTGGTGATATAGTCTCGGGCTATCTGAATCAGGTTCATAACAGCCATGACCTGGAAATTGACATGGTGAAACAAATACAGCACAAATCTGAGGTATAACTTATACTTTTTACCTGAATCTTACATACTGTACCAGCCCCCAAGTCTATTGCTTATGAACAAATATGTTGTAGACTTTTAGAAATTTGCTTTACCTGTTAATTTATCCGGCTTAAAAAGAAGTTACTTAACCCGGTTATCACATAAAGCTTTTAAATCTGCAATACACATTAGCCCCCAAGTGTCAAGTATCATTACTTGTAAGGTGCTTGAGACTTAATATGTGTGACCCGGCAGGATAAAGTTAAAGAATTCTTCAGCATACATTAGCCCCCAAGTGCCAAGTATCTTTACTTGTAAAGTGCTCGGGACTTGAATGTTACCTTACTATAATTCTTACCATAACCTGGTGTCAATGCAGGCTGCCATAAGTCAATTTGAATCAGAACTTGCTACCCTGAAGAGCCGTCTGGAAACTCAAGAGCTTGAGACGCAGAAGGCTAACTCCAAATTTGAATTTAGTGTCTCTGAAAATGAGAAACTAAAGAAGAATTTTGAGTCGGAGAAGAAAACTTGGGCTGATGATAAGGCTTCCCTGGTGAATCGGGCCGAAACAGCCGAAGCATCTCTTGCCGAAGCAACAACCGAGCTGACCGACTTAAAACAGCAGATATCGCAAATGGTCTCAGCTATCTTTGGTAAGTTATTGTAAACCAGCCTTTAAACATTGCAACCTTACAATGATGATTGTAATAATTACTTCCGGCTGACTGTTATGCTTGTGCACATACATGCTCCAGGAGTGTCAACTTGAAGCAGAACACGCGGATCAAGCTTAAAGTAGTTTACACTTTAGTGGAACAACTATACTCCGGGACACAACGTGCTTTGGCCGTTGTAGCTTTATCAACTCCACACCCCCGCCTTTTGCAAGATCTATTGAAGAGCCTTGCCTTTCTACCTCAGCAGATCCAAGACTTAAGGCGTTCATCCTCAAGAGCCGAGGCTGTAGCCGCCTTGAGCCGGGCAAAAGCATGGCTCCCAGAACTAGACCCGGCAGACCTTGCACTTGGATACCCGAGTCTAAAGGAAGACGCCAATGCCTTTGATGATCATGAATTCACCGCCTGCGTCAAAGCCATACGTCCGGTGGCCACCCTTATCGGAAACGATACTGACCTCAGCAAGTATGCGTCGGCTTATGACAGTAACAATCAGAAAATCCCAAATGCTCCATATGATCAAATCAGCCTGATCCCTCCAATTCGTAAGCATACTTTTGCCCCTAAAGTGGACCCGGCCGGTTTAATAGATGCTGAAGCTGAATTTGAAGCTTTGAGCGGCATTGATTGGGCCTCATCAACTTTCCAGGACAAAACAGCCGACGGAGAAGCGGAGAAGGATAACCCGGAGCCCTCAAGCCCGCTGAAGGAGTGAATCGCCAGATGTTTGGCCAAAAAACAATGCTTCATCAATTTCAGACTCGGAGAGTCTTGTAATAGGGTAGAAAAACTTCCCTATGCCTGTCATGCCTTTGTGCATGCTTAACACTTTTCCTAAGCTGCCATGGCTATATATTTCTGGCTTTTGCTTCCTTGGCTTTTAAACTTTACTTGCCTTATTCTGCAATCCTTGGATAATCTTCCCGGCTCATATAATGTTCACCCGGCACTTAACAACCTGGGGTGATGAATATTAAACCGGCAAGACAAAAAACATCTCAAAATGCTTTTCACAAGGTTTCAGGATAATCAAAATACTTTACAGGCTTCTGATTCGGATACGATCAGTAAACCGTTCCAAAGGGGTTAAGCTAAGATTCGGATATGATCATATAGCCCCCAGTGGCTTGGGGATGCCGATCAAGTGGGTATCGATAGCTATGTTCTCTTTGGTTCGAATACGACCTATGTTTGAACAAGAAGCCCCCAAGTGACCATAAGATTTGTTTATTGACGCTGATTCGCATACGATCCACGTCAGACCTACGGGGGTTAAGCTGTGATTCAAATATGATCAAGAAGCCCCCAAGTAAGCTTGGCAAGTATGCCGATCAAGTGGGTATCCACAGCTATGTTCTCTTTGGTTCGGATACGACCTATGTTTGAACAGGAAGCCCCCAAGTGATCATGGCTAGATTCAGATATGATCATAAGCCAGACCAAAGGTAAAGCCGGATTCAGATATGATCCGGTCCCTGTTGGTTGTTTCCACCACCTTCCAAAAAGACATATACACTTTTTTGAGGGTGAAAAAAGGACAGAGGTCCTGCTTTGTTACTTTATATAATATATACATTGTGAAAAAATATATACATCTAAAGAACCGGTGGCTTAAGTATAATAAGGCCGAAGATGGGCTATATTCCATGGCCGGCAGGTCTCCTCCTCCGATTTACCTGAGTCTTTGTGCTCTCGAATATCAATGAGGTAGTATGACCCATTGTGCAGATTCTTGCTGACCACAAAGGGTCCTTCCCAAGGAGGGGATAGCTTGTGCATATCGGACTGATCCTGGATGAGCCGGAGCACTAAATCGCCTTCCTGAAATGTTCTGCTCCTGACCCGGCGGCTGTGATAACGACGAAGGTCTTGCTGGTAAATCGTTGTGCGGGCTATTGCCAAGTCTCGCTCCTCATCTAACAAGTCAAGCGCCTCTTGTCGAGCCTTTTCATTATCAGCCTCAACGTAAGCCGCCACACAGGGCGAATCGTGCCGGATGTCACTGGGCAGAACTGCCTCTGCTCCATAAACCATGAAAAAAGGCGTATAACCCGTGGATCTGTTAGGCGTAGTATTAATGCTCCACAACACAGAGGGCAACTCTTCCACCCAACAACCCGGAGTCCGCTGTAAGGGGACCAAGAGCTGTGGCTTGATACCCCTTAAAATCTCCTGATTAACTCTTTCTGCTTGACCATTGGATTGAGCATGAGCAACAGCCGAAATGGGATATGTTCCCATTGACAGAACTCTTCCATGGCACCCTTGGAGAGATTAGTACCATTGTCAGTTATGATGCTATGTGGAAAACCAAAATGAAAGATCACCTTTTTGATGAACTGAACTGCTGTGGCCGCATCACACTGACTGACCGACTCTGCCTCAATCCACTTTGTAAATTTATCCACTGCCACCAGGAGGTGTGTCTTTTTATCCTTAGACCTTTTAAAAGGTCCCACCATGTCAAGCCCCCAGACTGCAAACGGCCAAGTGATTGGAATCATCCTCAATTCTTGAGCCGACACATGAGCTCGTCGTGAGAATTTTTTACATCCGTCACATTTGCTAACAAGATCTTCTGCATCGGCATGAGCCGTCAGCCAACAAAAACCATGACAGAAAGCCTCTGCCACCAGAGATTTTGAGCCGGCATGATGATCACAATCTCCTTCATGGATTTCTCGGAGTATCTCTTGACCCTCTGCAGGCGACACACAACGCTGGAACGCCCCTATGACACTGAGATGATGTAAGTCGTCGTTAACAATTGTCATGGATTTGGACCGCCTGACAATTTGTCTCGCCAAGGTCTCATCCTCAGGCAGCTGTCCCCGGGTCATATAAGTCAGATATGGCAATGTCCAATCCGGGATGACGTGAAGTGCAACCACCAACTGTGCCTCCGGGTCTGGTACTGCAAGCTCTTCCTCTGTAGGTACCTTGACAGAAGGATTATGTAGAACGTCAAGAAAGGTGTTAGGCGGTACCGACTTGCGCTGAGAGCCCAACCGGCTTAAAGCATTAGCCGCCTCATTCTTCCTTCTGTCAATGTGCTCCACCTGATACCCCCTGAAGTACCCAGCTACGGCATCAACTTCACGGTGATAAGCTGCCATAAGGGGATCCTTAGAATCCCATGTGCCTGAGACCTATTGAGCCACAAGGTCTGAGTCGCCCAAGCACCTTAACTGGCTTAAATTCATCTCCTTAGCCATCCAGAGACTATGGAGTAAGGCCTCGTATTCAGCTGCATTGTTGGTACAAGGAAACATGAGCCGGAGCACATAACGAAATTTATCACCTCGAGGGGAAGTTAAGACAACTCCAGCCCCTGATCCTTCTAACTGCCTGGACCCATCAAAGTGAATAGTCCAATACGTATTGTCCGGCTTCTCCTCAGGTGCCTGCAACTCTGTCCAATCATTGATAAAATCCACCAAGGCCTGAGACTTGATGGCAGTACGGGGCATATACTTCAGACCATAGGGCCCAAGCTCAATGGCCCACTTGGCGATTCGTCCTGTGGCTTCCCTATTCTGAATGATGTCTCCCAAAGGATCAGAGCTCACCACTGTTATAGGGTGACTTTGGAAGTACTGCTTCAGCTTCCGATTTGCCATGAACACACCATAAACAAGCTTCTGCCAATGTGGATACCTTTGCTTAGACTCGATGAGCACCTCGCTGATGTAGTAAACCGACCGTTGAACCGGATGCTCCTTGCCTGCCTCCTTACGCTCCACCACGATGGCAACACTGATGGCCCGTGAGTTAGCAGCCACATATAACAATAACGGCTCTTTATCAATGGGAGCTGCAAGAACCGGTGGCTCAGACAACTGTCTCTTTAAATCTTCAAAGGCAGTGTTAGCAGCATCGCTCCAGACAAAAGTGTCTATTTTCTTCATCATCTGATAATAGCGGTAAGGCCTTCTCTCCTAACCGGCTTATGAACCGGCTTAAAGCAGCAACCCGTCCCGCCAGGCGCTGAACATCATTGATACATGCCGGCTTAGCCAGAGAGGTAATCGCCGTGATCTTCTTCGGATTAGCTTCAATGCCTCTATTTGACACCAGAAAGCCCAAGAGCTTGCACGCAGGTACACCAAATATGCACTTGGCCGGGTTAAGCATCATCTTGTAAACCCGGAGATTGTGAAAGGTCTCTCTCAAGTCGGATATTAAAGTTTCCTTTTCTCTGGACTTCACCATGATGTCATCCACATAAGCATGAACATTGCGCCCAATTTGATCGTGCAAACAGTTCTGCACACATCGCTGATAAGTTGCCTAGGCGCTCTTGAGCCCAAACAGCATAGATACATAACAGAAAGCCCCAAACGGGGTGATAAAAGCTGTCTTCTCCTGGTCCTTAACTGCCATCTTGATCTGATGATAACCAGAGTAAGCATCCAAAAAGCTCAAACGTTCACAACCCGCCGTAGCATCAATGATTTGATCAATATGGGGGAGAGCAAAGGGATCAACCGGACAAGCCTTATTTAAGTCCGTGTAATCCACACACATCTGCCAAGTGCCGTTCTTATTGAGCACCAACACCGGGTTAGACAACCACTCCGGATGAAAAACTTCGACAATAAACCCGGCCGCTAAGAGCCGGGCCACTTCTTCCCCAATAGTTGTCCGTCTCTCTTCGTTGAATCGTCGGAGAAACTGCCTGATTGGCTTATACTTCGGATCAATATTGAGAGTGTGCTCAGCGAGTTCCCTCGGTACACCCGGCATGTCAGAAGGTTTCCATGCAAAGATGTCCCGGTTCTCACGGATGAACTCGATGAGCGTGCTTTCCTATTTAGGATCCAAATTGGCACTGATACTGAACTGCTAAGAGGCGTCTCCCGGGGTGAAGTCAACAAGCTTTGTCACAGCGGCCGATTTAAACTTCAACGCCGGGTCATGCTCAGTAGTTGGCTTCTTAAGGGAGGTCATATCCGCCGGATCAACATTGTCTTGATAGAACTTGAGCTCCTCCGCGGCACAGGCCGTCTCAGCGTATGCTGCATCGCCTTCTTCACATTCCAAGGCCACCCTTCAACTCCCATGCACGGTGATGGTGCCCTTGTAACCCGACATCTTGAGCTGTAGATAAATGTAACACGGCTGTGCCATGAACGTAGCATAAGTCGGTCGCCCAAACAGAGCATGATATGGGCTCCTGATCTTCACCACCTCAAACATCAACTTCTCAGCCCTGGAATCATACTCATCCCCAAAGGCCACCTCTAATTCAATCTTACCAACTGGGTAAGCCGACTTGCCTGGAACCACCCCGTGGAAAACAATGTTGGATGTTCTCAGATTCTTCTCAGTCAACCCCATACGTTGGAAGGTCTCATAATAAAGTATATTGATGCTGCTACCTCCGTCCATGAGTACTTTAGTAAATTTATATCCACCAACCTGGGGTGCTACCACCAAGGCTAACTGACCCGGATTATCAACGCGTGGAGGGTGATCCTCTCTGCTCCAAATGATGGGTTGCTCTGACCATCTCAAACAACAAGGAACTGCCGGTTCAACCGAATTTACAGCCCTCTTATGAACCTTCTGGTCACGTTTTCATAAGCTGGTGGTAAACACATGGTACTGCCCACCGCTCAACTGTTTTAGTTGGCTCTGGTAACCCGACTGCTGTTGCTGCTGCTGTCCTCCCTGGCCAGATTGCTGCTGACTATTTCCACCCGGCTGTCCCTGAAAACCGGAATTTGAACCGCCGCCCGGGCCATGAAAGCCGCCGGCCCCTGAACCACCACCAGATCCATGACCACCATCAAAGATATTGGAGTTTTTAAATGCCTTCATGATCGCACAATCTCTCCACAGGTGCGTAGCGGGGTGCTCCCGGGTGCCGTGTTTCGAACAGGGCTCGTTGAGTAGCTGCTCAAGAGATGGACCTGACCCGCCGTTTCGAGGCCACTTACCCCTACGTCTCTGATTGTTACCCTGTGTACTAGCGTTAGCCACAAGCTCCGGGTTGCCATCCACATTACGCTTATTGCCGCTTTGATTCCCCGGGTTGTGTTGTTGACCCTTTCCATTACCGTTCCTTTTACCCTTCCCTGCCTTCTCATCGTCAGACGCGGGGTCCTTGGTATTATCAGAATCGGCATATTTGACTAAAGCCGCCATCAACGTTCCCATATCGGTCCAGTCACGCTTAAGGCGGCCCAATTTCTGCCTTAGTGGTTCAAAGTTGCAATTCTTCTCCAACATGAGGACTGCAGAGTCGGCATCCATCTTATCAGATGAGTGAATGATCTCCTTGACTCGGCGTACCCAATGGGTGGTGGATTCACCCTCTCCTTGCTTACAACTCGTCAAGTCCACGATCGACATAGATTGCTTACAGGTATCCTTGAAGTTCTGGATGAAACGGGCCTTTAACTCCTCCCACGAACCAATGGAATTAGGTGGTAAACCTTTTAGCCAAGACCGGGCCGTTCCATCTAACATCATGGTGAAGTATTTAGCCATTGCCGCGTCACTGACCTCCAAGAGCTCCATGGCCATCTCATAACTCTCAATCCACGCTCCGGGCTGTAAGTTGGCCTTGTAATTCAGCACCTTTCGAGGTCCCTTGAAGTCCTTCGGCAGACGCACGTTGCGCAAAGCCGGTATTAAACAAGGAACTCCACCGGTTCTGGTGGCTACTCCCAACTCAATAGAAGTCGTTGGATACTCTGGGATATCCTGATGAGCCGCCAGTTGAGCCGCCTGTTGAGCCGCCCGCTCGTTCTCCTGGCATACTCGGTTTTGCACCGGGTTATAGCCACCATGCTGGTTACGGCGTTGGGCGTTGCTTGACAAAGCTTCGGACTCCATGTGCCTGCTGTAACTTGGGCTCCGGTTCTGACGAGGCGGTGCTAACCAAGGCGAAGGGGTTGAATGAATCCTATCCCGGCTGTAAGAATAGGTCTCCTGCTGAGCCAGGGCCGTCTGGACAAGTTCCCTGGTCCTCCGGGTCTCCACTGCTGTTGGATCATCACCGTCCACTGGAAGAGCCGCCAGGCGCGCTGACGCTGCGATTAAATTCTCCATGGGGTTGGAAAAGTGACCCTCCGGTACCGGCACATAACGCGGCGGCTCCATGCTCATATGAGGAGGTGGCATCTCCCGACGCTGAGCCGGTTCTCCCGCTCCAGATGTCATAAACTGATTAGCATCGGACGGATTACTTGGGCCGGCTCCGGGTGTAGCAAAAAGAACCCTAGGGTCATAATTCGGAGGCAACCGGGATTGGGTCTTATGGTGTCTCCTCCTCATTACCTCATTGGATGCGCTTAAACTCATCGTGAGCTGGTAAGCCTCTGACTGCAACCGCTGTGCCCGGGCGTCGAGAGCCGCCCGCTCCGTGGCTAGCCTAGTATCCTTAGCTGCTAAGGCCTCCTTGGCCTAAGCTATCTCCTCACGTACCCGTGCTACCTTCGCGTCATGCTCATCTTTGTTTGCAGGGATAACCGTGGTGGTTAACAGGGTCGTAAGCTTGTCCATGAGGTCTATCAGTACTTGAGCCGGCGGGCGCACAGGGCCTCCTGCCCCGGCTGCTCCTAACCCGGAAGTAATTGCAGCTGTGGCTGTAGAATTTTGTCCGGGTTGAGTCCTAGCCATAAAGACTCCTGCCCAATTTGGCGACTCGCAGAGGTCTGGAATACTAAGGCCATCGGAACAGCCCCCGAGCGCACCGTCTTTAACTTGATACAAAGAATCTGTTGAACCGGCGGACGAATCACCGCCAGAGTGGACGGCCGTCTCACCACCGTCTTCAGGTCCTTCAGAAAGTTCTTCTCCGTGGACGCAGCCCACAAAGACACGCTTCATGCCGGTTTGAACTCGGGAAGGTTTCGCACGCTGAGCCGTCTCGACGAGGTCGGTGCAGTTGTCCGGCTCAGGCCCCGGCTCACCAATCCGGCCGATGAAGACGTGGATCCCTCCGAAGGGGACCCGGTATCCATACTCAATTGAGCCGACATCGGGGCCCCAGCCTTCATCGTCGATGTAGATCTTGCCGCGACGACTTTTGGTCATCCGGCCCACTACGTATCCATTGAGCCCTTCAAAGTTGCCCTTCAAGAACTCAAATCCACTGTGCGCTGGCCCCACGGTGGGCACCAACTGTCGTGGAATTGTCATGTCAGATGTCCTCGTGAAAGGATTTAGTTGTGGAGCCATCGCAACTAGGAAGCTTGAAGGGGTTAATCGGGACAAAGGACACGAGAGGTTCTATACTAGTTCGGCCCCTTACGGTGAAGGTAAGGCCTACATCTAGTTGGGTTGGTATTGATGTTTCGATGACCAGGGAGCGAGATACGCTATGCCTGGCTCTTGATGAATTGTTTCTTGCGCTAAGCCGCCAGCGGGTCGACCCCTTATATACACGGGTGGACGCCCTGCGGCTTACAGAGTCCCGGCCGGCTTATAAACAATGTCCGGCTCGGTGACTAGCTTAGTCTACCTTATGATACAAGTAATATTATTACAACGGTTTACTACAACGGGCCTTAAGTCGCCTGTGGGCCTTAAGCTTTCTATGAGCCGCCATCTTCATGCCTTGGTCTTGGGCTTCTCTCTGGTGAGTCTTCTTTGCATAACCCGACCCCACCTGGGCGGCTTACACAAATAGTTATATCCCCAACAGTCACCGACAAAAGTAAGATCTGGATGGGGCTTTGATGGCTCTTTCCATTCTTGAAGGGAGATCGGGAGTTTGTCCTTCACAAGAACTCCACACCGACGAACTTACTTGTCCGCAATGTTCTTAGGTGCTATTCGTTTACCAGTAGTTTTGATGGCCTCGATGTTGAACTTTACGCCCGGCTTCAACTTTTTTCTCGAGCCTCGCACTACTCTGCCTGTAGAAGATTTGCTTGATCCGGAGGGCTGAAAAGAAGAAAGATCGATTCGTTAATATATCTTCAAATCATTTCAAACATGTGATGATCACCAGATGCCTTCTTATATAAATATACCTCGCCGGTCTCTGTTTTATCAAGATCAACATTTTGTTCGCCATCATAATCATTAATTTCTTCGCCATCATAATCATTAATTTCTTCGCCATCATAATCCATGACTTCATCAATTCGGTCGTCGCGATCGAATATCATATCATCACCCTCCCCGGTATTGTTCAGATATTGGGAGCCGTCATCTTCTTCATTTCGATTATCTGGCGCGCGAGAGGAGCGTATGATCTCGAATAGGGCCTCTTCTCCCTCTCTGTCGGTATTGTCCGCCATAGCTTTTATTTATCAAATCCGGAAGAAATATAAAACAATTTAGTATTCAAATTATAATATGCATGCATGCAATCAATAGGAGGAAATCCTGAATCATAGTACATAATATGCATCGTGTTGAATAATATATAATCTTGAATACATCATCTCGAATATTATATATCTAATACATCACTAGCTAGCTAGCTAATAAAGATCGAATACTACATAATAATCTAGTCCACTCGCGGTTCTTGATGCACGGGCGGTGGACACCCAAAGAGAAGGAACCATCACATGATCATAGCTCCGGTCATCTCCCCAAAGTCCCTGCTAGGTATTGGAGAACCTGACGTCCATAGCAGCCATGTAGCGACGGACGTGCTTGTCCTCCTCCCTGACACGGCGACGCACCACCTCCGGCAGGGCCGACTCCCTCTGCACCGAAAGTGGCCCACGGAAACGCCACCAAAGGAGCTCAGGGTCGACGACGGGACCCGGGTTCCTCACCAAGCGGCGAGAGCGGCGAGCCCTAGAAGGTAGCACCTCCCAGTGCTAGCCCGGCGGAGCCTAGTCCCGGACATGGGTCCTCTGAAGTAGAACATCGTCGCGAACGGGTCGACGGCGAGGATGCGGGCCGGGCATCGTCGAGAACAAATACTATACGCGGCAAAAGTAACATTTTTTAAATGATCGGATTGTGATTTCTTATATGGAAATTCTAAATTTGTATAACTAAAATTATAAGAAACTAAAAACTAACATTTGTATAACATTTCTATAACAATTCGAAATTAATCTAATTCATCTAGCTAAAACTAACATTTCTAAAATTTCTGTCATTTCTATAACATTTCTAACATTTGTATATACTATTTGACATTAATCTAATCTAATTAATTAATTCGTCTAAAACTTTGTATGCAAAACAGAAAAACAGAAAAAACTAAAAACTAAAAACAGAAAAATTGTGTGTGTGTGCGCGCGTGTAGTGTGAGTGTGTGTGTGCGCGTGTAGTGCGTGTGTGTGTGTGTGTGCGCGCGGGCGGCCAGCGGCGGCGGCGGCGTAGTGTATTGGAGGGAGGAGAGGCAGGGGAGGGGCTCACAGCGCGCGCAGGCGAGGTCGAGGCGACGACGACGGCGAGGTATAGGTGACGGCGACGGCGAGGCGAGGTCGATCGGCCAAGGCGAAGGTGATGACGACGGCGAGGCGAGGGGCCGGACGACGATGGCGCGGGATGGGGCGACGGCGCGACGGGGACGGCAACGACGGGGACGGCAATGGCGCGGGATGGGGGCGGAGACAGGGGCGGCGATGAGGGGCGGCGGCGATGGGACAGAGGAGAAGAAGCAGAGGGAGAACTGATGAATTTTTTTCTCTTATATAGAATCGACCTTTAGTACCGGTTGGAGCCACTAACCGGTACTAAAGGTCTGTTTTGGCCAGGCAAAGCGGCGGGAAGCGCACCCCTATAGTACCGGGTGGTGGCTACAACCGGTACTAAAGGCCCCCCGTTAGTACCGGTTATAGCCACAAACCGGTACTAAAGAGGGTGCGCTGGCTCCAGGTGGTGCGCAAGTTTAGTCCCACCTCGCCAGTTTATAAGCCCCGGCACGGGCACTGCATTGAGCTCCTCTCCAATGTAGGCCTTCTGGGCCTACCTCTTCGACTCTGCCCTGTTAGGCCTACTGGGCTAGCGGGCCTGCATCCTGGCCCAACTACAGGTTGGATTTCTAGTCGTATGCAGGCCGCTGTGGCCCAGTAGGTGGGCTTTTTTTTAGTTTTTGTCTCAACAAAAATTTAGTTTTTTTTCTTTTCTACTTTATTTATTTTCATTTATTTATTTCTGAATATTTTTCTTTAGGTACAAAAAATTACAAACTTTCTGTTAGTGCGAGTAGTTTTCAAATTTGAATAGTTTAATTTTTTTAATTTAGTTTTTGTCTCAACAAAAATTTAGTTTTTTTTCTTTTCTACTTTATTTATTTTCATTTATTTATTTCTAAATATTTTTTCTATAGTTTCAAAAAATTACAAACTTTCTGTTAGTGCCAGTAGTTTTCAAATTTGAATAGTTTAAATTTGAGTTATTTGATGAACTAATTGGTAGACGAAGTGCATCCAGTTTTTGCACCTAAAATTTCTTCGCATTTCAAATACCAAAACACATAAGTACCCTAACTATTACAAAGATTCCCTCTGGTTTCTTCGAAGCGACACTTTCCAGATATATAAGTCTGGAAAGTCACTACAGAAGAAAGTGATGACGGTGAAGCCTATCACATGCCAGTGTGGAACCTTTGGGTGTGAAACTTTTTTTTTCGCGTGTGTCCCTTTGTGCCATAACCATGGATAATCTTCATCATTTAACTGGATACTCGAGTCAATATTCACTGTGAATGGAGCAATTTCATCAAACCTTTCATAATCTTCTGACATGTCTGTCTTGTCATCCACTCCCACGATGTTTCTTTTCCCTGAAAGAACTATGTGGCGCTTTGGCTCATCGTATGATCCATTCGCTTCCTTATCTTTTCTTTTTCTCGGCCTGATAGACATGTCTTTCACATAGAAAACCTACGCCACATCATTGGCTAGGACGAATGGTTCGTCTGCATATGCAAGATTGTTGAGATCCACTGTTGTCATTCCGTACTTGGGGTCTTCCGTTACCCCGCCTCGTGTCATATTGATCCATTTGCACCGAAACAAAGGGACCTTCAAACTGCCTCCATAGTTAAGTTCCCATATGTCCTCTATGTAACCATAATATGTTTCCTTTCGTGTGTTGGTTGTTGAATCAAAGCGGACACTACTGTTTTGGTTGGTGCTCTTCTTATCTTGGGCAATCATGTAAAATGTATTCCCATTTATCTTGTACCCTTTGAAAGTCATTATATTCGAAGATGGTAACTGGGACAACAAGTACATGTCATCTTCAATATCGCCATCATGCATGGCACGTGTCTGCAACCAACCGGAAAAAGTCCTTGTTTATTCACGTGTAATCCAGTCGTCAGACTGCTCCGGGTGATTGGAGTGTAGAAAATTCTTGTGTTCCTCCATATACGGAGCCACCAAGGTGTAATTCTGTAGAACTGTGTAGTGTGCTTCAGTGAGAGAATGCCCATCCATACATATTATTTGATCCCCTCCTAGGCGTGCCTTTTCCATCCAGTCTGCCCTTATGCCGCGATTCAGGAACACCAATCGGCTTAAGGTCAGGAATAAAGTCAATACAAAATTCAATGACCTCCTCATTTTCATGGCCCTTCGAGATGCTTCCTTCTGGCCTAGCTGAAGGAAATATGCCCTAGAGGCAATAATAAAGTTATTATTTATTTACTTATATCATGATAAATGTTTATTATTCATGCTAGAATTGTATTAACCGGAAACATAATAGATGTGTGAATACATAGACAAACATAGTGTCACTAGTATGCCTCTACTTGACTAGCTCGTTAATCGAAGATGGTTATGTTTCCTAACCATAGACATGAGTTGTCATTTGATCAACGGGATCACATCATTAGGAGAATGATGTGATTGACTTGACCCATTCCGTTAGCATAGCACCCGATCGTTTAGTATGTTGTTGTTGCTTTCTTCATGACTTATACATGTTCCTATGACTATGAGATTATGCAACTCCCGTTTACCGGAAGAACACTTTGTGTGCTACCAAACGTCACAACATAACTGGGTGATTATAAAGGTGCTCTACAGGTGTCTCCGAAGGTACATGTTGGGTTGGCGTATTTTGAGATTAGGATTTGTCACTCCGATTGTCGGAGAGGTATCTCTGGGCCCTCTCGGTAATACACATCACTTAAGCCTTGGAAGCATTGCAACTAATGAGTTAGTTGCGGGATGATGTATTACGGAACGAGTAAAGAGACTTACCGGTAACGAGATTGAACTAGGTATTGAGATACCGACGATCGAACCTCGGGCAAGTAACATACCGATGACAAAGGGAACACCGTATGTTGTTATGCGGTCTGATCGATAAAGATCTTCGTAGAATATGTGGGAGCCAATATGAGCATCCAGGTTCCGCTATTGGTTATTGATCGGAGATGTGTCTCGGTCATGTCTACATAGTTCTCGAACCTGTAGGGTCTGCACGCTTAATGTTACGATGACAGTTATATTATGAGTTTATATGTTTTGATGTACCAAAGGTTGTTCGAAGTCCCGGATGTGATCACGTACATGACGAGGAGTCTCGAAATGGTCGAGACATGAAGATTGATATATTGTAAGCCTATGTTTGGATATCAGAAGTGTTCCGGGTGAAATCGGTATTTTACCGGAGTACCGGAAGGTTACCGGAACCCCCCGGGAGGTTAATGGGCCTTAGTGGGCCTTTACGGAGAAGAGGAGAGGCGGCCAGGGCTGGGTCGCGGTTCCCTCCCCCCTAGTCCAAATAGGACAAGGAGAGGGGGGCGGCGCCCCCCCTTCCTTCCTCTCTCCCTCCTCTTTCCCCCCTCCCAAGTCCTAATCCAACTAGGAAAGGGGGGGAGTCACTACAAAAAAAAGACACATCCGTGACACTTTGGGCCAAACGAATTTTTTTTCTGTCATACATATGCCACTTCTATGATGATAATTGTGACAAAACCCTGTATCATCATAGATGTGGTGGGCTCCTACTTCTATGACAAAAAATCATGATAGAAAATGGGCTTTTCGTCCTGGGCGGGCCGGAGACGCAGTTGCATGACATTCATTGGGTCGTCCATGACGGAAAAGACCATGGTAGAAGCGAGGGGGAGGAAAATTTCAGGGAGTTGCCGGTTACGGTGGGAGAGCGATGCGCGTTTCTCTCGTACAGGTACGCGCGTGTGTGCGAGGCGTTGGCTCTAACTGAAGCCGAGCGAGGCGTTGGGCTCTAACTAAACCCGAGCGATTGCATTGCAGGCTACGTGTTACTGAACCCGAGCGATCGATCGATGGCTGTTAACTGAACCTGATGGAGCGATTCCTTCGCTACTGCTGCTAACTGAAGCCGATCGATGCTGCCT
>NC_041386.1:690023223-690043978 GCF_002162155.2 Triticum dicoccoides
ATGGTGGAGATGAACAATATCCCGTGGAGTCCCGTTTTGCGGTACGCCACACCCCTCCCCCCCCCATTTCGACCGTAGCGTTCCAACACAAGTCCCTTTCGTCCGTTTTGCGGTACGCCACACCCCTCCCGATCAACAGGACCCCCGTTTCGATCGTAGGAGGTCCGTTTCGTCCGTTTTGCGGTACACCACACCCCTCCCGATCAACAGGACCCCTGTTTCGACTGTAGGAGGTCCGTTTCGTCCATTTTGTGGTATGCCACACCCCTCCGGATCAACAGGACCCCCGTTTCGACCATAGGAGGTCTGTTTCCTCCGTTCTGTGGTACACCAGGCCTCGTTTCCATCGCCTGTTCCGTCCAACCCGGTTGGCTCCCACGCGTTCAGTTGCCTCCCGATGAACACGACGCATTCCGTTGCCTCCCCGTGAACACGACGCATTCCGTTGCCTCCTCATGAACACGACGCATTCCGTTGCCTCCCCATGAACACGACACATTCCTTTGCCTCCCCATGAACACGAGCCCTCGCCGTACGTATGCGCGCCTAGGCGTTCGAGACCCCGCCCGTATGTACACATACGTGGTCGTATTTTCTTTCTTGCACCCTGGCCGCTGTACGTACGTGTACATGCTATGTGCGCGCCTCTACTATGATACGTATGCGCCTCTACTACGACACGTGCGCGCCTCTACATCGACCAGTATATATGTACGTACAAGTTCGCGACCAGAATGACAACGCTACGTACGCTTTGACCAGGTGGGTCCCGACTATCAGGCAGTTCCTTGCGTGCAAAAATGTAGCTGGTGGTTCCCAGCAGTTAGAGGGGCGAATCGTTTTTTTTGCCCGGATGCACTTCCTTTGCGTGCGAAGATGTAGGTGGTGGGTCCCAGCAGTCAGGTGGGCGAATCATTTTTTTTGCCTGGACACACTTCCTTGCGTGCGAAGATGTAGCTGGTGGGTCCCAGCAGTCAGGGGGGCGAATAATTTTTTTTGCCCGGACGCACTTCCTTGCGTGCGAAGATGTAGCTGGTGGGTCCCAGCAGTCAGGGGGAAACTTTTTTTTTGCGAAATACGGTGGCCCGTCCGGTGGGTCCCCGCTGTCAAGTGGAGGAATCATTATTTTCCGTGTAATAAGGAGACACTTCCTTGCTGTGGCCGTGGACCCAGCTGTCAGCCTCTCCATGTACAGTCCACATTCGATGGAAGTCGTTCCTTGACCACGTTGACCACGCCGTGCCGAGAGCACCATGGCAGTGGACGATGGCGAGGCCTAGGAAGGGGACGACTCGGAGCCGGGGAAGACGCAGCAGTGGATGCCCACGCGAAGAGGAGTACGAGGGTTCACTGGTTCGGCTGCGGTGTGAGGCTACTGTCGCCGTAGATTAACAGGGGGTGTGGGTGAGTAGAGGGATGGCCTGGCCAGCGGTGGGAGTAGTAGGGGGCGGTGAGGCCTCCGCGGCATCACAGCCGGCCACGGGAGGCAGGAGCACGCGGCACGACCGACGCTGGTTTGGGCGGCTGGAGCAAGAAGACCAGAGGTTGAAGAAGCACTACAACTGTTGGATGAACATCGTACGGTAACAGGAGCTAGAATCGTTCATATTGACTAAGTTGATAAAGCCCTCCATCCCCGTCAACTTGGTAGGCCCACAAGTCAGCCTCCCAGTATGCTGGGTTCCAGCTGGCAGGGGGAGTATTCATTTTTTGTGTGTAATAAGGAGGCACTTCCTTGCGTGCGAAGATAGCTGGTGGGTCCGACAAGTCAGCGGGGGGCACGTTTTTTTCGCGAAATATAGAGGCCCTTCCGGTGGGTCCCAGATGTCAGGTGGAGGAATCATTATTTAGCATGTAATAAGGAGACATTTCCAAGTGTGCGGCCGTGGACACAGCTGTCAGCCTCTCCATGCACAACCTACTTCCGATGGTGTCATTCGTTGACCACGTTGACCACGCCGCACCGTGCGCATCCAAGGTGGTGGACGACGGCGAGGCCCCGGACAACAACGAGCCGGAGATGGGAAGACGCGGGAGTAGAGTCGCAGACGGAGAGGTGTACGAGGGTTAACTGGTTCTAGTGTGGTGTGGTTCGGCAGTCAGTGGAGAAGAACATGAGGTTTGGAGGGTTGGAGGGATGGCCTTGCCAACGGTGGAGTAGCGCTTCATACCGAAGCGTGCTAAGCAGAGCTACTAGTAGCAGGAGGCGGGAGGTGGTCCCGGCGGCGCTGGAGGAAGAAGACGAGAGATTGAAGATGGATGCCGGCCGTTGGATGTAAATCAAACGGCTAACATGTCAGAATCATTTTTTGACTAAATTTACAACGAATTGCATTGGCTTCGACCTATTGGCCCACATTTCAGCCTCCAAAAGTGTGGCACGTATTCAACCCATTTTTTCAAAATTTACAGTCTTTTTTTGCGCGGTAGAATTTACAGTCAATTTGATCTTTTTTTTGAATTACAACCATTAGCTGAGCTGGGTCAACAATTAATGTAGCTTTCATGCGGCTCATCTATTTTATTTCCTAAAAAATTACAGGCCATTTGCACTTTATCTAGATACACGATTTTGCTGGGCTGATTCTAATTATAATGTGGGTTGGGCCAGCAATGTTATCAAAAAATAAAAAAGGGCTGAGCATTTTGTTATAAATATATTTAAATAATAAGTGATATTATTACATTAATCCTTAAATCTTACCAAGCTTTTGTACACAATCACTAGGATTTTCGTGCCAAAACAACCCAGGATTTTATTTGTTAAGAAATTATTTTTGTAAGTTAATAAGATGTGGGATATTGTTTTCTTACAGATGTAAGTATCTGTTAAATATATGATGACAATAAAAATAATATATAATAACATATAAAATAATTTAAATATATATAATATAGTTAAAAGGGAAACATAAATTGTACCTGGCGTTCCTATTCTTATATAGAAAAATAGAACAGACCGTTGCGTTTTCTTCAAAAAAATACATAAATTGGGCTGCCAAAAATAAAACCTCGGATGGGAGGTCCATAGGCCGGTTGATACATGATGACCCTAAGAAAATACAAACAGGCCCTCCCATCCGAGGTCGTGGGCTGCGCATGTTAAAAATGAAAGCCTAGACGAGGCAGCCCAAAACCACGTCCAACACTTGCCAAAACTCCGTCCCTCGTTTTCTTTGTGTTTCGCACACTCAACATTGTGTGGGCATTTTGACTGTGCATCATATGAAGATGTGCTATGCATGAATGTTGATCAGCATGATGTTAACTGGCTGGTAGTTCCATTTTCGACCACGAATAAAACTTCCAACATGATGTTAACCCTGTTTGAAAAGGCCGTGTTAATATAAATGCTCTGCCTCTGAAAGTTGCAGTTTCTTATCTGAAACTGAACTTGCAGTTTCTTATCTGAAACTGAAACTTGCAGGTTCTTCTCGTCTGCACTTTTATACTCCTATGAAACTACATTTTTTAAGTGCTAAAAATAGATCTCTAGAATTCATAAAATTCTTCATATGCTCAATACTGCAAATTTGAAATTCAAAAGACATTCAAATCTTAAAGTACTCTCAAAATACACAACACAAAACACAATTCACAACCTGCAAATACTAACAACCCTAAGCTCCTCCTGACAATTCACAACCTGCCCGACTATTGGGCTGGGGGGCAGTCCCCTCCTATTCCTCGGCGGCAGACAGCCGCCCCGTGAGACGATGTGAACGGCGAGGGAGACGATGGCGGAGAAGCATCATCGGGCCAACTACTTTTATCCTCTTGCAGTTGGGTTCGGTCGACGAAGACTCCACCGGCTCGCTCTGGCAGGACACCCTCACAAACGACACACTGTAGATGCTCGATCCTTCAATCTCTGGTGGATGTTCCATCTGGGATCGATACTCCCACCACCGCTCCCTCATGATCGGATTCGGTGACTCTGTTTGCTCCATGGCCCAGAGGAACAACTCTATGTACTCCGGCGCGACTCCCTCCGGGAGTATCGCCGCTTTTTCGCTCTATTGCAGATATTTGGCCAGGGATCTCGCCGTCGCCACTAGTTGGTCCTTGTTGTCAAACCAAGACTATATCTCCAATATCCTAGCTAGCTTCACAGGGTCGCCGTCTGCGATCCTCACGTATCGGTTGTACTCCTCCATCGATCTACTTCTCCACAGCACCTTCACTCGAAGGCGGTGGTTTTTGAATGGAAGAGGAGAGGAGCGGCGCTGGTTTTGGATTAGAACGGGAGAGGAGCGACGCTGGTTTTGGACTGGAACAGGAGATGAGCGGCGGTGGTTTTGAAATGGAAGAGGAGAGGAGCGGCGCTGGATTTAGATTGGAACAGGAGAGGAGCGGCGGTGGATTTAGATTGGAACAGGAGAAGAGCGGAAGAGCGGCGCTGGTCTTGGAAGTATTTTTTTGTTGTTTTGCGTATTTTGGGTCAAAGTTTGACCACGTACTGTATGTGACAAGCAAAATGTGAATGCATGTCACCAAAAATTGTATCGTTTGGTTCGTATCTAAATGTACTTTCAAATTATATTATTTTTGCAACGTATAACATATATTTTATGTGTGAAAATCATGGTCAATTATGACCCAGAATAAAAGGGAGACTAGTTAATGTGGGGTCGCTTTCTTAATTGAAGGGTAATTTGATTTTGATTTTGATCCAGTCACAGCGCGCGGCCCTCTCGCCCAATCCTAAATCGCTGCCGCACGCTCCTCTCCCTCTTCTCCATTGCAAAACCACCTCCTCTCCTCTCCATCATCTCCATTCCAAAACCACCGTCTCGCCTCTTCCTCTTCTGATCTTCTCCATTGCAAAACCACCTCCTCTCCTCTCCATCATCTCCATTCCAAAACCACCGTCTTGCCTCTCCCTCTTCTGATCTTCTCCATTGCAAAACCACCTCCTCTCCTCTCCATCATCTCCATTCCAAAACTACCTCCTCTCCTACCCCTCTTCTCTATTGCAAGACCACCGTCTCTCCTCCCATCTTCCAAAGCTAGCACCGGACCACTTAGACCGACATCTATGGAGAGGATGCAGCAGCGAATCAGGCAGATCGCCGACGACGACTAGGCAAAGTTAGACAGGTTGAAGGAGATCCTTAGTTGGTTTGATAATGAGTGGGAGATTTCGAGGACGGTGCGGGCCATGTGGCAATGTATGCGAAAGAGCGAGACGGCGGCGATGTACATGTACTCCTCGGCGGTAGTCACGCCGCAGTCCTCCGAGTTCATCGAGTATCTCCTATGGGCGATGGAGTAGACAGACTCGCCTGAGGCGACAGTCAGGCGGAGGTGGTGGGCGTACAGGTCGAAGGTCGAGCACCCAGAGGATAACAAATCGATCGAGTATGGTGTGCCGTTCGTGAGGGTGTAGAGCCACCCGGAGCCACAGGAGTATTCGTTCTCCCACCGCAAGAGGAGGCCGGATGGCGCGACGTCGCTTCCCCAATGTTCTCCACGGTTCCCTCGACGCTCGCCTCATTTCAACGATGGCGGTAGGGTTCAATGTAAGCTTCGCACTAACCTAATCTTCCACCTGCTCATGCTTACAATCAGTGTGACAGCTAATGAAAATCATGTTTACAATCAGCCTCCGAGTACTACGCCAATCACCCTAAAATAGCTCTGGACCTTTTGGTCAAAGTTGTGACACAGTGTACAAATAAAGAAAAATAGATTGGTCCTTCTTTCAGAAAAGAGTACTCCCTAGAAAACTGCCAATATAAGCTACTAGTATTTGGTTAGAGGATTTGCTGCCGAGAAAGATCCGTCCACATAGAGCGCCACACATCCCACTGGTTGTGGTGGATGCCAATGCGTGCATGCAGGATGGTTGGTGTCGGTAATTTTTACTTGGCACACCTCGCACTCTGCATATATGCCGGTTCCATACGTACATTTGTGCAGTTCCACCAAAATGCAGCTGAATAACCCTGTTTGCACAGATAATGAAAAAGCGTGATTACATTATAGTGACACTAGTTGATGAAACACACAAAACAAATATAAGAAAATATTGTGATAGTATCATAGTATGCCATGCTTCGAGGGCGAGATGGGCCCTGCGACGCCTCATACGGTTCGCCTCATACTGGACATCGTCCCAAGTCTCCCAGATACACCTTCTGCCAGTGATGAGCATCAGTGTACAGCAGTAGTACAAGGAGGCGCCTTGAGACATTCAAATATCTGTTTTTGTACATATCAACTAAAATTAAGCACCCCAGTTTGCAGAAACGCTTAAACATTAACAATGGGACTAGTTGATGAAACATACTTTAACAAAGAGAAGCACTTTCTTTATCTACATTGGAAATGAAATGATAGAGATGACACTCGCTCTATTTAACTGTATTATTAGTTCATTTTATCAGTGACACTAGGGTCGAGCAGGTGGCAAACGAGGTGTACCGTGCGTCGCAAGGATGGAGGCCGGGGGTGCTTAGACTGGGATGCTGAAGCTGGCTCTTTCAGTCACCAACATGGATGATTCAATTCATGGGACCTTTTGGTGCAGTTCACCTAAAATGAAGCAATGTCCCGTGAGCTAGCAGCTTCTTATTCAACTTTTTTAAGAAAAGGGCTCTAGCCCCGGTTCCATTTCCATCAGAAAACGAAACCCGCAGAGCTTCTTCTTCATTAGTTGCAATAAAATTGAGCAACATCAAGGTTGGTTGTGAAGCTCCTGGAATGCTCAACTATAATTTGGATATCATTTGTGTAGTTCAACTAAGATCGAGCGTGAAATGTATATCTCTGTTTGCACAAAAAAGGTAGAATGGAGGGTGACTAACAAGTAACAAGTGATGAAACATGCATCAAATGAAAAGAAGCATGTTCCTTATCTGAATGGAAATCCTACAAGGACAGAACATCAAGGTTGGTTGTGAAGCTCCTGGAATGCTCAACTATAATTTGGATATCATTTGTGCAGTTCAACTAAGATTGAGCGTGAAATGTATATCTCTGTTTGCACAAAAAAGGTAGAATGGAGGGTGACTAACAAGTAACAAGTGATGAAACATGCATCAAATGAAAAGAAGCATGTTCCTTATCTGAATGGAAATCCTACAAGGACAGTAGCAACTTCTAAAGCAGTGGCATTGCTAGACATTAGTGTGGGAATCAGGATTAACTATGACAACCGTTAAATATGACATTACTTTGGGCACGGGAGAGTAGGCGGACCAGGACAGTTGCATTTCTAACAAAAAGAACCAACTTATCTTAATGGGAAATTTTAGCAGGACATGTAAAGAAGTGCCATTGATTCATATTACTGGAGGCATTACATTGAAAACAACATTGGTTTAACGTGTCCTTACTTTTAACAGTGCAACTGCTACATTTTACTAGTGGCATTACATAAGAGTGGCTCGGGGCAACAAACATCAGAACAGGACATCTGGGTTGGTCCCATTTTTGTTCGGTATAAACACCTTATACCATGTGAGGCTAGCAAATCTAGTGCTGGACTTACTCTATTGACTTCTCCCCCAGTCCCCACTTTCTTTCCTTTTTCAACCAATAGATCGGGTTTATATTGAGTTTGTATTGCGTTTCCCTTTATTTCCCTATTAGACCTAGAGACCAGTTAGATAGCCATTCTCTGGTACTTTTCGCCCCCATTATTTCCACTTTCGAACAAGTCCTAGATTCAGGTAACGAATCCTCCCCCACCCCACCCCCTTTCTTCCTTGTTTGAACCAAGTAGTACTAGATTCGAGTGCATGAACTAGTTTTACCTCTTAAACGTAAAAAACTTAGGTGGTTTTCGAACAGCCGATCGATCCTATCTACGAGGGGGCCTGAGAAATAGTAAAAGTTACAAATGCAGCGACGTCAGGAGCTCGGGAAGTAGAGAAAGGCCGGTTTCGAAGGATGTTATACCTGATGGTCGCCGGGATGTCGCTAGGTGGGCGGCGGGAGGCCGGATCTGCCCACACTATGACAGCAAGGAAGAAGGGGTCGGAGGCCCTCCCTCGCCAGCGGTGCTTGGGAGAGAATGGCAAGGCAGGCTGACCGGGACGCGCCCAGCAGTGGGTAAGAGCCGTCGCCGAGGACGACCACGTAAATGCTCCACCTTCTCACCTTCCCCGACGGAGAGGATCCGGCTGGATTTGTAACCAGCGGTGAGCAGAGAGAGAGAGAGAGTGTGTGGCCACCGCTGTCGTGTTTAGATCTGGAGAGGCCGAGACGGTGTGAAGAGAGCAACACTAGCAAGCAAGCGCAGAGGCTCCTACCTATATAGTGGAGTAGTACTTAGTTTTATTTTGTCTACCGGAGCCGGCTTGACCTCATCAATGACTATCGAGAAGCCTTCATGCACGTGGCCCGGAGGCGCATTTGTCGTCATTTTGATCTGAAGCGCCGGATTATAACATATAACACGAAAAAATGCCACATGACAAGAAATCATAACCTCACTGCCCAAAGGAGACAACATGAATCCCGACGGACAAACTAGACGAGGAACAAAGCTCAAATTAAAGATAAACTCGTAGAAAAGGGGTCCGTCAATAGATGTCTAATTAACATAGCCGGCTTGACCTAGATGGCAGCCGAGTAGTCACTGTTCGTGCATGTGCCCCCAATGACTAGCCCAACTCAGTTGTCGCTGTTTAACCCTCGTAGTGATCTGAAGCACATGACACATAATTTTGCGAGATGATAAGAAACCTTTTTTAGATTTCTCACCACAACTACAGCCATGTACAACACAGCCTGCACGATATGTAGACGATAGCCAATCCATGCGTGTCTGCTGGAGTCTGGTCACATGCATGGACGAACTGATCTTCCGTGTCTTGCAGGTATCGTCCAAGCACCAATGTAGTACAACACTTCTCTAGTACTATCGCCCGTCTCCCTCTTCTATTAAGTCACCCGACTTGCAGGGCCGGGGAGTGTGCCTATGGTCGGTTCTCAATTGCCGTTCCACATGTGTGTGCGAACGCAATATGACGCGCGTTCCATTCGGAGAGCAGCGTGCCAGACCGACCGACCGTCTGGGGTGCGACGCGAATGCGACGTGCGTGCTGTATACTCCGTACATGTGTACCCCATTTTCAAGACGCTTTGCTCCATGGCGCGGGCGCAATCCATGGATACAAAATTAGTATATTGTATACTATTTAAAAGTCGAGGGCGGGGCTTTTCCTGCCCGGTAGGCGGCGGGACAGTTCCGCCTAGTCGGTTTGATAGAGACGCGAGAAGACGAGGGAGTAGGCTGCTACAAACGTAGGGCTGTGTGATTTGACAGTGAGTTACTACTGGATAGGCGGGGCCCCGTGATTTGACTTGCCATTATCATTTTAACTGCGGTGCTACGACCAACGTGAGTCTCCCGATTCCTGACCACCTCCATACAAGTGCCTCTCCCAATGCTCCACCATGTAGTAGTAGAGGCTGGCTCTTGCATGAGAGCCCACTTCTCCACTTTTTCCTTGCCTATATTTTCTCCACATATGCAAAAATGCCATGTAAAGCGCACTATTGTATTTACTTGGTCCTACAGGTGCTTAAGCTTGCCACATAGGCATAAAGTCTGATGTGGCAAGTTAATCAAGAAGAGAGAGACTAGTTTGGTGACCCAAGGAAGAAACAGTGCTAAGAGCGTGTACCTAGGTGAAAAGACAATTTTGAGTCTATAGCTAATTAAATGAAGCAAACTTAGCAACACCATTTCATTGGAAGAGGTCACTCCTTGGCAAATGCAATAAATACTAGTACTCCCTGTGTCCCATAATATAAGAACGTCTTTGGCACTACACTAGTGTCAAAAACGTTCTTATCTTATGGGACGGAGGGAGTACGAAGAAAGAGATAGAGAGGAGTAAAAAATACACTTATAGCCAACCTTATAGCCAACCTTGTTGTAGTATGAGTGACTAAGTGATGACTATGTATGACATGCCAACATCAGATAGCCTAACGCACCGTGTTAAATCTCCAAGGGCGCGACCGTGCGAGCGACGCGACGGTCGTGGTAGGCGCGACCATGATACGGGCTGCTGGCAGCCCTTGGATCTGAGATCAAACAGTCGCATGCTAAGTTGCTAAAAATTTGCAGAATAACCCTCCAGGATAGGATATTCGCCCATTGGTCTAGAATCACGCCATGCAACCGTTAGATCTCCGATCCAAGGGCTCTCGGAAGCCCGTATCATGGGAGAATGGAAAGCCACTACCCTGCCGTTCGCACGCTGGTAGTTTGCTCCTACTCGTCCCCGCACATCATTTAATACTACGGCGGTTTACTCCTAGTTGTCCCGTCCATTCACATTACGCCAGTTCCACCAATCCTAACCCTCCTCCCAAATCCATGGCGTCCCAAATCTCCCCGATCGGCGGTGAGTACAAGGTTAGAACCATCACCGGCGATGAGTTCGACATCATCTACACCCGTTCTTCCACGATGGTGAAAGGATGCCTTTCTCACTTCAGACGCATGTTCGAAGACTCACATGATGAGTGGGTCGCCGGGCTAGATGTTGAGTACACCACAGTCATGGGATGAGAGAAGGATCTAAAGGACGAAGAGAGGAAGAAGCCCGCCATGATCCAGGTTTGCGTGCATGACTTATGCTTGGTCTACCACATATGCCATGCCGACATTGAGTGCCAGGATTTTAAGGACTTCCTCGAGAGCAACCTAGTCAAATTCATTACTGTAGACTTTGTTAACGACAAAGAAGTCCTGCGTCGGATAGGCCTCGTTGTAGGCAACATCTTCGACCTCCAAAAGAATCGGCTGGTGTCCTCTCGTCAGCCTTCAATGCTGACCCTGGCAGGAGCCATGGTTCATCCTTCGTACGGTAAACTGGAGAAACCTCCATACACGTTTCATCGTCATGCATGGCAGCGGAATGTACTAGATATAGACCACATCCAGTACGCTGCAATGGATGGCTACCTTTGTTTCAGTATCTACAAGGGTTGGATGAAGAGCAACAACCAAGTTGGCGGTTCAAGCAAAGAAGTATCGGCCAAGAGGAAGAGGGACAAGGACGAAGTCGAGGACGTGGACGAGGACTCCGAGTAAGGTGGCAGTGTCGTTGCTCATGGTGGTTCTAATGCAGTGTCTACCGGAATAGTTTCAAAGTTTAATTTCAGGTGTGCTTAATTTAGTTTGAGGGGTGTGTTGTGCTGAGCCCCCAGCAGAACTATGTTATGTTTCTTCTTGTTACTTTAACTCTTCAGTAAGTACATACTAGTATTTCTTACATTTCATCTTTTAGTTGCTATAGTACTACCACTCATTTATTCACATTATAAACGTACAATATATATGGCCAATATCATATAGCCAGCAGTTTAGTTGTCAAAGAATTTAAGGGTGCTTAGTTTTGTCAAAGAATTCCAGGGTGCTTAGTTTTTATTTGAGGGGTGGGTTGTGCTGGACGCCATTATTGTGACTAGCCTTTTTAATAGTACTATATGCATAATTTGGCGACGAGCGCTCTCTATATGTACCACCTTTTTTTTATTTCACGTTTTGCTCCATGGCGCAATCCATCAATACTACTGCTGTACAAAACTATACATTTTTTAAAAGGCTAGAGGGCGGGGCAGTCTAGCTTGGTCGGTTTCACGAGAGGCGAGGGCCTTTGTGATTTGACGGCTCATTACTGCTGGAAGGCGGGGCCTTGTGATTTGACTGCTCGTATAAATGCGCCGACGACCTGATCGAGGAGGAGCAAAGAACCGTGCGGTATACTCAAGTTTTCCACTGGAGTAGTACTGCGACGGAGGAGCACGAAACACGGCAGCCCAGTGCCATATGGCGATAAAAAATGATCTAATTTGCTAGTCCTCTCATTGTTAGCATTGTTCTATTCATTCCATCAAAAAACAAAAACCGTTGTTCTATTCATGCCTCGCAGAGAACATGACACGTGCGGCGGAACACCCGAAGCAAAAGATGAAACACAGCAGCAAAAGAAGAAGGAAGATTATCACCCCAAATGATCTAATTTGCCGTGGAGTCATAACTGCTTCTTCATCGCCTCCACGACCTCCATCTACTTGCGCGTCTCCTCCGCCATCTTCTTCATTATGTCCATGACGCGGGATTTCTCGACGCGAGCCTTCATCATCTGTTCCACGGCCGCATTACATTCCTTGACATTAGCCGGGTGCTCGATGCGGAGCTTCGCCAACTCCTCCTTCTGTTCCATGACGAGGGCCTGCAGCATCTTCATCGAGGAACTACTATTCTCATGCAGCTTCTTCCAGCCGGCGTTCTTCTCCTTCAACAGGTCGATCTCGTGGCAGAGCTTCGCCTTGTCCTCCTGAAGTCGCAGGATTTCGCCGGTCGCCTTCTTCTCCGAGGCAATGCTCTTCTTCAGCAGCATCACCAAGCCGGCGGTCAACTCCCCCTGCTGATTGAGCTCAGCGGGCATGTCGTCGAGGCTCTCCTTCAGCAACTCCGTCAAGCCTTGGATGAACTCCTTCTGCTTATTGAGGTGCTTATTGAGCTGATCGGGCATGCCGTCGAGGGATAACGACTCCAGCTCCACCGGCTCGGCGTGTTCGCCTCCACGGCTAGGGCGCTCCTGGGAGCCATCGCCTGCCCGTGAGAGATCTTTCGAGGTCTCTGCGTGGAGGTGAGCCCTCTCTTTTTTTTCCGCAGCCTTGGTTGTCGTTCCCTTTTTACGAGTAGTCACTAGTAGAAAAGGGGGCAATAGTCCAGGCCGGGTCAGCCCATTAGTCCCGGTTCAATCCAGAACCGGGACCAATGGGGGCATTGGACCCGATTCGTGAGCCCCGGGGCCCGGCCGGGCCACGTGGGCCATTGGTCCCGGTTCGTCTGGACCTTTTGGTCCCGGTTGGTGGGACGAACCGGGACCAATGGTCCTCGCTCTTGGCCCACCACCATTGGTCCCGGTTGTTGGCATGAACCGGGACCAAAGGCTGCCCTTTAGTCCCGGTTCTTGCCACGAACCGGGGCCAATTAATTGCCTATATATACCCCTCGCCCGCGAGCAGAGCACTCTCACTGCTCTGTTTCTCGTGGCCGGCGAGGAGAGAGCTTTGTGGTGCTCTAGCTCACCTCCTATGCACACGAGGTGTTCGATGGAATGCCCGAGCCACACTACTTAAGCTTTCTCCTCTCCAAGCTCGACCTCCAAGCTCCATTTTCCTCAATATTTGTCTAGGTTTAGCGGTCAATCACGTCCCGTCCCCGTCTTCACCGCCGTCGATCGCCCGCGCCGATCTCGTCGCCGGCACCACCGTGGTGAGCCTCTTGTTCTTATCTTCTTTCTGAAAGGAAAAAAATTCTTACTTGTATGTTTATATAGATACTTGTATAATTTTCTTACTTTTATTATTGCATCTTATATAGTGCGATGGTTTTGGTATCCGCCCCCGTCGGCCCTCGTCCTGTCTATGATTCAGATGTGGTATATATATATTATCTTTTCATAACTATTGGTTCATCTATTATTTATGACAATTATGCCGACCAACGTGACATAGATTTTATTTATCTAGGAGGTTGTTGAACCGGAAATTCCAACTGACCCTATTGTCGAGAGGTTAAATTTAGTTGAACAAGAAAACAATTTCTTGAAGGAAAAAATTAGAAAAATTGAGGAGAGAAGATGCTATTAGAGTTGCATGTTGCGGATGTCATTGATGATCACAAGATCAAGATGGATGCAATGCGCTTGAAGATTAGAAAGATTAGAAAATATGCCATTCATACCAAGGCTTGGTATCATTATGTCGTTGGATCAGTTGTTACATTGGTTGCGATTATGATCGCATTTGTTTTTGCATTGAAATGTTTTACATAGTTTCAATGTATGGTTTAATTAATTTAGATGCTCTGCAGAGCTTTATGTTGTTAGATGAGAACTATGTATGTACTTTGGTTTAATTGTGATGATGAACTTCTATTAATTTGGTCACTTAATTATCTATTCATGATGTTCTGTAATGATTTTTGACACACTTAATTATATATAATGCACGCAGATGAACCGGCAATGGATGTACGGTTCAAGACACACCTCCGAGTACATTAAGGGCGTGCATGATTTTCTCGAAGTGGCTGAGGCAAATAAGGAGAATCGTTTTATGTGTTGTCCATGCCCTATATGTGGGAATACGAAGTCTTACTCTGACCGGAAAATCCTTCACACCCACCTGCTTTACAAGGGTTTCATGCCACACTATAATGTTTGGACGAGGCACGGAGAAATAGGGGTTATGATGGAAGACGGCAAAGAAGAAAAGTACGATGACAACTATGTGCCCCCCTGAATACGGTGATGCTACTGAAGATCAAGAGGAACCAGACGATGTGCACGATGATGCTGCAACAGGCGAAGCTGCTGAAGATCAAGAGGAACCAGACGATGTTCCTGATGATGATGATCTCCACCGGGTCATTGTCGATGCAAGGAGGCAATGCGAAAGTCAAAAGGAGAAGCTGAAGTTCGATCGCATGTTAGAGGACCACAAAAAAGGGTTGTACCCCAATTGTGAAGATGGCAACACAAAGCTCGGTACCGTACTGGAATTGCTGCAGTGGAAGGCAGAGAATGCTGTGCCTGACAAAGGGTTTGAGAAGCTACTGAAAATATTGACCCTACTAGGAAAAGGCATGCTAGTGGCGCACCGAATTTGCCTTCTAATGGCGCACTACTGGTGCACCACTGGCATCACGCCATTAGAATTAAATTATAATGGCGCACTACTGGTGCGCCATTAGTATCTGGTGTTCTAATGGCGCACCGCGTAGTGCGCCATTAGTATAGCCTGCAGTGCGCCATTAGAATGCCTCCCAGGGGCCATATGTACAAATGTGCTTTGGCATTCTAATGGCGCACCAGCAGCTAATGCGCCATTAGTGTGATGATCACAGTGCGCCATTAGTGTCTTGTGTGGTGCGCCATTAGTATGAATATTAGGTTTTATTTTTTTTGCTTTTCTGATTTTTGCACAGGTTACAAAATATATTATTGCATAGAATATAGACAGCAGCACACAGCAACATCAGATTCATCAAATACAATAGAAGATTAGTCTCCGAATACAATTCATCATATTAGTCTCTGGATTCAAAAGACCGGACAAAGATAAAACATTACAAGTCTCAAGACCGCGAGTATCGAGTTTGCCTTCACATTATAAGTCGATATCGATCATCTAAACTACCATCACATAGAAGAGAGCTGTGGTCATCACGATGAGCATCATCGCGATCAAACTGGTCTTCATCCGGTTCCTCCAACGCTCCCTCCTCTCTCCCGCTAGATAGCGGGCGTATCTAGATTCGGCCTCCGCCCTAGTGGTGTACCCTTTGTAACTGTTACCGCTGAAACGATGAACCTGTCTCCGACACTCCTCCCAGTCATCGTAGACTCCGGGAACCTTACCCTTGTACACGACATACGACAGCATCTCTATGCACAAGCCAAACAACAGACAATACATAAGCAATGTGTAAGTATGCAACAAAAGGATCGGAAGAGAAAAGCAAGACATTAATAGCACGATTCATGGTCCTACTAATAAATAGCATCGATTACATCTGTTGAACAACCGTCCAAACCAAAGAGACATCCGAATTCATTAAAGTTTAATTACAACATGAGCTAATCAATGTTTCAGAACTACACATCACTACTTTCGACTCAACTCATCGGACAGGAGCGTGGGTGAAGCCGCCGTCTGTCGTGATGGTCATGAAATCACGGTCGTTGTCACCCTGCATTTGTAGCGTTTCATCTATCTCACTGTTGGACGGTTGATATCTGAGGAAGAACTGCCCCGCGGTATGAAGGACATCTTGATGGATGATGTCCGCAAACTCCGACTGGATGCGAAAGAATTCTTGTCTGAGGTCCGCGTCCTGGACTGCCGACAAGCTCACGGCCCAATCTTTGAGATTATCTGGTAGGAGAAGGTGATGATGGTCCCTTACGATCGCCCGCATGTGATGGAGGGCGTAGTAGGCATCCTTCTGACCGCCAGGCGGCTGCTTGACGCAGCAGAACTTCGTATTGTGTGAGAAGATGTGCTTGCCGTACTTACGAACTGGCCTGGTGAAGGTGCCTCCAGATTGGGCGTAGCCGGGGAGAACATCATCAAGAACTTTCTTCACATTTGTGTAGTCTATCATGGAGTTACGGTTCGGGTCGAAATACGTGGCCATGGAATATTTCGGGCTTAAGAGGATGAGTGTGCAATGTGTGTCACTGCACAGAACACGAAATGTTAGAAAAAAAGAACGATCGAAATCTAAGAAATCATATGTTACGGGGCGGTTAAGGGATGACTTACTCAGGAAAGTAAGGCACAAGGAAGTTATCCTTATCTGCGTTTGCCAGAATGACGCCTTCGAGGTGTGAACTCGCAACTTGGCGGTCCCCAGCGCTGCTCAAGTGCTTGGCACACATGTAGAAGGGGTCGACTATCACGATGTCTGGGGTATTGTCTCTAATGATCCGCATCTGCATGCTCAGCGAAAACAGCCGAACGAAGGTGTAGTGCAACGGATGAAGGTTAAACATAGCAAAGATGTCATCAAACCACAGGACGATCATACCCCCGATGTCGCCATCCACAAAGCCCTTGCTCTCTGGCACCTTGGCCACGAAAACCGGGTATGCCACATCCTTCTCTCTGAGACGCCGCTTCTCCAAAATCAGAACACTGTCGTGCAGACTCCGCATAGCACCGGTTGCAGCATTCAGCATATTTGGCGGTAGCATCGCCCTACCCGCCACATGCACCCTCCTCGAGATATCCTTAGGTGAAGGTGGCCCGTCCTGAGCACGGATCGAACTCGGTGCTGGCTGGCTTGCACCGGCGCCCTTGTTAGTCTTTCGTTTCCGGCCCTTCTTCTTGATCTCCTGTAATGGGACCGAGTTCTACTCACAGACCGCCTTCTTCAGCGTGTTGGGGCTGATAATATTTCGCGCCTCAGCTATCTAAGGCTCGGTGAAGGCGGGAGCTGGAGGCGTGTCCTGAGAACTGAACGCCAGACGACGCTTGTTGCAATTGGATTTCTCCGCCGTACCAGCTAGATCGCGGTGGTCTTGGTTGGGTTCTTGAGAAAGAGGCCCGCAGAACTCGTCAGCGTACCCATGTTCGGCAAAGTACTTATCAACTTTGGTAAATGTATCGTCGTCGTTGTCGTCGCCGTCCGGATCCTGTGCCATAGGGCTGTCCGGATCCTGTGCCATAGGGATGTCCGGCAGGTCCGGTAGCATTGCGGCGTTCTTGCCATGGCTTGGCGCCGACACGATTGGCGGTCTTGTCTGTGGGGTGGTGTCCCCCGCCCCCAAACGAATCTGGCTCTTCGGCCATAGCAGGGGCCAGTTTACGCAGGTGCCGAGGGTCATCTCATCTTCTTCGTCGGCCCCAACGGGTCGAATCGGAGGTAATAGCTCGTCGCAGCCTGGCAGCACCCGGACCACTTCAACCCTATACATTGTGGTTGGCATCAGATTACCGTGGAACATGGGGTTGCCCGGTTGAACGATTCTGCCCTTGGCGACATCAACCAACTCGGCGCCCACGAAGTGCAGAAGAGTGCAAGGAACGTCGGCGGTGCCCTGGAAAAACATGTATAGGGCGTCAGGGATGCCCAGTCAAAGGCAAGGAGATGAAGTCATCGGCCGAGAGGCTTAGTTACCGTGATGCCGTCGAGCTCGGCTAATGTCGAGGCACCGCCAACGGCGGGCGTGCAACTGATGGAGGGGGCGCTTGCTGGCGAGGTGCCGGTCGGCGTACACCCGGGTGCATTAAGCTCCAATTCCCGTGCCGGTGCCGGAGACACGAATACCGCCTCCGCCGGAGACACCAATGGCGCCGCCGCCGGAGACACCAATGGTGCCGCCGCCGGAGACACCAATGGCGCCGCCGCCGGAGACACCAATGGCGCTGCCGCCGGAGACACCAATGGCGCCGCCGCCGGAGACACCAATGGTGCCGCCGCCGCGCTGTGCGAGTTGCTGGCCGTGAAGCTGGGAACCGGGGGAGGCCCCTTTTGGCCGCCCGCAATCCACGTCATCAGCCCATGAATCAATGTAGGCACCATGGCGTTGAGCGTCGTTCCAAGTTGTTGTTGCACTTGCTCATGGACAAGCTCCGGAATCCGCGCCACTTGTGCCTTGAGTTCTTCAACCTCGCGCATCTGGCTTTCCGAGCTGGTCTTTTTCTCCTTCCGCACACCAGCAGTATAGTATGACCCCCATTTTGTGGACA
This sequence comes from Triticum dicoccoides, assembly GCF_002162155.2. Lineage (NCBI taxonomy): Eukaryota > Viridiplantae > Streptophyta > Magnoliopsida > Poales > Poaceae > Triticum > Triticum dicoccoides. Next base: position 690,041,464 of record NC_041386.1, read on the forward strand.
AGCCTTTGCTGGCCACACGACCAACTGACGTCGGCTTATCGAGCTTATCCTTCTTTTTCATTATGTTCAACGCCCTATTTAAAGGGGTGTCGAAAGGGGAGCTCTTAGACGACCCCGCGCTACTGCTTTCTTTGTCCTGCGAAAGGAACATGAACCATTTAGAAATATTGGGGATTAATTAGAGTGCAACCATATGGAGCTAATTACGCGGGGGTGTATTCCTTACCAGAACAAGCTCAAGCGCCCTGGTCTTCGGATCCGTGGTAAGCTCCTTTGTTATCGGGTCCTCCTTGTACCGGGCCCTGACATAGTTCCTGGTCTGCTTGTCACCGCTGTATTTCTCGAAGCGGGGCGGTAGGCCTTGCTCGGCACGCTCCGCGTCCTCCTTGTCCCATATAGGCTCCGCCACTCTATAACCGCCGGGACCGAGTTTGTGTTCCCCTAAGTTCAACTCCCGCATTTCTTTCCCCCACTGACTTGATTCGGAGGTTGCGGGGCTCTGGCACTTGATCTTGAACTCCTTGTACTCATCTTCGCTCATCAAAGGATATTTCGCCTTGATCTTGTCATAACTATCACCTTTATCAATCATTCTCTTCACCGCGCTTCTCCAAGTAGACAGGGCCGTGCTCATCTTCGTGAGGGCGGCATTGTTCACTTTATTCCCTGAGAGGCGTGTGTTTTCAAATTCGGCGGGGAACTTGTATCGTTCGTGCAGCTTCGTGAAGAGGAGGTTGCGCAAATTCCCTCGGTCCTTATGCCTAAGGTTCTCGGTGTTGATCGAGAAGGTGCTCCGGAGAATGCACCCGAGCTGAACCGAGTACCCCTTGACTATATGTTTGGGCTCCGTTGGATTCCCGTCGGAGTCCACTTGAGTGAATTCCTCCTTGACGGTGCGGAGCGCATTCGGGCGCCGGTCCTTCCTTTGCTTCTTCGGTTGGCTGCCATCTGTGTGTGCGCCGCCACCATCTGTGTGTGCGCCGCCATCATCAGTGGTGGCATCCTCGGCGGCACCATCAGTGGTGTCATCCCCGATGCCACTAGGGGTTGTGTAATCAGGATCGGTGTCTTCCGCGGCATCATCATAGCGGTGAGGTTGTTCCTCCATCTCTTGGGACAGCTCCCAGAATTGCTTGCCGCCCGAACCACCGGCCTCATCATTGTGGGCCATGTTTCTCTCTAAATAGGAAAAAAGTTTGGTCAAAAAGATGGTTATTGTCAAGGAACAAGATCATGGTCTCATGATTTAGGGTTTGTCGACACCGAGGCACCCTAAAAGCCTAAGCTTTCATCATTTAGGTTCTCATCGACACCAAGGCATCCGGGGCAACCAAGTTAAGTTTTCATCATTTAGGGTTTATCGATGCCGAGGCACCCTAGGTTGGGCCTAATCTTTGCTCTATTGCCACCTATGTTGGGTTTATCATCTAGGGTTTATCAATGCTAAGGATAATTCTAAGTTGGGCCTAATCACTTGGCTCTATTGCCACCTATGATTTAATGCAGCAAGAATGGCAGGGCAGTTGATCCTACTTAACTAAGTACTAAGATAGCCCGGCCCATGCATTAGTCGCAAGTACCCCATATGTCCTATTTTTAGCAAAGTCATGCTAAAATTCACGGAAAATTTCAGCATGACCTTTGCTGAAAATAGGACATATGGAGTACCCGAATTTGCCAGAACGGAAGTTAATCGACATTCCGGCAAACTCAAGGGCCTCTCGGGGTACCTGCAAATTCATCACGACACGATGGTCGGAGACAAAACCCAGCCACAGACCATATGGTCCTCTGCTTTCATATGGACAAAAATCAGCTCAACTTATGTGAGCTTCCATTCCAGATATAATATGTCTCCCAACAAAAAATCATCAATAGTTTAGAAAGTCTGTACAAACACAGAAAGAATGACAAATGTATTTTTACAGATCATGGCTCAGAGTCATAAACATCTATGGACCAAATATAGTAATGGATATAGCAGATTAGTCTTATGATTTTACTTGTTCGGTATAAAATAGCTTATGCTTTCCTTACAGTACATGTCCACATTTGATATGTCCTTTTTGTCCGTCCTGCTTTTTGAATCAACCGTATCGAGCAATACTATGGAATTAGTCAAATAATTGTGCATGTTTTGACAATAGGATGAACGCAAAAGAAAATCAAATGGTTGTGGCAATCTGTCCATCATCATGACTGTTGACAGTCGCCACACCCACTGTTGGACTTCGATCTAGCACAAAGGGGGTGTATAAGAGCAGATATGGATGGTGTGGTCTGGCACAGATAGCAGTATAATCATCTTAATCTTGCAGTGTAATTTTTAATCCGTGGCAGCAAACGGGCATTGTGCTAGTCTAATAAGAATACACATTGTTGAACTTCATTGCTGGAATTAATGGTTTACTATCGGGATGTGCCTTAGGAGCATCGCTTATCAAGTGAAAACATAAGACACAAACTTGTAGCTGTATGTGTTTTGCCAAGAAAGGGTGCAACAAGAAATATTTTC